>NC_092808.1:145204836-145560362 GCF_040954645.1 Diabrotica undecimpunctata
ACAACATAACAAGAACATTGTTCGTTGTATCATCGCATCGCATCGGCATGATCCCTAGGTCTATTAACCGCAACATTATAACAGTCGATTAATATGTATATAGCGTGAAGGCGAATAGCTTTGACGAAAAATAATTAGCTCTGAGAGAAAAATCGGCGATTATATTTGATCCGGGCTTTCGGAGAGGGCGCAAATTGCCAATCTTGCTGAGAGTTGTTAATTGGAAGGATTACAGTCGATTCGTATGCAATACGGCCCTTCTGGTCTTAGTGTTCTTACTTATTTCGCATAATAACGCCTCGTTATACCTACTTCTGCTTATAATTATTCTTTTAGGTAAATATTATCGTAATTGGGAAACAATAGTTGATCAACGAGGGATTTCCATACTAATATGTATTATTAAAAACTTTATATAGCATTTTTCATATAAAAATGCTTACACGTCACAATTTATATAAAGTGACGTCACTTATATTTAAAATTTCCAGAACGTCAACCTCAGAGTTCAAATTTTCCTAACACAGCTAATAATACGAAACCCATACGGAACTGCTCGATCTTTCATAGGCGTCCATATGGTATAATAATCAGAAAAATGTAATCATCATTGTATTGGAAATTTTTGAATTATATTGATTAAATAACCAAAACATTTGTTATTATTAATAATATAAATTTTATGAAATAACTCTTTAAGTCTAATATTCCACAAAATAATAATTTTAAATAAATATATTAGACAATTGTACGCAACTGATACGGGAATACTTCAAATTTTATTGACAGTTCAGCGCGTGGCAAACTTGTTTAAAGTGTTGCCGCTTTTTTAGAGTAAGAATTTTGTTTATGTTTTGATTTCTTACACAATTTGATCATAATATAATATATATATATTAATAAATTGTATTTATAAATACATATTAACTTTAGATTAATAGCTTTAAAACTAATTATTGTTGTGTATTGTGATTGTGCTATGCCCAAACAAATAAATAGTCTAAAATGTAGAAAGCTAATAAGCTTTCATATAAGAGATTATTTTGAACAAGAAATAATTCCGGGATTTTTTTACTATTAAAGCAATAAAAGAGGTAAGTTTAAAATTTAGAATACAAAATTTTGTATTAAAATGTTTTCTTATGTATTTTAGTGTGTTGCAGTAGTCTTAATATAATAGTTTGAAAAATAGTTGACGTTTTAAAAATTCCACACTTACTAACTATTCTGATGTTTTGGCAACGCTGTAGGGTTCTGACGTCGTAAATCTTGAATGACGTGCAAGCATTTTTATATGAAAAATGCTATATTATAGTATCTAGTACAAATAAATTACGAATATAAATAAACTATAAAATGTAGGCAAATAATATACAGAATCATACTAAATTCAAAACCATTACCGAAAGATAAAGAAGCTCCTTCTTCTGGTGTACTATTGTCCAGGGTATTCGGAAGATTCCTTTGTATATCCACATTTCAAAGGCCGAAAGTTTCTTAATTAACTGTCAGAGTCCATGCTTTATTTAATATTATTTTGGCAGTAAGAATTCTAGCAAAGAATCAAAAAACAAAATATATTCTTGGATTAAAAAATGGACAATCGGGTTAAATGAAAATAAGTATGTTCACGATTACTTTACTAATAAAAAATATACCAGTTAGAATCGTTAATAACTAAGTATCATATGCAAATACGGTAAAATGACTAGATATAGCATAAGATGCTCAACTGCGCTGGAAAATTCTTACACTGTAAATACAAAAAAAGTACTGAATGATTGGGACAAACTCCTTTATATGTATACACAATAAACTCGTACTTAATAAACAAATACTGTATGAACTTATGGTAGCTAACTCTGAGGATGTGCCAAGAAAATTAATTTAAGAATAATCCATAAATCCCTTAGTACAAACTACTGAGTAAAATTGTAGATGCTAAGGATCTAACGACCTTGAGGAAGAAGAAAAAGTCATGAAAATAGGCTCACTATATTCCATATTTTGATACCATAGTTATGTGATTCTTGAGATGATCAAACTCCTTGGAAATAAATAGACAAATAAAAAGACTGACATGCTTTTCACAGTTATATATGACAAATCAAATAATGGAAAAGAAAAGTATTTTTTAAATTTGTTAACAGTTATTTTTTAACTGAGTGGTTCCAGCTTACAAAGTCATCCTCACAGCTGTAGTCAAGTTTTAAAATGCACCACCACATAAGCGAGATCCATTTTGGTGAAAAAATCCACAATTTTGCTTTAAGCTATTTCTTTAGGATAAGATAGTTCTTTGAAAAAAAAAACAGATAAAAGACTGTATATTGGTTATGGCAAGATTATTGAAATTATCAAAAAATTGATAAATTGAAATTCATATTGAATTAAGAAATTTATGGTCTAAAACGTTTCGACTGTCTAGAATTAAGTTTTATAAATCTTGATTTGCGTAGCATCAAAATGAACAATATGTTGAAAATTGGCTGAAGGTCAAAGTAGGTTCAATTGACAAGTTATCCCCAAAACAACAACTCATATATATATATATATATATATATATATATATATATATATATATATATATATATATATATATATATATATATATTGATACGATTAGGGTTTATAGAAAATAATTTATAAGTTATATACTACATAATATTAGATATAAAAAAGTATTTGATTATTTTAAGAAGTTATATACTAGAGAATTTAATAAAATATATTTATGTGAGGGCATTTTTAATAAATTAGCATATAATAAGTGTAAAAAGTTGTATTTTAATGTTGTAAATATTTTTAAGTGAGCCATGTGCATAGGCAACCAAAAATACTCTCGAAGTGACAGATAGAAATTAAGAATTATAAGGAATATAAAGTGGGGTTATAATAATATATTGTTTGAAATGTGTATTTTATTAAATTAGAGTGTTAGTTACTAATTTGAATGTTTATTCTGATCTGAAAAGCCTAAATGTCAACAAAATTATCAATGGAACATTAACGAATTCTCCAGAGTGCAGAGTGTGACCATTGTTTACGGTCGAACATTCTGGAATAATGATTATGTCGGTGGATGGAACAGATATTTTTTCGAGAACATCCATATCGAGGAAATAGAACGAAATTGGAACATGATCTCTTACCAGATGGTTCTAGAATATCCAAAAAGATATAAATACCCGTGATTTGGATTCAAGAGGCAGTTTTTAGTCAGAAGTCAGGCCAGTTTATTATGAAAGTTAGTAGAAGATAGACACAATTAATTAGTGAAGTCAATTGTTCACAGTTTTAGTAAGTCAGTCAAGCAGTTTAATAAGAAATATGAAAGTTATTTGGAGATAGTCCAATTGTTTAATATAGTGAGTTAAATGAAGATTAAAAATTATGCATATATTTAATGCACATTTATAATTATACACAAATAATTATTGAAGATTATAAAAGTATATTAGAAGAATATTGGATGGACATTGGAAGGAATTAAAATTATATTATGATTGGAGATTAGTATAAATCAACTTATAATAATTGGATATTGGTATATTGAAAAGAAGAATAAATATAAATGGTGTTTGCTGGTGGTGTATAAATGCTGGTGAAGAAAACTATATCTTAAATTGGTAGAAGCTGATAATTGGAAAAAGTAATTTCACAAAAACAAGGATAACCGAAGTACGAAGACATTCAGTGGTGATTAGAATCTATATAGTGGAAAACAGTTCATTTAGGCATTCAGTGAAAAATTTTGTTAATATAATTTAGTTAATGTCATAACAATTTCAATTTTGAAGATAGTTTTGTTTAAATTTTAGATTGTCTATAGAATTTAATTAGTTTTATAAGAATATCAATTTAAAGATAGTTTATTTTAAATTTACATTGGCTAGGTTAGATATATATGTGTGTTCCATAATAGTTATAATAAAAATAATTTAAAAAAGTACTTACAAGCTAATTCTTTGAGAACCGCGATAAAAACCCTATATATTATATTATTAAAAATACTCATTGCTCATCATTCAAACAAAAAACACATCATAACAATATATATATATATATATATATATATATATATATATATATATATATATATATATATATATATATATATATATATATATATATATATATATATATATACATTTGTATGAGATAAAATTTTAACTATTTAAATTACTGCCTTTTAAACTTCCACGCAAGAATACAACCTTCCATAACGATTTTTCCGCACTGTATAAAGTATTTAACGTCGTTAAAGAAGATTTTTCAACTGTTATTATCAAAGTACTTGTTCTAGAAGACAAAAAGATAAAATGGCGTAATGTATAATTCATTAGAGCAAAAAGTATATAGAGCAAAGTGTTCTTTTGTAAAAGGGTTAGAGCTGAGAAATACATGGCAGTCATTGTTTGTTGGTTTTTAGGTAGCTGCATAGCTTCCGGCAATACAGCTCATATAAATAATCTTAGTGAACCTCTTTTGTTGTATGTTGTTTTGTGTTCAAATTATAAATGCATACTTAATTTACTATTCTTGTACGGGATGTTAGATCTTTGTGCGGCCGTAATTAGCTACGAAATATTACAATGAGGTATAAATAAAATCTGAGTATGTTTTAACCTCTCACATAATAGGGTAAATCAGGGGGATTTGGTAAACCAAAAATTAAGCCGCGTAGAAGATAAGAAATTGTTTATTTAAACGAAATAAAAATACACTTCTTTCACAAAACATATTGACAACAACTTAACAGTGTCATAGTTTCTTTAAGACACTACAAATGTTAAAAAAAAAACAATATTTAATTTTATTAAATTCAACATTTCATCCATGCATAAGGGTGAAATGACAAAGGCACTTGGGGTGAAATTGTGATCTTACTTTTGCATTTTAACACATATATTACACATAGATTCATATTTAAAGGGTTTTCGTGCAGCCAAAGTTGGTCCAATTTGATCCAATCCACGTCTTTTTAGTATAACTGTACAGTTCACCACACCCTACACAACAACAATCTTTAGTGTCCACGTCGTCATCATCGTTTTGCAAGTGGATATCCAGCGACGTGTCGGATTCGGTGTCAGTGGCACATGCTTTTAGTTTCTTAGGTTGCTTGGTTTTGGTATTTACTTTGGTAGTCTCTTTGATTACTGTTTTTTCTTTGACCTTCCTTTTAGCATTTCGTACACTCTTTACTGACTTAATTGTTTTGTTTTGTCGTTTTCTGTTTCGTCGGTTGACGATGTTTTCTCAAGAATTCAAAACCTCAGCTAGAGCTCTAGAATTCTTTCTTGCAAATGTAACTTTATTTATGAGAGTTATCGACGAAATATGATCCAGAAGTTTCCCAGTTGTTGTTTGATATTTATCTGTTGCCACTGGTAAAGTCAAATCTGGTGCTTTTGATGAAGAATACATGATTTTCTTTTAATTTTTGCACAGCTTAGTTGTAATGAAATTTGCCTGCTTTCATGTTCCTGATCTTTATCTATTTCTGTTGTTGGTTTTTCTGAGGAATTCGTGGTTTCCTGCCAGTGCGAACAACCTGGTTGAGGTGAAGTAGGTCTATCATATTCGGGGATAGCATCAGGAATAAACGGGATGATTCCTGAACTTTTAAATCCCGATATTGCGTTGTCTGTCGTAGCTGCTTGTACTCATACCTTTGTAAGCAGTCCTTCACTAACACAAGTCTCAAAATTTTTCTATTTGGATTCATTTTAATGTAGGAATTAGAAGCATTGTAATAATAAGATTTTTAAGCTTTAAAAAATGCTCTTTTTAGTGCAGGCTGCAGATAATGGGTCGTGTGGCCGGGATGGGAGCAATGTCCATTCAAAATAAGCACGACTATTCCCTCAGGCTTCCTTGGTATAAAATGCTTTCTAAGCCATAAAAAGAAAATAATAGTTGTTATGGACGCCAACTTTTGTGACATGAAAATTAATAAGCCAGGCGGCATACTCGGCTATTTAATTTTTTCCCTTCAAAACACATGCTGGAGGTAAAAACATACCCTCTCCATTGCAGCAAGCGATAACAGATATGGTTTCACTTTTTTCACCGGATGTTATTGCAGCTACGCTCTTAGATCCCTTTGTTGTCAACACATAACCTGGTCTATCATTTAGTTGAAGTCCGGATTCATCTACGTTAAATATATTTCTCGGTTTATCAAGGAGGTTGTGCTCTATCAAGATGTTCTGTAGCAATGAAAAGTAGTTTGCAACATTTGTCTTCTTTAAAACCCTTAATCGTGCCTGTAAAACTCCTTCCGATTTGCGGATTGAGAGTTCTCCATTTCGTTTTAAGAATAAATGTAGCCATTTCATTCTGTTCTAGTCGCTGCATATCAGATTTTTTGCAATCTTATGATATGTTTTACCATCTTCTTCTCACATTTCTGTGTTAAGACAGGCTGCCCACCTAAAGCTGCTCTACTGCTTTTACGGCATCTTTAAGTTGCTCGTCTGTCCTGTCAGCACGGATGGTTCCTCTTTGCCTTTTACAAAACGAAGGCATCTTTGCCTGAAACAATAATGAAATCGGAATGTTCGACTTCCGGAACCCGTTTACCGCCATCTCAGCAATTGCGCATTTTACATACGCTCCACCACACATTAGTCGACATATTTGGAAAGATATTATAGTGCGATTTGGATTACGTCTAAGCCATGATTGTATTTCCTGAGGTTAATATGTTTGAAAAGGTTTTTTTTTGCTAAATCCACAGGCTGCAACCTAAGGGAACTATGAGGAGGAAGGCAGACAATCGTCAAATGAGTAGAGCCAGCTGTTTAATCAGTTTAAGATTTCTTGTATGGCTGTAGTGTCTATCCAAAACAAGCACTATAAAATCATCTTTGCTTGGTTTTACATGCGAAATAAAATTTTTAATCCACTGTGTGTTATGTGTAATATGTGTAATATGTTGTTGAATCCATCCTGACGGATAACATGTTGCTATGGATCCGAGAAGAACACCATCTAACAACTCAGCTTCCATGTTTTTGAAACACGAACAAAGGTGGGACAAATCTACCAATTGTTCTCATACAAAATACCACAATGACTAGTGAACCTCAAACAGTCCTCTCAAGAGGACTTACAGGTAGAAAAGCAAACTGCGCGTAAAGACGAAAATGAGATTGATAAACAGCATCATACTTCCAATAATTACATATGCATCTCTCTCATGGGGACACATAAGCAATTCAAATAAAAAGAAAATACAAGCAGCTCACAATAACATCCTCAGAGAAGCGGCAAACGTACCCAGATACGACGCTGAACGCTTTCTGTTTAGAGAACTGCAACAAGTAAGAGTGATAGATAAAACGGCAGAAAAAGTCAAAATTAGGTTTGCAGAATTGGAGAATCACCCAAGCCCGATCCTGAGAGAGATAATAAGATATGATGCGTTCCATCGATAAAAGCACAAAATAACAAAACAGCAAATCCTGGCAAACACATAAAGTCTAGATAATTCGTAGCTCTACCAACAGAAGAAGTCCCAGCACTCAGCAATGGAAATTTTAATAATTGATGTTTATTTTCAGACCTCCAAAAATAATAATAATAAATATAAATAAAGGCTTTGGCCACCAAAAAATTCAAAAAATAGTAACAAAAAGGCGACAGCCTGAGCAAGCAATTTCAGGAAAAGAGAGCCTCACGCTAGCCTGCATTAATCGGGTTAGGATATATTGTTGGAGGTCTTGTACCCAGGACTTCCCCACGACAAGCATTTGGCTTATAGTGTGGCCCTATCGCACATCAGAGTGCTATAGGTGGGAAAGGGATGGCCTGGAGCATTGGAGCGCGATGAAGTGGTTCCTTATAACACGAATCAATACACCTCGCTCCAATGAATTAGGTATAACACCCGAATATCATTCTAAGGGGTGTGCAAGTCTTTCAGACTGGGTTAATCAAATTGCTTGTTTAATTGTGACTGCGTTATATAGATGGTACGGCAGATAGAGTAGGCAACTGTCCGAAATTAGATGCCTTTCCTCTAAATGATAAACTACTAAAATCTAGATTTTATAAATACGTAATTATTATCATAGGGAAAAAAATTCCAAATGAATGTTCTAAATATTTTCGCTAATTCTGACTAGAAGAACAGATATGTATATATAAAAAATATAATGTAGCTATCTTATAGCTATAATCTCCAAAGTAAAAAGAAACTAGGTGAGAGAATAAAATTACACACACCTTATTATTCTTAAATATATAGCAATAAACAAATAATGGTAACAAATACTCTCATTTTTCCAAGAAAAGTTTTAGACCCTAAATTTTGCTATCCAGCTGTACCGCCCACATTCAAGTCAAGATATCAAAACTAAGATAAAAAGTAGAAACAATTAAGGTGACCAACCTTCTTATCATTCATTGCTCGATATCGAGGTGATTCATGACACGGTAGACGATAAGTGAATAATTGTGACCAATCAAGTGGATTGTAGGAGTGAATAGCATTTAAGTAATATAATACCACCTATTTTATACTACTAATGAGTTTATAAGTACCTTCCTAAATGACGGAATTTGGATGTATACTTGGATGGAATACTAAAGGAAAAACCAATTTGTTTTTTCTTAGGCTGTATTATTTAATTCTTCAAATACAGCATATCGTAGCTTAATTGTGTTTTGTTTAATAGCCCATAATAATCATTAAAAACTTTCATAGTACACATATGAGACATTTTTTCAAAAATATATTTTTTTATTATTTTTTTTTTCATTAAATCATATAAAATGTAAAATGATAATATTAATAATCAAAAAACAACAATTAAAAATATATTCCTGAAAAAATCCCAAATTTGTAGACAGCAATAGGAGCCAAAAAAGTTCGATGTTTAATTTTCCTTTTTGTTCAGTATCTATCCTTTCTTTTACTAATTTGAGTCGTGATATATTACAGATAGATAATAGGAAAAACGTTTTTGTGTGTGAACTAGTTATCCTCATCAGTGGCGGCGTGCGTTCGGCCCTCATTCGCTATCGAAATGTGCAAGTAATCTGACGAGGAGTCTGTTAATGTTTCCCTAGCGTGTCATTATGCGGTGCTCTTATCGCTGCCTGGGCCACTGATTGCTTCATTTCAGACAATTGCCTGTTTATATTCGTCGTTTGCGGACCGCAACAGAACACCAGTTCTCATTTTCTTTTTCCTTATAGAATGAAAACTCGTTTGTGACTCTTATATATCAAATGCAGATAACATGCAGTAAACCTTTTTACTTAAAGGTGTGTAATAAATTCCGGAACCGTTTATTTTTCTTCCTATTTATGATAAAGGAAGTAAAACATTGCTTTTGAATATTTAAAAGTATATTTGTTTTGTATTAAGGAATTTGGATTTGAAGCACGTGAAGCACTATCCAGTTTGGACGTAGTTGTTTCGTCGTCGATGAAAAAAACGTTCGACAAAAAAAAATTCAAAAAATTAGGCTTCTATTTACTTATATGAAATAATCTATAACAAAAATCTCTGTAATATGTAACAATTTTATTTTATTATATTTAAACCGCAATCATAATATCAGTAGAAGATTTCTATCAATATCTTTATGGAAGGAAGTTTTTAATCCGAACCGACCATGCCACCCTTAAGTTGTTAATGCAGTTTAAGAATCCCGAAGGTCAGTAGTCAGATAAATTGAAAGACGCCAATACCATTCCAAGATTGAGCATCAGGCCGGAGTTAGCCACATAAACGCTGATTCTCTCTTTAGAAGGGCGTGCCCAACTGAGTTCCCACTGCAACAAAACACAATCCAAGGAAGCAGCAGTGCTCAGTAGTCAAAACGTATTAGGCTCAGTCGGACCTCTTTATCATGAAAGACGTCTTGCTTAAATCATGATGGTTCCGAGAAGAAAACACAGTTGGTGATTCCAAAAAGCAGAATAACCGAAGTACTTCGTCTACTACTACCAGTGTACTACTACGTACTACCTGTGCCATAAGTAACGGACCTTATAAAAAAAGGCTTCTATAACCTAAGATAATGTTGGAAGTCCATTTAACAGAACAGCGTTGGGCATTACAGGGCCATTTCCAGAAAGAAGTGCATGTTGGCCGTCATGTATTGTTTTACGAAATGAGCCGAGATCTACACAATTTTAGAACAGAAGATTTAGAACAGAATTAGATCAGTGCCAAGTCCTGCAAAAATGGTGTCCAATCACCAGTAAGACTGAAACCAATACCTTCCATCCTTCGCAATGGCCTATAAATCCGCTGTTAGTGAATGCATGTGCCAAACACCAGCAAAAGTTCTATTTGGACGCAAGATTCAACTGAAGAAGATGTTGACCTGGAGAAGATGTAGCTGGTGAAAAATATGTAACGAATTATAAAGAGTGATTCCAAGGTTAAGTTATTAAAACAAACAAAATTTTCCTGCTTTATTTTTCTAAAAACTTTTCAAGTTTTGAAAGCATACTAAAAATAATATTGTATCTACTCGTTAATTCGTTTATGATTGCTGAAATTTATTTTAATTTTATAAGATAAAATTGAGGTATAATGACCAATAATTGTAGCGCTTGTTCTCAAGATCTCGGTACTGATGAAAAGCAAATAATAGTATACGAAAGTTGCCGTTCAAGGATACACATCGCAAAAAAATGCTCTGGCTTGTCCACATTCGAGATACGGGAAATTATTTTGCAGAAACGTCTACTTATGTACTTTTGCGCTACCTGTTGCTACCTATGCAATTTAAGAGTGTTCTTATGTTTGTGCGAAGATTTGCCAAGCTGGAAGAAAAAATCACGAATCTCAAAGAAAAGATTACATTAATGAAAAATAGCAATTCACAGACCACAACCAATTCAGTTTTTTATAAAGTACAACAACGTACAAATAGAGCTCAAAATCTCATGATTTATAAAATTCCTGAATATAACTCTAATATATTAGCTGATCGCATTAGCTATGACAAATCTCAGGTGTGTGAAGTCTTTCGTTTACTTGGCTTACAGAAGTAAGAATCGACTATATCATACGTTATCCGAGTTGGCAATGTGTCCAGTTACAATCAAGCTAAACCAGTAAAAGTTATATGTAATGTTAACACGGCGAAATTGGCTTTTAAGTCTAGTAATAAACTTCAAAATACTGTATATAGAATCTCTAAGGATCAAACTAAGATAGAACAAGACGCTTAGGCATTTTGCAAAGCAGCTTTCTGGGTTCTGTACAGGCTTAATATCTCAATCACAACATGGTTTTCATAGCAAAAGGTCCTTGCAACAAACTTGGTTGTTGGATATATTATCTCAAACGTGGATATATCATCTCAAATAGAAGACCGTTAACAGGTAGATATAATATATACAGATTTTTCCAAAGCATTTGATCGTGTAGATGTAGATCATCAAATACTTTTGGGCAAATTAATTAATCTAGGCTTGCATGCCAGGTTTGTTGAATAGATTTAAAACTCTACATCTGGTAGAAGTCAGAGTCAAGATAGGTTGTCATCCGTCTGACAGTATCTCAGTAACATCTTGAGTTCTTCAAGCCCACACTTCTCCACTTCTTTTTAAAACCTTTGTTAACAACATCACTTTCTGTTTCCTAAATAGCAATTGTCTAATGTTGGCAGATGACTTGAAATTTTGGAAAGTTATAGATAGCCAAAAGATTAAGCCTTTTTTCAAGATGACTTAGACCGACTACAACATTGATGCAATCAGAACAAACTCCACTTAAATGTAAAAAAATATTGTTTTGTAAGTTTTTGTTGTAAAGTTAATGGAATTAACACAAGCTATACTATAATCAGCCACTGAATTAGGTTTCTTCTATTTGGGATTTGAGTGTTATTTTCTATGAGAAGCTTACTTTCTGTGACCACATAAACACTATTTCAATAAAAGCATCTAAAATTCTCGGTTTCGTTACTAGGAATTGTACGTATTTCTCTATTGATTCGACAAGATTAGTGTATTGTTGCTTAGTTAGAACTATTTTGGAATATTGTTCAGTTATTTGGTCACCCTATTTTCAGAACAATATTGATACCATAGAAAGAGTCAAGTATAAATTTTTGAGATATTGTGCTTACCATGTTCACACTACTATTGAAAATCATGATTATTCATCTATCGAACAACAATTATCTTTATCCTCACAAAGTCACGATATGTCAGCAGCTATAATTTATATGTAAGATCATACATGGATTTATTGATTGTCCAAACCTATTAAGCCAGATTAATTTTAATGTTCCCCATCAAGCTTTAGGTTACCACAATGTTTTTAGTATTCCTTTTTACAGAACAACCTATGGTATTCACAACCCATTGAATAGATACATGGGGCTATTAAATGTTCTCGATTTTGATATTTTCAATATAACTTTAACTCAGTTAAAAATATCTCTTGCTTTGTGATATGTATATTGGTATTGTCAAATTTTGTTATTGTTATATTTTTAGTATGTAAGATTTTTGGTCTCATTTTTTAAACTTCTTGATATTGATTTTATATTATAAGTAATTTCAAGTTTTGAATCCTAACTGTGATATTGTATATTGTAATTTAAAGTATTAATGGGGTTATCCCGTGTATTAAATAAATAAATAAATGAATAAATAAATAAATAAATAAAGAAGAATAAACGACATACACATACATAGGTAACCATAACCGTCTGGCGCCCATCCAAGTAGAACACAACGTAGACGAAGAAGTAGGAGTAAACCAAACCCAAGAAGTACCTAACCTAACGTTTGAGTAATTCATGGGGCATATGAAAGTATTAGTAAAAGAAGATATGGTGGTACCACCGAGGACAAGCAAGGTCTGCCTGCACTTTCAGATTACTACTCACTTATCCATACCATTCCGACCAGTACTAAAGACGCACAAGGATTGGCATCCTTTTTTTTAAGTTTGGTCCAGTTGCAGAACTTTAAAATAACAAAAGACACTGCCCATGACCAACCCATCTACCAAGATGCACGTGCTGGAGTCCAGTGTGTAAAAATTGTCTATGCCAAAGCTAGAATGCTGCCAATTTGATTAGATTGCATTGTCCGAAATACGGTAATGGAAATCTTTGAAGACACCGAAGTCCAGGTAGGTACTAGTCTCTTGCAAAGCGCATGGATACCACTGCGAAGCGAAAACCGTCCCTTTTCATTTTCATATAACTGGAAGTTGTAAAAGAGGGTCCAGTTGCCGAAACCAGCATCCAGATCCAGTCCAGACTAAATTCCAGGAAGTACAATATCTTAAATAAGGAGCCAGTTCTTATTACACCCCTGATAGAACGTTCGGATAAAGTCTACGGCTGTTCTGACTTGACGAGAATACCACTGAGTTCTGGAAACCTTTCGAAGATTGAGGTTAACTAGATATAAGAGGAATTAGATTCTGGGAGGGAATCTGATAAATATATTTCTTTTTCTTCTTCTTCTTGCTCTTTATAAGCAGTTCTGCTTGTTCATTGGCAGATGAATACCTCTATGGAAGGTTGTCACTCCATCTTTTGCTCGGTCGTCCGATACTTCTTCTGCCGATTGATGACTTATTTCTAGCTATTTTGACGACACGGGTCTCCTCCATTCTGCTTATGTGGTTATTCCATTCAATTTTGTGTCTATTTATTTATACACTGTACGTTACATTTTCTTCTAATGTCTTCACTTCTCTTTCAATCAACAGCGTATTTTCTGTAATTCTTCTCAGTACTCACATCTTGTAACGAAATATATTTTGCCTACCTCAGGGTAAGATTATGGGGTATAAAAATGGGGTCAGAAACAAATGGGGGGAAGATTAGGCAAGCAAAATAATCGAAACATATGCGAACGGCCCTCAGGGGGTTGTTGGAGAGCTGGGGTCGTAGATAAGTTGAAATAAATGGGTCGGATTGGGGTATCTACACAATGAATGAAATAAAGGGGTACTTAATCAAATCTCCTGGGCAACTGGGCAACTAAAACAACAAGGAAATGCATCTAGCAATTTAGAATAAGGGCGCCGCTTTGAAGGATCCTAAACTTGCTGGAGGAAAGAAGAAAAGGGCTCTTCTTTCCTAAAAGTAAACACACAAAAAGGGTTAGGTGATTTTTCTAAAATAAATAAAAAAAAAATGGATCAGAGAAACAAATCAAACGTTTATTTTTGTCTCAAACAAACAGTTATCAAACATATAAATGGCACAAAAAATATACTATATAAATAGTTGCAAAATACAGAATAAAAAAAACTTACATGTGTCCATTTACAAACTCCAGTGGTTGGAGATACTACAAAAACTTACAAATATTACCGCACAGAGATTAACCTTTTTTTAAAACAAACACAACAAATAAATATCGAAAAAAATAAAGCTAGCTGTCATATGTTAACATTAAATTTAAAAAAAAAACAATTAAAATGACAGCTAAGTTAAACCATAAAATTTACAATTTATTAATTATTACAAATCCTTTTAAATTTTAATGAAAGCAATTATTACTTTTAGCAAAAAAATGTCTGTCTAATTTGGAAAAAATTAATATGTCAATTGTTACCTTGATTCAGTAACTTTGACACTTAACTTTGGAAAACTTGCTATCTCTGGGATTGGAGCTGCAAGGACAAAACTCTCAATAGGAACAAGGAAACCATTTCTATACTTCAGGAACGAAAATCTAAGACGTAAATGGTGCTGGATCAAGCAGGCAAACGACAACAAACCTGGTGGGACATCCTATACAATCATTTTCCAAAATTTCTTCAGTTCCGGTGTACTGCACAAATCTTATGGTGATTACTCTGTTCTAAACTGCCATTATGCAAAGAGTATTATCACCTTAACGGGTCTTAAAACATTACACAAAAAAAATGAATCGACTCCCGATTCAAAATTGCCCAAACATCTATCCTCTCCGAGATCTCCTGCTTGACTCCTCAATGCCTTACTTTTACAAAATTCAACGCCAAATAATTTCCCTTCACGTCTCCGGAACCAGTTGTGCCCACAAACTTAAAACAAACATAATACCCTCGACAATCGTTTGTAACAACCTTGAAATATTCCCAGTTTTACTACGTCTTAGAAAAACCGTATACCTGACTTGCAATATTATATTAGGGGACTCGAATGTAAACAAATCGTTTTCAACGAAAAAAACCACTCTTTTAAATTCGTCGAAATAACACATAACACGTATTATATTGATTTTAGTTTTAACCGGAATAATCTTCTACCTGAGAATGTAACAGAGACAAACACATCTATATTTTGAAACAACTGAATACAAAACTTAAAACAGAATTTTTACTATTATATAGATATTACTATTATATAGAATATACCAAGGCTGGCCTAGATATTAACCTCGCGAAAACAGAGTACCTATCTACAAGTGAAGAAGACATAGAAGATCTACAGATTGATGACAACGTAACAATCAAAGGAAAGGATAAATTCAAATACCTGGGGTTTATAATCACGAAAAAGGCAACAACAGAGGAAGAAATTACACAAAGATTAGGACAAACAAGAACAGCAATCCGACAACTTAACTCAGTATGGTGGGATAGACACCTAAATATGAAGACAAAAACGCAGATTTATAAAACATTAGTGCGAAGTATTATGACATATGGGGCCGAAAATTGGATCATAAACAAGAAAAACAGCAGTAAGATAATAGCAACAGAGATGGAATGCCTGCGAAGATGCTGCAGAGTAACAAGAATGGATAGGAGAAGTAATGACATAATAAAGCAAAGAACATCAATAGAAACAGACATACTAACATATATAGAACAAAAAAGACTAAAGTGGTATGGACATGTAAGAAGAACTAGCGACAGCAGATGGATAAAGAGAATAACCGAATGGAGCCCCATAGGAAGGAGGAAAAGAGGACGACCCCGAAAATCCTGGAGGAACGAAGTAGACGACGCCATGAGTAAGAGAGGACTAAACGATGGAGAATGGAACAACAGAGAGAGATGGAAACGGTTGAGCGAGGGAAGGCAGTGAATACTGTAGAATCCCTAAATATATATATATATATATATATATATATATATATATATATATAGATATTAAATATTAACAAATTTAAAACGCTACAATCTCTGCAGTTTCCAGTAGCCTTTGCGTTGTGGCTGTGCCGGGTCTTGTTTCTGAGGCATATGTCATTATTGGTCTTACACTGGCATTATAAATTCTTGACTTCATCTTTATGTGCATGTTTCGCCATATAGTGTTATTAAGGCATCCTGCCAGTCTATTTGCTTTTTGTACTTGATCTCTCACTTCTCTGTCCAGGTTTCCATAGCTAGACAGTGTAATTCCCAGGTATTTTATTTCCATTACTAGTTTAATACTGATTACATCAATTTCTATTTTATATCAGGTTGGTTCTTTGCTGTTTACTATTGTTTTAGTTTTCTGAAATGTGATGGTCATATTAAATTCCTTTGTTCTTATGTTAAAACTGTGGACCAGTCTTTGCAGACTATCTTCATCTTGGGCTATCAATATTGCGTCTTCTGCGTAACAGAGTATTTTTATTTCTTTGTTTCCCATTCTGTATCCTCTTCTTTTATTCACGCTTTTGATGATTTCATCCATGATCAAATTGAAGAGCATGGGGCTCAATGAATCCCTTTATCTTATTCCGCTGCCCTTTTCTATAGGTTCCGTAAGTTGTCCATCTATTTTGTTCCACTTGACTTCCATTTTGTTGTTTTGGTAGATGTTTTCGATAGTTTTTATAATATTTAGGGAACTGCTCTATTATACAGAAGATGGATTACATCTTTGAGTCTTACTCTGTCAAATGCTTTCTTTAGGTCAATCAGACACAGAAATGCTGGTCTATTATACTCTAGTGATTTTTCAGTAATTTGCTTTATAACGAATATTGCATCTGTACACGATTTTCCACTACGAAAACTCTGTTGGTAAACTGCTAAACTTATCCTCTGATTTATTAGCACTTGTTAAATTGTAGATGTAAGTTTTAGCGTAGTATTTAACAAGTTTATACCTCTGCAGTTTTCTGGCTGTTTTTTATCTCCTTTTTTAAATAGTACAATTAGTTCGCTCGTTTTCCATTCTTCCGGTACTTGATTGTGTTTTATAATTTTATTAATTAATGTTGTTAATTGTTCTGTCATTGCTGCTCCACAATATTTCAGTAATTCGTTTGGTATCCCGTCTTTTACCTGCTGCTTTTCTATTATTTAAGTTTTCAAGTATTTTCCAAACTTCCTGTACATTTATATTAAGTTCTTCATTTGTGGTAATTTCTGGTATTTCCGGTTCTAGCGTTTTTTGTTCTTCATCTGCATAGAGCTCTTTTAGATAGTCCTAAATCGACGTATCCTTTTCTATGTGTTTTGGTTCTATTAGTTCCTTTACCTCCGTTCTTTGACCTCTTATGAAGCGCCTTATTTCCTTTTGCAAACCGTAAAATCATGTTCCATTTCTTTCGAAAAACGTTCACAGTGATCATTTTTTATTTTTCTTACAAGTGCATGTGTTTAGTTTATAATTGTCTTGTAATTATGGTATGCCTTTTATGTTTTGGTTGACATCTATTACAGGTAAGCGTTTTTTACCTAAAAAATTATGTATAAATATATTTGTACCAATAAATAAAGTTATAAATTCATCGTGTTTTAGTGATAATGATAAAACAATTTAAATAAATTAAAATAAACATAAATAATAAACTACAATCTTTTTCTACTTGCCTGTATTGCTTTTTATGTAGAAAACGTGATTTATGATTTCTGTAATTTAATATTTTCCTACCGTATCTGTTTATTTAATTTATTTTAATCGTAAATAAGGCCTTTGCGATATTTTGTCCTAAATACTTGCTTCATAATACTTCCAAAAGACAAATTGTTACAAACTTAGTCGATTTAAATAAAGAACATTATTATACATAGCAATTTCAGATTTGTGGCAAAAGAAAAATTACACCTCTCCCTTTGTGCACATACTATCTCTCTCAGAAACGTAGTCGAGAAATATTTCATCTCCGTCTTCTATGATGAAATCGCTATCAGGACCATCTTTAATTTCAGACCTTGTTAACTCAAAACTTACAACAATAAACGAGTTATTGAGGGGATTTTTCTTTTGTGCTCAAAATTTAATTTTAAGTAACAATATAAAGTCAAAAATAAATTCGTTTTACGTTTTGTTTCCAAGGATTGTTCTAGTTAATTCAGGGAAGTTAAGGAATTTGAAATAGTTCCATGCAAGGGAGGTTTGTATATCTGTATACGGGTTGTCAACTCAATTGTGGTTCAAATTAGTAGTTTTTTGGGATTAAATTAGAAATCATAAACAATATTTTTTATTTTGAATCTTTTTTTTTTAAACGAACATTTCCGTATAATTTTTTAATCAGTATTATGCAAATCTTCACTTTTTTATCCGTTATCACTTTTCAATTAAAATTTTTGACACCTCCCATATTTTCAATATTTTAAATCAGCTTTCAATAGCTTACTTACTAAGTAGTAAATTATATAAAGCCATTTACGAAATTAACATCTCCGACAAACTAAGAAGATTGTTAAGTGCTACAGTGCATAAAGTTATCTGAAAAGCACCAATACAGGGCGAACGTTCACCAAAGTTCGAAGTATTAATATCGAAGTACGATGGAGCGATTCGTTAACGTGTCTCTTTTTTGAAATAACCTTGTAGAAACGGTAGGGGACAATAAATTTAACTACAAGGGAAGTAAAATAATTTGTATGTACAATATATCGAGAATACGTCATTTATTTTTTAAAATTCACGGACTCAGTAAAACACTGGTTTAAATTAAACATAAATATATTTGAAATAAATAAATAACAACATAAAATTATATCACAGGTAATATATACAACAATAAAAGCTTCAATCCCGGCGACGACGGCATCCACGGCGGTATGATCCACTGTTTAATATCTGCGAAAAATGAAATACAATTAATGATATCAAATCTGAACGGCAGTTATGCTATGTTAATACACCTACACACAGTTCACAGATGGTAGGGAACGAATTGAAGGAGTAGAGATGGAGCGAGCCAATCAACACCGGGCCCGATGAGGAACGGACGGTGTCCAATCAGTACTCGTACACAGAAGAGAATGGCTGTGTCTCAGATCAATACCCTAAGACCAGGTACGGAACTGCCACTAGATGAATACTCTAGTAGAAGCGGTTAGCCTTCAGTCAATACCCTAGGGCCAGTGGAGTTTTTGTCAGATCAATACTTCGTCAGAACTCTGCTTTCTCTTGCAGCGGCTGCTCTTTTATACAATCGAAGGCCTTCCATCTCCTCTAGCGCACATCTATGGAGGAGGAACTTCTGGTAGGGATGCGTGACAACGAAGCGCTTAAGGTATTGAGGCAATTCAAAATCGTTACAAAGTCACATAGGTATATATAAAATTAAAGTTTTATGTTAATATTAAGAGTAAACCAAATTTAAGACCAAACACTTGCCAAACAGTTATAAATAAAGTATTGTGTTGAGTTCATCGTCAACGTGTTTACTACTAATCTGAAATAGGGTTAAATATGCAATTGGCGCCGGAACCTGCCAGAAAGTACTAGCGAACTACTCTTATTTTGGGTTAAAGAGTAGCTAAGAATTAGAAATTTAAACCATAAAACTAAACAAAACATAAAAAGCTTATCCCACCAGTGCTGATAATTTTTCTTATCAGCAGCAGGTATTTGGAGAAGCCGAGATAATTTCAAGATGTATGAAAAGTATAAGGAAATAGTAAATGGTAGAGATATAATATCTTATATAAAAAATAGATAGGCTTAGATGGGCTGGACGGGTGTGGGCTATATTAGACCGGCTTCTAAATTGGACCTTTACAGAGGACCTTTGAGCGAACCGAGAACCAGTGGTGCTATCCGTTAATAACAACTAGAACTACATCCCGAAACCTATTAGAGTTTCAACATGTGTTTAACTCTAAACAACGATTGAGAAAATATTAGTGTTTTCGTGATTATTTAACTTCCGATACAAAGATACGACTACTTACCGAGTGTCTTCTCCACCTTGATTATCTTAATCTCATTCCAGACGACCCGATTTCCTTCTTCGTCAATATTATAATTGTTCCCCATTTCCTTACATAATTTTTTAAAGTCCAATATATCCGATGTAGACATTTCATTAATTTTGTAAGGTTCACCTGTTTTTTTCGCTGTTTGAACTACTGTGACCCATTGCGCAGGCACATAAATTGGTCCTTCTTTTAATGCCCTTTTTTTGTTTCTCAATCAAAGAATGCATGTTATCTCCCTCATTTTGGGAGTGAGCTGTTATCAAAAATTTGTGGGTAATTTTAGGTATGTTCAATTTCTGTACTGCATAGAGATAAAGACAGACAATATACTTATTCTTATTTTGCCCACTGCAGTTATCTGAATGTAATATTATTTCCTGTTCTCTGGCTCAGAAATTGTAACAGGCATGAGGCTATTTCGTTTGGACTACGATTAGCAATTCCCTCGAACCAAAGGTAGCAGTGTCCTGCATTTGTGGTCAGGTCAAAAATTGTGAAATTAAATGTTGATAATCTCTTTTGCAATTAAATAAGGAGACATCGCCTGAAGGTGTCGGTAATACGGCTTGTAAGTCAAAACAAACAGTAATGCAAGTATTGGATTTTTCAGATTTTGAGTCATTTTCTTTTTCTTTTCTACTACGTTCCACTTCTTGACGGTGAGTATTATAGGCTGCTTCTAATGTAGTTTTATCTAATGAATTTTTGTAACTTTCACATAGCGAGCAGAGGTCTTTTTTGGGCTTAAAGAAACTTATATTAAATTCCGTATTAAATATGGTCCTAAACGTAGCGTAATTTCCGGACACCGAACCTTTTTCTTCGCAAAATTTTATATAATCGCGATGAACATCAGCCAGAGTTTTGTCACCACTGACGAATTCTCTGGTAGTTTGTTTTCTTAAGTAGTGAGATTCCACTCTAGGAATGGATTCGATGTAACTCATTATGTTTTGTTTCACGACTTCGTCGATTCTTTTTCCATTCTTGTGAGTTCCTCTTGTCTTGTTCGCTTGTTTTTTGGGATAAACGCATCTACAGTACGACGTTGTATATTTGTTATAGTCTTGTGGCTTATTCCCAGTGTTGCAATAAAATTGTGCTTACACACTCTGTTTCTTGCCTTCCACTTCGAAGAAATAAGCATAGTTTGCTTTACGATTACTGTCTGGATTTACTCTTCTATATTTCATATTAGTTTTTCCATTGATCTTCCTATAAAATTCCACTAAAGATGTAAGTCTTCTAATGCCCAATAATTTTTAAATAATTTTTGCATTCAAATTTGCATTTTCCCTCAGTACATCTTGCTTTCATTTTACGAGCAAGGGTCACATTTTTTTTTACATTAACATAATCCATTCCTGAATTGCGTAATTTCTTTCTTTTATTTTTGCCCCATTCCTCCGGTTGATATTTCCTCTTTCTACTTTTCTTTTTAGATCTTATCTCCACAACACCTTT
Organism: Diabrotica undecimpunctata; assembly: GCF_040954645.1. Classification (NCBI taxonomy): domain Eukaryota; kingdom Metazoa; phylum Arthropoda; class Insecta; order Coleoptera; family Chrysomelidae; genus Diabrotica; species Diabrotica undecimpunctata. The sequence continues at coordinate 145,226,399 of NC_092808.1, forward strand.
ATTTTTAAGAGTATTAGAATCAGTAACACTATTCAGCCTTGGACAAATTTCCTCATCTGTGTTGTCATCCGAAGGTGAATTCGATTTGATTTGAGGGTGCCAGGTACGATCGTCGTCACTGAGTTCTCCAAATAATGACTCAATACAATACAAAAGGAAGGCGTGTAAACTCCATCTCCTCACGTAATTGAGCAAGAGACGCCCGTGCTCCTCAGTGGCATAAATGGAAAAAAATTGTTACAAGTAGTTACATTCTCATAGAGGATGTGGAATTCATGTGCTGAAAGTACTCGTGAAGTACTAGGCAAGCTGCTACTACGGGATGTTAAGTTTAACTAAATTAAAAACGATTGTTTACTCACAACACTCACAACACAACAGATAAAAGTAGTTACAGGCAATGTTACAGTTTTGCCAGGCTTGATTTTGGCATTAACTGCTGATATTGCCAGATAGATCTGAGTTTTTGTTCCTATTTTAGAACCATAGAGCAACAACTGCAGATTTTTTACAAAAGCCATTAGGACGTATTTTTCTATTAGACTGCATTAAAAGGTCATTTTACGAAAAAATTGCAGATAATGCCATATGGTTTTCAAAGTGCGATATATTTCAGTAGAAGACTTTCTTAACGAATAGCTAAGAAATTACCGTACCTTTATGTACAAGTAACTAACTATTATCTTTTATTTTGTGATATTGACGATTTATTTAATTTCAGTTAATTTTAAATTGTTATTTTTATAACTTTTTGTAAACTTTGTCCATAAAATTGTACAATTTTCTGTGATAATAAAGTGTATTTCTATTCCATTCTATAAAGAAAAGTGAACAATACATCCTATTATAAGAAAGAAAGAAGAATAATAAATAAAACTACTTAACTGAAATTTAATAAAGTGGAATTAATTTGTTTCTATTTTTGTCGGAGCCTATTAAAAGTTTCATATTTATCCACCTCCGACGGCTTTAAATAATACAGATCGTTTAAGTGGATCCATCTCTGTAAATAAATCAAACAAACTCTAACTTTACGACCTTTATAAATGTACCGCTTTTAAATCAAAGTATAAAACATGAAAATCGCACAATATCAAATATTCTTCCCACAAAACCCGCATTATTTTACATTTATAACTCCCTGAAAATCCAGCAGTTATCAAGTTTTCGCAACATAAAGTCGGTTTCAAAGTAAGTAGATATCTGAAAATGTAGTATCAATGTGAAAATGTGATGTTAAGAATGTTAAGACGCGACCGATACCGAATACAAATACATATTTTAGCGGGAACAGCCACGACGAATAGACAGTCTGCGCCATTGAACACCGACGTCGTATTTAAATGTAACTATCGCATCACACATGGATGACTTTGATCCCGGAAATCGAAGAAAAGCTCCAAAAATTTCTTTGTAAAGTAGGTGCTTGTACAATTGAGTTAAAGTTATTTAATCTCCGCTTAACAATGTGTGTTTTAATCATAATCAATCGACTATAAAAAGCTTTACAAATCATCTTAGAAAGAAAATGTAATTTCTATGATGTGCGAATTCCTGACAGTATATAGTTTTTTAAATTTCATATTATGGTAACCTCATACCGGTTTCTTAAGGTTGCTCTAATTATTTTTTATTTATCGCATAATAGAACCTTTAATTTTTTTGTATTTTAATATTGTTTTTCAAGGGAAACACATCTTTGGTCAGGTTAGCCTTGGAAAAATTGTAATCACTCAACTTTCAGTAGTAACTTAAAGTAGTAGAAAGGGCCTCACTTCACCCCACTTTGACCTTGAATCTCCTTTTTTGATGGAGGCGTGTATTATGTCATGTTAGGTGTACGTCAGATCACCTTAGGTGTACGTCAGATGACGTTAGGTGTAAGTAAGGTCACGTAATATGTTAAATGTGACGTAATTCGAGATAAAATGTGACCTGACGTACACCTAAACCTAACGTCATCTGACGCACAACTAACGTAATCTGACGTACACCTAACGTGACATAATACACGCCTCCAACAAAAAATGGGATAAAAGGTCAAAGTGGGGTGAAGTGAAGCCCTTTCTGCTGTCGTCACTTATGATCAGTTGGTTTCAAGTCTATACAGTTTAATATTTACATTTGATGTTTATTTCTGTACCATATTTTTTACCTTGTGCACACAATTGGAGTATGAAATTATCTTAGCCAAAAAAATTAATTTGTTTAATATTGTTTAATCTCATCTGTTTATTTTTTCTATAGTTTCTGCTAGTAGTAAGCCTTCTTTGTTTCTGAAATAATTTATATTATTATTTTTAGTTTCTCTTGATTTCTTAACTTCTTGGTAGAAATTTTTTTACCTTTTTACCATATATTCAGCACGTAGTCATTTAATTTTTGTGTGCTGGGGGTTTGCAACCATCGCGAATTCTTACGCGAATGCAGGCAGTATATAGAAATATTTCACATACCTAACTGTAATGGAATTTTTCTTCTTCTAGTTCTATGACAGTTATCGATCGTTGGATATCATGTTTTTCTTCTTCTTCTTGTTCTTCTTCTTTTTATGTAGACATGAATCTGTCTGTTTTTCAATCGTTTTCTTGGTATTCCTTCTGATTGTCTTCCTATTGGGGAACCGTCTCTTGCCGTCTTTACTACTCTATTTGTTGTCATTCGGCTTATATGATCTTTCCATTCTAATTTTCTATTTCTTACCCAGATAGTCTTGATGGTCTCCACCTTGCATCTACGTCGTATATCTGTACTTCTAGCTCTGTCCCGTAGTGTCTTGCCATCAATTTTTCAGTGTTTTCATCTCTGCTGTTTCTAACATCTTTTTTGTCCTCTCTGTGTCAGGTCGTGTTTCTGCCGCGTATGTCATTATTGGTTTGATGACTGTTTGATGTCATTTTGGCTACCATAAAGTTTTTGTTTTTGTCTTCTAAACTTTTGGAATAGTTGTGTCCGTTTGTTTCCGGAGATCTCTTTTAATTTGTTGTGCAGCTAAAATATATCATGTTTCTTTTAATGGTGCTTAGTTTCACTACATTCTTTTCTATAAAATTGTGTTTTTGCTTTATTATCTTTTGACTGGTTATTGCGTTTTTAACTTTATTTTTGACTTCTCTTCTTTGGTTCATAAGTCTTAGTATTTCTTGTGTAATCCACCCCTATTTTCTTTTTATTTTTACTGCACTCAATTTTGTTTCTTGAACGGCCTTTAATATATATTTCATTGTCATCCAGTTTTCCCTTAGTACTTTCCTCTTTGCTTGATGTCAACTTTATTTTTTGTTCTAGTACACTGGTTATTTCTTGTTTTACTGTATCATTTAACATATTTGCTCTGTCAATAGTAACTGTTTGCTAGATTCTCTCTTTTCAATCTCCCTTTTCGCTTTTAGTCTTATTTTTTCTACCAAAATATTGTGATCTGTTGGTACATCTACACTTGTATATGTTTTGACTGCTAGTACTGAGTTTTGTATCTTTTATTTATACATATGAAGTCTATATATAGTGAAAATGCAAACATATTTCCTGTTTTATTTCGTATTCCCAGACCATATTTTCCAATGATATATTCTTGCTCTCATTCACCAAGCTTCACACTAAAATCTCCCATGACAATATTGAACTCGTGTTTCTTTGTAGATGCGTAGATGTAGATGATTATACAATGTGAGCATCTTTAGTTACTTTGGGAATGGTAATGATCATCTCATTTTACTTATTCCAAGGATACTTTTATTCAGCCGCTTTATTTCTTTAATGGTTTTGTAAACCTTTCCTGGTTCGTACATTCTTCTTACATTCCATGTACCTATTTTTCTTTCTTTAAAAAATATATTCATGCTTCTAGCTGATTGGGAGATTCTTAGCTCCCCTGCTCATCAGCACTCGAGGCCGCTGTTTTTATCAACCCTTTCTATGATTGTTTCTTGGGGCAGTTAGGCTCTAGGTCGTTTTACTATGGCTTTTATAAAATGTTTAGTAGAAGGAAATAGAGTGATAAGTAAAGGGGATGACAAATGGGTGAATAGACATAGAGTAGCCTGTTGACTATCCCAAATCAGGATAGAGGGGGAAGAACTCTTGATAAGGCCAGCAACCTGCCAAAAAAAGAAGATTTTCTTATAGAATCAACAAATCGACTGGCATTAGGATGGATACTGACTTGATTATAAAAGCGAGAATAAGAAAAAATATTAGGAACAAAAAAGAATAATTTGAAAGTAGCAATCTGGAATATAAAAGCATTTAACAAAAAGATACCAGCGGCAGTAACGGAATTAAAACATTTCAAAATAGATCTATGCAAAATACAAGAAACAAAAAGAAGAAAAATGACAGCAATGACAGGGAGAATACCTTCTAGTGTATAGCTGAGTTCCTAAGAAGGCTTGACTTCATTGTAAGTATTTTCATTTATTTATCTTATACTATTTTAACATCAGAGCGAAGCTAGTTCATAATATCTTAATATATAATTTAAATTTAAGACATACGTACATACTTCTATTTTATTTTATCTGTTTGTTGACTATTGATTAAGACCTCTGTACCACTTAAATAATAATTGTTTGTTTGTTTTGTACACATTTGTTTATATACACTATATATTTTAGCCTTAGTTTCTTGTGAACCTGAAGATGCTGTAAAAGTTTGTAAACAGAGAAACCGGTAACCCATTCTCTTTTTTCAACTCAATAAAACTTATTACGGATTGTGAGCAGAAGACTTATTTCCCTAACATTCTAAAATATGTGCTCACACCAGCAACCCTTTCATCATTTAAATAAATAGGTATTAACCGTTAACATGACTTGAAAGGACAACACTAGAAACAAAGTTAGATGAGTAATTTAAAAAGCTTAATCTTTTTAGTGTAGTTTATTACAAATCTAAATTCAGAAATGGCAATTTCTTCGTATAGAGACACTCTGTATATATGTCTGCTAATTCATCTGCAGGTCAAAGGGACGTACACAATAAATAAGTGATTATTTGGATACACCTCGCAATGATCATCCCTCGGTCTAAGTAATTAGGATGATTCGTTCAATCAATCAGACACTTCGAATTCGTCGTAATCGAAGTTTTTGTCAACTCTTCATCAAATTAAAGAGTAATAACCAATTACTGGAGTCCATTATATCCTTTTGGGTCTTCGGATGGCAGATGGCGGCAGCGGATAATAAAGTAAGTGATTAAGTATTTAAACATAGTAAGTGTTAGAGCGAGTCGGACGCATTGTGGCGAACCGAACATGTCAATCAGCTCCGTTTCACACTCAGACCTAACAATGCCAGTATCAAACTGCTGAAAAAGCCACTCTCACAAAAACCGTTCTGAATTTCTGAATAGAATAGAAATTATTCACTATTGTTACCGTACATTTAATTCAAAATCTTATTTTTGAAATTGATAAGCCTCGATAAGAATTGTACAATTTACAGTTTAAATGTTACATTTTGCCGAAAACATTATTTAGTACATTTTTTACTTAGACCATGCGGTCCATATGGAATAAATTCATTTTTAGCGTTATTATGTACTATATGAAAAAAACCTGAAACAGGTTGACTTTTATTCTTAAATTGACAATTTACAGTATGAAAATATTATCCCCCTCCAGCACCCCTTTTGAATTATAAGCACTCCCTCGAAAATTTTAAATAACAAAGGGGGTCGTGGATACTTTGATAGAAAGAGATTTTAGTCCTCTGTTCAGCAATATAAAGTTTTTTGAGTTTGATGCAATCATAACTAAGAAAATTGATTTTTAAGATGTAAAATTTTGATAATGTCTATATCACAAAACTTAAGGTTGAATGAAGATAATAATGTCACATAATATTTAGAATCTATTTTTTAATGTACTTAACAATTAAATTAAGTGTTCAAAATGATCACCATTTACTTCTTGACAATAACCGAGGCGATTTTCGAATTCTCGTACAACATTGTGTACGACCTAGCTGGTTATTTTGTTAATTGCTTCCGTTATCGTAACTTTTAAATCAGCAATACTGTTTGGTCTATTAAAATATACTTTAGATTTTAAATAACCCCATAAAAAGTAATCGAGAGGACTCAAATCGGGAGATCTAGCCGGCCTTTCGATGCCATTAAGTTGAACATAACACTACACTAAACAAGCACAAACAGGTTAAAATTATTCTCTATTGTCAATTTTATGTTTATGACATTCTGGGATTATTGGATAGCCCGAAACTGACGAAATGCCCTTGAGGATGCTCTAGTGAGCGAAAGGGCAAGATTTAATTAATAAAACTGTGCTCGATATCTGCCTTTATTTTTCAAAGTTTTGTATAAGTGACCAATAGGAAGAAAACAACGTGATAATTACAGGCTAAAAAAAAAAGATTTTTAAAACTTTTCTTACAAACTTATGTGAATCCTACGTATTTTTTGGTGCTAAAAAAAATTCTGAAATTAGATTTTACGTATCATCCACAGTTTTCCCACAATATGACTGGTTTATTCTACAATATAATAATTTGAAATAGACAAAATACCGAAATACATTAAAATGTTACATTATTAGAATAATACCTTTAATCTAATTCTAATTTTGTAATAGTACAGGTGTGTACAATCATTTCAGGAGTCAATGCTTTTGTATTTTTTTTTTCTCTAAAACTTCTCAAGTAATTTTTTCTCCTATGCGAGGCACTCTGTTGTTCCTGATGAAGTAACTTATAGTTTTCCCCATCATGTTTAAGTTCCAACGTCCCTGGTGTCGTTTCTCTATCACCTTGATATCGTGGTGAAATTGTTCACCTTGTTATTCACTAACATCACCCAGATTTTTAGGGAAAAAGTCAAGATGGTTATGCAAAAAATGGATTTTAAGGCTCATTAGACCTCCCAAATGTTTAAACTTATCTAATAAATTTTTACAAATATTTGGTCCAACAGAAACACCTTCTTTTAATTTGGCTTCTGATAGCTAGAGAAACTTTCCACTCAAGTACTTGAAACATTCTCCATCTTTAGGCAGGGCCTTGAAAAACTGTTTCATAAAGTTTAACTGTATGTGTAGCAGTGAAAGGAGGATCTTTTTTGGATCTTGTAGCATTTTTGAAAATTCTTTGGTATATATTGAAATCCACTCGCATATGTATTAAAACACCAAAGAATAATTTCAGTGTATTTCTATTTCCTTTTTGCGTCGCCGAGGTCGAAAATAAACCATTTTAGAGTTTGTTTATATATTTCACAGATGTGTATTTCCTCGGTATTCTTTAATCGAAGCCGCTTTAAAATATTTTGCGCGTTGCAAATAGACAGAAATATTCCAGTTTATATGTTTTGTTTATGGTAAGTTAGGCGAATGAATTTAAAAGATAATTAGAGCACTCTCGCTGAGGCGTGGTCAAGAGCAGTAGGCTTCAGCGTTTGTCCAAATTTTACGTCAAATTTGAAATGTTTTCTCGTTTTTTGTCTCTTTTTATGGAAAATAAGTAGTTTTGTGGCAGTTAATAGTAGCAGTTCAATGTGTAGTTGCAGTCTAAGTAAGATTTTGAAAGATAACGACATTTTGCCATTGTGTTTAATTCTACCTGTTCCAGTTTTTTAAGGAGAAAAGTTTCCAAAGTTTGTGTTACAGTGCCCCAACTTCCAACCTTAATAATTCGCAGTGTGATATGCAGTTTTTGTTTGGGTGGCAGAGAGTTTAAGCCCAGTTCTACCCCCAGAAATTTCAGTGAAGTCTAGTTTCCACCCCCAGAGTTTTTGTGTAACACCCCAGTGCAATCCAGGTAACTTTTGTGTTAAATTTTAAAGGAAAAGTAAAAATAAACATTTTTATAAATAATTGCCATCATTGGAGTTTGTAAAGATAAATTTTTATTTGCAATAATTTATTTTTGCTACAGTTTATAGACCAGTAACAATATTTTGTAAGTTTTGTAGCAATTCCAACTTGTAAACGGATAAGACATGTAAGCTTTCTTCGTTATTTTGGTATAAATCTTTGTAACTATTTATATCGTAATTATTTTTGTATTATCTGTATTTGTAACTGTTTGTGTTGAGACAATAATAAATTTTTAATATATTTCTCTGAACCATTTTGTCTATTTATTTTAAAAAAGTCTCCTAACCTTTATTTTGCGTTTTTTAGGAAAGAAGAGCCCTTTTCTTTCATCCAGCAGGAGGTGTCCTCAAAGCGGCGTCCATTTTAAATAGCTAGAGGTCCTTCTTGTTGTTTTGTTACCCATTTATTTAGGAGATTCATGTAAGTACCCCTTTTTGTGTTTCATTTTTGTAGTTGCCCCAATCCGACCCATTGCCATTCAATTTATCCACAACCCCAGCTCTCCAAATAAACCCTAAGTGCCGTTCGCATAGGTATCGTTTATTTTGCTTGCCCTATCTCTACCCCCAGTAACTTTTGTCCGAATTTTCAACGCCTTTAGCAATACCCTATTTTTTAGGCAAAATATTTCGTTACAATCTACCAATGTTTTGTACAAAATTTTCTTCTCGCCAGGTGTTAAAACATTTCTTACGGACCATTGTTTTATGGACCACTATTTATCTCTTGCTCTAATGTCCCATTCATATTTTTTTTATTTTCCAAGTAAAGATTTGCAATCTGTCCTGTTTGGATAATAATCAAATTTGATAATTCAAACAGAGAAATTAACATGAGCGAAGAATACCTGCCAGTGCTGGTACTTTCTTTATTATATTTAACTAAAAGTAATGTTTTAAAAAAAATTTCTTATATTCTAAACAATTTACTTAAGAAAATCTATCTGGTAAGTCCAAAGGTTTGTCCAGTAGGTTTACCGCACTAGAATTTGGGTGAATTTCTAACCGCCTTAAATACCTATCACTACACTTTTTTATTTCTTCACGCACAACACTCACTGAGAGATCACGATGTATGACTTCATTAGGGACGTAGTATGGTGCATTAACAATCTGCCTAGGGACCTTTCATTGGAACCTCTGCAGAATTTCAATATTGGATTCGCTGGCACACTCCCACAGTTGAATGCCATAGGTTCAAATGTGTTTTATAATTAATTTATACACTACTAATTTATTTTCTAGTGATAGTTCAGATCTTCTTCCAAGTTGACAGTAAAGTTGTCCTAATTTTAATCCAAGTTGTTTTCGTTTATTGAAGATGTGGTTTCTCCAAGTAAGTCACATTCACAAATAATGCATGGAAACTTTGTAAATCTCTTTTGTTTACCAAGTAGCATGCAAACACCTTTAAAATCTCCACAGATCATTTAATTGTGATCTAATTAGCTGATTTTCTGATAATTATGTACATATGCACTGAATGAGCATAGAAAGTGTTCCCATTGTGTAAGAGTAAAGCTCTTAAGAGTAAAATTTGTTTTTAAAGAGTCTATAAAAAGCCTCCAATCATCCTTATTATACTCAATAACAAACTCATTCATTAGACCACCAATGTCATGACAGTAGACCAAATTCCCTTTCTGCCTAAAAGACTAAGCAAACTGTTGATCTCTGTACCTGTACTTGTAAATAGATGTATCAGGCGACAACAAATTTGTTTCTTTAAATATTAAGCCAAGCAATTCTGATTTTTCCTTTGTTAAATCCAAATCTCGTACGAAGTCATTTAACTTAGCTTTTGTAAACAACTGTGGTTGTACATTTTCTGAAGGACACTGAAATTCACCACCACTTACTGGACCGCTTTCATCATATTATGATTTACTAGTATTTAAAATGTCATCAATACGTAAAGGAGGCTCAGGGACTAGCAGTTCAGGTCCATGCTCTACCAGTCTACCGTATTGATAGCAGACGAAAGGTTAGGATAAACAATCACTTTCTTATTTTTGGAGTTATATTCAGAAACATCGACAGTACAAAAATAACAATCATTTGAATGGTGTTTTTTGCTCTCTCCATACCATAGCCACTGCAAGTCTAAAAGTTTTTTTCTTCGGCTACTTCTTAAATCCTAAACATAAATATAACATACATTGTGAGGAGCCCAACCTTTGTCTTGGTCACCAATTTTCACACAAAAATATGCAAACCTATGCACTTCTTTACAAAGTGAGTAATGTTTTTCTGATGTTTTTAATAACAAAATCACGACATATGTAACAAAATGTATTTGGACAGTTTTTACTAGCCATACCTAAAAGCTTATGAGTCAAACACTGAAAAGTGAGGTTATGTTTATAAGAATAAAGGAAATATACAGCTATTAATGAAGAGGAAGAAGAACAAAGAGTGTTGTACAATTCATTAACAGTGCTACCACCCAAGTAACATTAGATTTCTCTGCGAGTTACACAAAACGTAATTATGCAATTTTAAACGTTAAATTGTAAAAGATTGGTGAATGATAATTTTCGGACTCAGCACAGTAAAATACATAAGATAGAGGTAATTTTATCAAAAAAGTTTTTTCATCGTTGGCCTGTGAGTTTACACGACTTAAGCTCTGGGGGCACAACAAATTATATTATAAATGCTACTATACTTAAGTACTTCTTTCTTGTTCTGTGAAGAGGTGTCTTTTCTTAGACAGTAATAACAAGTGTCTTAATATAATAATGTATTTGAATATATCTGTACTCAATTACTTATTCTTATCTATACTTTACAAATTAAAACTAAATGTTACAAATAATAGTAACAATTAAAAACAATGCGTTACTTCTGTCTAAGAATTTATTACTTTATAAATTCAGCTACTACAAAAAATAAAAAATGTGAAGGCCAAACCTTCAAAATGCTCACGTCCAATAAATTCTTGGTGAATCAGAAGGTTGTATCTTTTTACGAAGTGTGTCAAATTAAATCTAAAAATAAAAAGGAAGTGCTTAAAAATCAATTAGTAGCAAACTAGTTCTGCCGTCTTTAACGAATTAAAATATTAGTACAGTACTATTGATGGTATGATATTATTAGTACCGCCGTTATTGATTTCGTCTACGAAGTAAGCAATGTAATAAAGGCCCGTTTTCACACTATGTCTTATTGTACGTTTTGCGGGTCATATAAAACGTACGACAAAATGTACGTTTTGTCCAGTGTATACACACTACGTTTTTCCTTCCGTTTTCTACCTCATTTTTAATTCAGAGTCTTGAGTTGTGTGAAGTTTGTTTAGTGATTTTTTTTTTATTATGGATGAAACACGGCTGCTTTCTTTTATTTTTTCAACCATAACGATACTATGACTGAGGAAAAAGGGGATGAGGAGGGAAAAGACAAGATGGTCAGGAGAGTGGGCTTCTAAAAAGAAGCCAGTATTCCCACGTCTCGTTACTAAAAGAGGCGAACCAGATGACTGGCGCAATTATTTGCGAATGGACACCTCAGCCTATTGTCAATTGCTAGAGTTGGTAACACCATACATATTGAAATAGGACACCTCATGAGAAAAGCCATTACACCCCATGAAAGACTCACAGCAACTCTCAGATATCTTACAACAGGACGCATCGTCAAGGACTTGGAGTTCACAATCATAATATCCAAACCAGCGTTAAGCCAAATAATTCCTGAAACCTGTAATGCAATCTACTTGGTTTTAAAACATAACTACTTAAAAACTTTTATACAATTCAATAAATTCCCCGAGAAAATCGTGGGTGCATTGCCGCAAATCTGACATTATTTGGCTTTTTTGGGAAAAATGAAATGAACTGCAGTGGAACTAGTCGTCAAATAAGTCAAGATCGGACGACTTGTCTGAACATGTATTTTCACGTAACGTTTTATCCTATCAGTTCTCGCAAAACTATGCTTCTCCCATCATTTCTACGATCTGACCTTGGATTTCATTTCGATTCGACAAGACATACGTTTTGCTGTTTACATGCCACGTTTTATTGTATAGGATTTGTCCTATCCAACAAAACGTACAATAAGACGTAGCGTGAAAACCGGCCTTTAAACTGACATCAATTTACGATTTTTTGCAACTGATAATCACACTTATGATCCAGAACTGTGTTAGCGGACGAGGACTATAACGGAACCAAAAGTGAAGACGATCTATATTAACTATCCACATAAAAAAACAGCCTGTTCTGGGATCAACTAATGTCTCAAAATGTAGGAAACCGGTAAGCAGTGGTAGTGGCAACTTGCATTATCCATCACAATAACTAAATGTTTAGGTATGAATACTCTTCGTGATATCCACAGGATTTCTTTGATTCAAACAAAAGTGAACTCCTCACGAAAAATATATTTACACTACCAATATAAGTAACTATGAGTCCTCGACTCTTATCGGCTGGTTCCTTTAGACCAATTCTTGTAGAAATGCTTCTTGAGCTGTTTTTATGTTTTTATCTTTCCAAACTCTTCCTACAGAATTCCTTTAATAATCTATATTTTATCTAAATAATAAATATTCTTGTTTTCTGTCCTATTTTTTATTTGCTTCAATATTTTGCTAATAAGAATATGTGGAATCAAAAGGCACGTGTGAGGCTGAACAAATCAACAAACACAGAGGAATTCGAAATTTTACGAGGGGTGCGACAGGGGTGTATTTTGTCTCCTATGCTGTTCAACCTCTATGTGGAGAATGTTTTTGCAGAGGCATTTGAAGGCACTGATTGTGGTATAAAGGTCAACGGGTACCCGATAAATAACATTCGTTACGCTGACGACACCGCAATAATCACAGATAACGAACATGATATGCAGTTGATACTAAATAAAATAAACACCACAGGAAAAACATATGGCCTGAAGATAAATGCTGGAAAAACAAAATGCATGACAATAAGAAAGGGCGCATTTTCCAGAGTACAACTGCACGTAGATAATGCTCCAATCGAGCAAGTGAAAACATTCAAATACTTGGGAATGATGGTGAATGACCAATGGGATCCTCAACAAGAAATAAAATGCCGTACCGAACAAGCAAGACAAGCTTTTCTTAAATTTAAACCGCTACTTTGTAACCGCAATCTTTCCTTCAATCTCCGTTACAGAATGGTTAAGTGCTATGTATGATCCATATTGTTATACGGCATGGAGACATGGACGTTGAAAATATCTTCCATTAACAAGTTGGAAGCCTTCGAAATGTGGACCTTGCGAAGAATGTTCCGCATACCATGGACAGATAGGGTGAGAAACGAGGAAGTCCTAAGAAGAGCAAATACTGAGAGAGAATTGCTCAGCTTGATCAAGGCACGAAAGATTGGATATCTGGGCCACATCCTGAGAGGGGAAAAATACGCAATCCCTCAACTAATTATCCAAGGAAAGATTGAGGGCAAGAGAGGAGTAGGTCGCAAACAAATGTCGTGGCTGCGAAATATAAAGAACTGGACAGGCGTAACTAACACTGGCGAACTTTTGCATGCCGCAAAAGACAGACGTCTGACCTTAAGATAATTCGCCAACGCACTATAAGAAGAAGAAGAGAGATATACAATGAATATTTGTAGGTAATTATTTTTTAACGCCCAAAATAAAAAATGAAGTTATCAAATTAGACCCAAACTAGGGTAACGTATATTAAATTTTTTGATTTCTAACTCCAGTTGGGCAGATTTAAGGGGATTTTCTTATTCACTAATTTTAGTAACTACATAGAAGAAAAAAACAAAGAGTAATCTCATCAATTTCACAAATTCATGCCAATCTGTATTATCTAAAACAGAAAAAATCGCATTTTGGATCTTACTCATTTATTTTGAAAGTATGCTCATCTCCAATATTTTAACTATATTGAAATATACCTGTATAAATTTTGCCGTCGTTGGCCATGAAGAGCATTAAACTTTAAAGTTTTGATCCCTTAAAACTGATTGGATATCTCGCACAATTTATATAGCAAAGTATGTAATTCCTAGGAAACAGCGTAAAGTGTCTGCATACATTACATTCAAAGAGCTAGATTACGGCGTCCAACTTCTTAATGCTTCTATTATAAACTACTAACAGAACATCTAATCCTGTTAGCGAATTTAAAAATGGCTTTTATGCTCCACAGAATACAGAATTGAGATGTAAGAGCCTAGAAGCCGGTAAACAAGAGAATAGTTTAACAGTTAGAGGTGTCTTATAGTGCAGGGCCGGCAGTAACAATGTTACTTATATTTAATTGATTAGAAGTGACGTGTTAGAGCATCTATCGTTTTATCGTACTTAAACGATACATCCAATATTATGGTTCTACTCTTTACGGTTCTGTTCCCAAGAATCTGCTAAAAAAATTTATATTTTTAACCATTGAGTAATCGGGTACATGCAAATCACATGAACAGTCGGGTGGGGTCTGTGAGGCCCATTTTTTATTTTACACAATATATTAGAAAAGAATAAAATAAAACTATTTGATATATGTACAATCTTTTTTAATTTTTTTGTAATACATTTTAACCATTTTAAACCCAGCGATAAAATAGACAACATCTTTAAGAAAATGCAAAAAAAATCAACAAAAATGTACTTCCCTTACATTTAATAAACAAAATTCTAATCCTAATTTTAATTTTCATTGCATTCTTCTTAAATCGGTTTAACATGCTCTAGGTATAGCCATTTTTGGCACTTGACACAAAAATATCGTGTTTTACGATTTGGACAATAGGCGCAACAACCTCGTGTATTTGGCGCTGGATCTGCATGTACTCCGCTTAATTTTTGGGCGATATTTCTGATATCCTTTTGTAAATGAGGGTCTCTTGATCTGGTTAGCATGTTCTCTCTTGTCAAGACTAAGCCAATTGACTTCAGAAACAATCTTCGTTTCGAAATTAGGTCGTTTTCATTTGCATTACATTTATGTATGACGTGGGAGTTTATGCCTGCAATGTTAAGTAAATTATAAAAAATGACCATTGGTCATCTTCGGGTGTTTCTGCCTACGTTATAAGCCTCACATTTCTGATCGAGTAAGTCAACGCCCGATTTTGTAATGTTACAAAAAGTAATAATATTGGGCCTACAGGTATCTTCAGAATCTTCATCAATCGAGGCGTCATAGTGAAAAGATGATAAGAGCGTCACGTTTTTTTTTCTTTGGGATCAACCAACTTTGGTTCACCAAAGTAATGAATTTGGAAAAAATAAAAGGGAGATTCCAAAGTTCCTTTGGAATCTCCCTTTTGTTTTTTCGAATTGTTCCAACAATTGTCTGGGGAACATTCCACAAAGTCCTGGAGGTTTCCACAGTAGGCACGATTTGGGCAGTCTGAAACATAGTGGTTTATGGTCTGTCTAGGTGATCCGCAATCGCACTGTGGACCCTCAGCATGACCCCATTTGAACAGCGAGTCAGCACATTTACCATGTCCGTACGTATGCGATTAATAGTCTGATTCCATTGTTGCATCCATCTTGTTGACTATTGCCAATGTATATCATAAGTATCAGCAATTTTTCAAGCAGTTCTAATTCGAGGATTTCTAGATCTCAGTTGCTGGTACTCTTTTGTGATGTGTGGTATATATTGATGAATTGGTAACTGTTGTTATGCTTGATAGCTGTGTCATTTAGAATTACATCAAAAGTATCTCCCGTAAGTCGCGTAAGCACCAGCTCCTAAAGTAGGTGCTTAGTGTAGTTAGATCTTCGTTTAGAGCTTGTTCACTTGCTTCTTTATTTTTATCTTGGAAGCCAATGACCAGGTCGTCAGCATAAGCGAGTTTTATTGATTTTAATCTAGGTATATCTGCTTATAAAGGTTAAATAATAATGGAGCTAGCACTGAGCCTTGAGGTAGGGTATACTTTTCATCAACTTATAAATAAGGCTCTCTCTCCACACAGTGTCATAGGCAGCAGTTAGGTCTATGAATGTTGGGGCAGATTTGTCAGGTCTTTTAAAGTCAGCTTCGATAAATGTAGTTAGGGACAGCACTTGGTCACAGCAGCTTCATCCTCTTCTAAAACCGGCCTGATCATTTAGTACAGCAGCTTTAATAGTGTTACATATTCTGTATATAAGAGTCCAGTAATTTATAACAACAATTGTGTAAGGCAATAGGTGGATAATTTTCAGGCCGCTTGTTGTCTTTGCCAGGCTTCTGGATTGCGATAATTTTTATTTTTTGAATTCTGCAGGTAACACAGCTGTAGTCACAATGTCGCTAAAGAATTTCTTAATCCACTGCCGTACTTTTATATCAATGTGGACTATAAATTTAGGATACATTTCATCGAAGCCAGCTGCTTTTTCTATTTTGGTTTGGTTAAGGCTGTTTTAGCAGTTCAAGCCAACTGCGATTTGAAATGGGCGTATCACTTACTTTTCTACACTGCTTACGCGAGACCATCTTTACTCAGTGCCGCCGGCCGACGGGTAGTTTAATGACAACAAATACATTATTCTCCATTCAAATTAGTTTTAACACGAACTAACTGACCGTACGTTCATGAGATTTGACGTCACGAAGGCGATAACGATGAAACTAAGCCCAATGATGAGTAACACGTTTCACTATTAGATTTCAGTATTTTTTAGCAATTTTCTTTAAAGTTGGAACACGCTTTTCTCGATTATTACTGGACACAGAAAGGTGAAACAAAAATTAACGATTACAGAAAAAAAACTCTTTCGAGTGATGGGCGTAAAAAGTTTGGTTATAATAGAACGTTAAACAGTATATTCCAATTTTTCAACAGAAGTTTCAAAAAAATAAAAAAAGTAAAACCATCAGTTTAAAGGCAACATAATTTCGAATAACGTGTCCAAATTTCGAGACATTTTGTCAGTAAATAACAGAGAAAACACTGTCCCTAGGTTTTGATGCATCGATAAAACAGCCTTAAGTGCTTACTTTATTTCATCCAATGGCACGTGAGTATTCTGATGTTATTGAAGTATTTGCTTTAAGTTGTTTAAGAGCCCTTCTAATGTCCGATGTATGAGTTTTCTCAGATGGAGCTGGGGAGTTCTTAATTATTCTGTTGGCTATGTTATTTGGCTCAATTTTTTTGAGTGTTGTACTCTAGTTGCTTCTCTCAGTTTGTGAATATGTCCCCATGCCTTCCGACTGGAGCAGGGAGAAATTAATATGTTGTACGGTAGACTTCTAGTTAAGTCCAGCAAAATTTACTTCAGTAGATTGTCTCCGATTTAAGAATCCCTTGATTTAAAAATTCATCTTATAGTTAGTTTTTAACTTTCCTCCGTCCAGTTTGGAATGTAATCATTTCGCGGGGATATGTTTTTTGGCAACAGAGATAATCATTCCTACAAAACGGTGATCATTGTTGGCCTTTGGGTCAATGAAGCGAATGCAGGTGTCCAGCTCTTTGGTATAATCGGGCTAGTTTGCTTTGTTAAAATTCCAACGGGTCTTGGCGTGGATTCAATGATAGGAATTTGTATGCCTATTTCGATTATGAGAGGTTGATGTTGGCTATGAGGGAAACTAAGGAGTACAGTTCGGGGACTTGGGAGTGGTTGCATCTGTATATTACTCGAAAACCAGCAAAGATCTACGTTGTAGCCTTTGCGCCATCTTTTGAAAACGAATATGGTGTTATTTAAATATGGTGGATATTGTTCTCCTTAGCCTACTCCAGGAGTATTTCCCCATTTTCATTATTGGTTTCATACCCCTATTTGTTATGGTGACTGCTAAGCTCTCCAATGTAAACTATAGGTTGATTGTCCAGAACTTTGATTGTATTTATTGGCCATTTAGTTACTGATGATTTACATTTCTTGAAAGTTATACCTTCTGTAGAGATTATGGACACATTATTTTCACAGCTCCAGTCCGTCATATTGGCACTTTGTATACTGTTATGCACATAAGTTGGAGTGCCCTAAACATTTCTGTAAGTAGCTCCAGCTATGCTGTATCCCGGAATCATACCCCTCTTAGAAAGCTCGGTTTCTGATGGTGCCTGAGTTTCTTGAATAACTATGATGTCAATGCTATTTTCCGACGTTTAAATTCTTATTCATATTTTGCCAATAAGAAAAATATGCAAAAAATTTCACACCTTTATCTGAGAGAGCCTCACTTCTCGTGTTAAAAGACACAACTTGATATCAGTTTATTAAAATAAACATGATGTCGGCTCCTGGGTACATCTTGAATAATATTATGCAGTAATGGAATCTTTTATTAATTAGATTATTTAGATACACATAGTCTGATTAAAATCTTTTATTTTCTTTGCTTTATATTAAACTATTTATATCTTTTTACTATTTAAAGTCTAGTTTTGTACTTTTTTATTTTAACATATAGATTATTTTATTATCGTATATTACTTTAACTGTTCTATATTTAAATGATTGCTAAAAACCGATGTAATTTATAATGAAATTTTATCTATAATTATGATGCTAATAGCAAGGAAAATTAACTCTGCATTTTCATCGGATAAATGTTAAACTCATTAATAGATTACCGCAAATAGCGATTTTACACGTATTAATTTCCCTTCGATAATTCCTGTATAATTAACTGAACGTGTAACACCAGTGGAGAAGAATTAGAGACGTTTCGATCGAATGCGCTCCAACCGTATATTCAAAACATAAATTACGCCTTGGCCAACACTTGTAATTGAGTTAACGCAGAATTAGACCTAATAAGGCCCTCGAATATATCAAAGTGTGCTGTGTCGTGCTGGTATAAACACAGTCAAACGGAGATACCGTCGGAATCTGAGCCCAGAATAAATCACCGGACACTCTGGTCATTAGCTGGAGCTGCTGTAGCCCACACATTATCTAGTTACCTCCGGAGCCTTTCCTGTCTGGCGTTAACTCCGCAGACGACCTATAATAATGTTGTTATTTTAATTTCGGTTTAGGAGATCGCCTCTATTTCGTGCCAAGTTAAATCTATACGAGGGGCTAATTTAATTTCTTTAATCAATTTGTCTCAATATAAATAAACCCGAGGAGTTCTACATTAATTTATAATAAAATACAACAAAAAGTTAATTTTGTTGTATTTTGTATACTGTTGTAAAAAGATAATTTTGTTTTTATTTTCCTTTTATCCCCTTCCTTTATATTCCTGTTATATTTCTGCTAAAAAATTATGGCTTATATTTAATAACGGCAATGACAACAAATAATAGCGTAAATGTCTTTTACTCATTGCTGTCTTCCAGTTTCTATAGGTATTATTTTTATGTTTTCCTATTACGATCCCGCTTGTAGTGTAAACCTAATTACCATTTGTATAGAGACGAGTTAGGACTACCCCATAAAATTATAAATCAGATAAGAATGACAATGGCTAGTGTTGTTTGTAAAGTCAACGCAATTTGAGATTAAACAAAGACGGAGACAAGATGTTCTGGGCTGTTTTCCTTTTTAACGTGGCCCCGGGGAACTTAATCAAGGGACTCTATGATTTAGTACGTTATAGTAATTTAAATGAGATATTGTTCAATATTGTCTTAACACCTTTATAAACATAGAAGAAATAAGGCAATGGCAATGATATCTGTTACAAATTGCTCTTGCATTTTCTTAAATGAAAAAACAGTTTTAGTAAAAATACGGTATTGAAATTACCTTAAATACCTATTGAAAATGGTTAGGTTTTTTTTTTATTTCGAGATATATATTGATCAACTGGTTACTGTCTGTTTTATAGTTGTACACAAGTTGTATGAATACAGTTGTATACATCAAGTACACAGTACTTGTACTTCTATGGATGTTATAAATTTCTAGGAAAGCTTGCTTTTATAATTATGTTCGTTCGCCAAAATTTTGATTTTGTCGAATTCAAAGTCTCGTATTCAACAGGTATCTGGTTTAAATAGAGTGTGTATGTACTACGGTATATCGATTTTTCTTTGTATTGGAGTCACTTTTGTGTTGCGTTACGCGTTATTGTAGCCACTGACCAGTTTGGCCAACATAACATCCCCCACAATCACTGCATTATATTCTGTAAACAACGTTAAAAATAAATTCTTTAGGTGTTTTACATTTGATTTTGATAAGTAGGTTAGTCTATGGAAGGTTATATTTGTTATTTTTTTATATCAGAAACCCTTTTAACCAATGAAATAACTGAATGTGTTTATGAAAGGAAGTATTCTAGCGGAGAACCGCCGGCTTAGATAGTACTCACATTACCATAAAAACAAAACTAAGTTGACATAGTTGACCTTGAATAAAAAGTAACCTTGAAATCATGTCTAAAACTGAGAGACTTCAACTTGAGCCTAACATTAAAAGCATCAGCTTGCTAATAAATGCAAAATCGCAGCTGTCCGAGAAAAATAAAAGAACCATATATCATACATATTCATAGTAAAACCAATCTGTAATATGGCAAAGAATGCATTAAGCGGTCAAGATAAAGTTGCTTCAAACTTTCGCACCAACAATGCTCAGATTGAAAACTGATGCCCTTTGTTATGACCCAAACCATGTAAAAATATTATAAATAATGATCCAAATACATTAAGCAGTAAAATTAACGTACTACCTAAAAAATGGGACATTTTTGATGTCTCGAATTTCCTAAACCTCTTGTCCGATTTAAGGGATATTTAAACTGGTATAGCTTTATTCTTTAACAATATCGCGATAGCAATATTGTTGTTAGACAGGTAGATTATTATTGTATACCGGCACAGTGTGTACAAATCAGACTGTATTTTTTTCTCAAAAATCGCAACACCCTGTGGAATATTCTAGCATTTTGCACTCGCGGGTTCCATGGACGATCCTTTGCATTCAGGTCACCAGCTATGAGGATTGGTAAAGCCTCTTGCATAATCGAGTCAATGTACTCTTCATATACTCGAAGTGGCATGTTTGGTGAAACATACCAATTGTACACCACCAGGTTTCCGACATGTACCTTAACAAAACCATTCTTAACGGAGTGTCTGGTAATGCCAGCTCCTCGATTCACCACATATACGGAAACGTCAGATTGTCTATCTTTAATGATCCACTATCGAGAGACCAACTTAACATTGGATTCCTGAAATATGATCATGCCATAACCTTCCCCTTAATCGACTGCCTCTGCAATGTCGTGAGCAGCCCTCGTTCTTCCCATATTTATTTGTAGAAACTTCATAATAAATGGTTCGTATCTCTTTAACTTACTTACCCGTACGCTGTCATGATTCCTGGTATTAAGTGCTTTCACCCACTCTTTCCTCCTCCCTTCTGATAGGGTCCCTTTAAACTTCCGTTTTTGAAGGATGTTCCGTTTTCCCGTGTCTGGTGACCCCCTTTGCCACATCTGTAGCAGGAGTTTTCCCTTTTTTCTCCCTTGCAGTCGATTTTACCATGTCCGAACTGCAGGCATCTAAAGCGCCGCTAGATATGCAGTCTCTCTCGTATCTTGCATAAGTTCTAGCCGATGGGTATTTCTTTTTCCAGTGCTTTCTTGGCTGCGATCCGCGTCAGTCCGACCGTGACGTTTGTGTTCCTGTCTGTATTTTCCACTTAGTGCGGTTTATAATATCCAAGGAGACGTCTATTTACAGATGAACCCAGATTTTGCCTATAGTTTCGATCGATGATTAAGAGTAATCCGTCGACCAAATGACCGTTATGCCCAGTGCAATATATGTACAATGACTTAATTTCATAATAATAGTCTCCCGTTTTATACCGCTTCGCGGCTTTGGGAGTATAGCAGGGTAGTCTGCTATATCTAGGGCCTACGGTATACAAGGAAGGTAACATGGCAGTGCTACGCTTCAACCGCCTATTATTACCCCTGGTTTTACCCAAGGTACTCATTTTATTCAGGCTGAGTCGACCTGGGGCCTATAGACATTTTTAAAAATGTCTAGTTGTTCTTGCCGGCGGTAGGATTCGAACTCCGAACCACCGGCGTGCGAGGCAAGAATCCTACCGCTTGCGCTACGCAGGCCCTTACTTAATTTCATGGAGGGTTTAATTACCTTTCGCTGTTTATATTGATAATAATTTTTTGCTAATGCACGATAACGGAAAACCTCTGCGAAAAAACTGCAACCGAATATTTACAACAGGTAAATCTTCGGATTTAGAATTGGCCACCACATAGTCCAGATCTTAACTTGATCCAATATTTGTGGAACATAATTGGCAGAAGACTACGACAGCGTTTGCCAGCTCCTAGAACCTTACTTACTTAAGATGTAGAAATAGTAACACTCGAGATTTGGAATGATATTAATAAAGACAAAATAGTAAACCTCATTTCGAGTATGTCTCGTCGATCTCATTAGAAGTAGAGGCGGAAACACGTACTACTGACGCGTATTGTATTGATTTATTTGTGGAACTTTAATAATATTATAACCTGTACCTCTTACGTTATGCTAATAAAAACGTTTTGTATTATAAAAGTACATATCTCTTGTATTATCGAACATAAGCGAATCTAATAAAAAACAAAATGTTAAGAAAACCTAAGACTACAATTGAGTTTTAATTTCAATATTTTATAATTGCTAGAATAGTCCACAGGGTATTTCGAACTGTAAGAAAAAAACACAGTACGATTGTTACACATGGTATACGATAACATTTACCTGTTAGCAACAATATTATTACAGTGATATTGTTAAAGAATAAGGCTATAATATATTAAAGAAATCACTTAAATTGGTCCCATTTTTAAGGTGGTGCGTTAAAGTTGCTACTCAGTGTATATCATAAATATGTAACTGACTTGTCTTAGTGTAAATATCCACACCAAATTAAAGAATATACCAAAAATCGTCTAGTAAGAAGAATATTAACACCAACCAGTAAAAAGAAGAGTATGATCAGAAGATTTTCTTAATTTTTAGGAATGGATGAATGGTATCTGAGTTAAGCACTTCTTCTAACATAATATTTACTAATTATTCTATGTATTTATTGAGTAGATTGTAAATTGCACTACATAACAATAATACTTTTATGCAAAAATAAAAGTTGTGTCTTAAATCTGCCCTTCGGATTTCCGCTACGAATTAAAAGGAACTATTAAATTGCTAAGAGCAATAACGTCCAAATGCATCGTATTTTGATGAACTTTTTAATCGTCTTAGAACTACAAAAACATTAGTTTCAGGACTTCACGATCGACAAATCCCTATTCCTAAGAGAATATAATAAGAAATCCTTCTTCGGTCGAAACAAAGTTTGTTTCCGGTCAGACTACGATGTGATGTT
The DNA here is from genome assembly GCF_040954645.1 of Diabrotica undecimpunctata. Classification (NCBI taxonomy): domain Eukaryota; kingdom Metazoa; phylum Arthropoda; class Insecta; order Coleoptera; family Chrysomelidae; genus Diabrotica; species Diabrotica undecimpunctata. The sequence goes on from NC_092808.1 coordinate 145,249,502, forward strand.
TTTACAAGCTGCGTTGTCTACATAAAAAGCCAACATTGTTGTCGAGTTAATTCCCCTTCAGTCTTTCACAATTATCTCCGATTACAGCGCCATCAAAGTTTCCAAACAGGGACTAGCGCTAACTTGATGTCTTTATGGCTATTTTTGTGGCTTTCGAACTTATTTACAGTTATATCCTCATATTCATAGAAAGTTTCAAGAATCGGTTTGTTTTGGAGATCCGAGGCTTATTTCAAAACATCAAAAGGAACCGAAACAAAGTTTAAATCCCCTGAATTTCCACAATGACTAAAATTCTTTTTATTAAGTCCATATATGAACTAAGTTTCACAATTTTGTATAAACATATTTTGTTGATTCTCTTCAGGGACTGCTTTACGCGCTTTTTTATGTGCTGAAAATAATAAATGTCCAATTTTATGGTGCAAAATAAATGTACGAGGGACGCTACTTAAGATTTGAGATTTAACATTTCAGGATCATTTTTGGACAAAGTAAAAATCATACAACTGATCGTCAATGTTCTCGAAGGACAAGGCACTTAAGAAGAATAAGTCTTATTAACACACACGTCCCAACTAAGGAGCTTTTTCTTTAAGCAGGTTGGTAATCATTATAGAAATGGATTTTTTCATTATGAAAATTTCCTTGGATTATCATCTGCAATAAGAAATACTTTCCTTTCACAACATGATCCAGATATTGTAACTTCCTTGTCTTTGCTATACTTATTATTTTGTTTTCTTATTCTTCTTAATACTATCTTCTTCATATTGTCCACGTTTATGTAGGTCCACATCCAAGTGACAAGTATACTTGTGAACTTCCACAAGTGTTCCTGATGGGAAGTTGAATAACCCTAGACACGTGTAGACCAATGGTGGAATTCGAATTGAAATGAAATGCAATCTTTTACTGCCATTTTAACTCTTTTCTCTGCGCAAAGGGTGCAAATATAGTGTTTTTCAAGGATGAACTACATATAGGTGCATGTCGAAGTAAAAGGTTATTCCTAGCGTCGTTTAACAGCCTCCAGTAAGAGGCTTTGAATTTGCGGTTCACCTCATTCGCTATCGAAGAAAGGTCTTTCGACTTCTTACTCCCCTCACTCGTGACATGATAGTACCTTGTTCTGTATAAATACAAGAACCGTCAAACGGCACTGTCTCGATTTACCTACTCCTCAGTTTCGAGTTACAACTGGTCTTACCCTGTGTAGCTGCTTCTATACTCTCAGTATGCGCGGAAACGGTTTGAGCGGGATCGGTTGGGTCTGAGATCGCTTAAGCAGCAGTCGCCATGTTGCCGGCAGTCTTTTAGCGTCATCGCGCGTGTTTAAGTTGTCAGGGCGTTTTTCAATTTTGGTGGATTCACCAATAATTCTCGATTTTAAGGAGCGGATAGGAGCGGTAAATTTTTGCATCTTCGAAATATATTTTGTGACCTGTCTAAATATGATATTGGCCTAGGGCTGAAGTAGTATCGTAATGTTCTACAGATATAGAATGTTCGTAAATACGGTTGTGGATTCGTTGGTTTGTCTGTCCTATGTATGTACGTGGACAACAGAATCAAGGTATCTTGTAGACACTATGGTCTTCATAGGTGATTTGGTCTTTTACGCATCTGACGAAATTGGATAATTTGTGAATAGTGAAGATGGTTTTGATGTTTAGAGGGTTAAAAGTTCCACTGATCTTGTCAGTAACACCTTTGATGAAAGAGAGAAAGATTTTGGGTTGATAAGGCGGCAAGGTTTCTTTTTTGGATGAAATGGGGTTTAGATGGTTTTGAATGCTCCTATTGATTTGGAGTTTGTGGTTGACTTATTGAATTGATTTAGAATGATTTGTGATTGTCGTCGCTACGTCTTATTGAACGGGAAACTAGATATTTGACAACTGAATTGAGTTTGGCGGGGTGATGATGTGACTGGGTATTGCGATAACCGTTTTCATGGGTGCGGTATATATATATATATATATATATATATATATATATATATATATATATATATATATATATATATATATTATATATATATATATATATATATATATATATATATATAATATATATATATATATATATATATATATATATATATATATATATATATATATATATATATATATATATATATATTAGTTTTCTAATATTTTTCAATCTGTCATTTTGTTTAATTGCTCGCACAAAATAAAATAATTCTAACACTAAGACAAAGGATTTACAATTCCATATAATATGACTGATAAATGATAAATTTCTAAATTACAATAGCATATTTATGATGCAGTCCGTTTCAAACAGGACCACGATAAGAGAAAAATAAACTTTTCTTGGAAAAGTTTAGTAACACTTTCGGAATTTGATTAAAAGTTAACGGCAATAAAACCGATCAATTTAAAGCTTGTCAAACTTATTTGAAACTACACTTAGGAGAAACATGAAGAATTGAATACATAATAAAACTGACCAACAGTTTTCAGGAAGATACTTTCGAACATCGTTTTTCCATTTACTGGCTTGTTGAAAGCTTTCAATTCACCTTAATGTTTACCATTTCTAGGTTTAATCGGATTTTTCCGATATATTGATACACAGAATAGATGTTTTTATTGTTAGCTTATTTTCCACAGAAGATAAGATAGCTTATTTTATACAGAAATATTTAAGGAAGAGGAAAATATTTATTATTCAACTCTGTACGCCATATTTATATGCCTAGGATTTGTATAGTATTACATTTTTATATTTACGATATTATATAATATATTATAATATTAGAGTATTCCTAGGAGTCAAGAATTATTTCTTGGAAATTATTTCATTATTTTATTTTATTTCATTATTATATATTTATTGTGAAATTTATGATTTAGTGTAGAACACAAATTAAGGAAAAATTATAACCTAAATAAACATAAAAATGAAACTATTACAACTAACATTAAAATAGCAGATGGAGATCCCCAAGTTGTCCCACAAAACATTTGATTAATAATATTTCATGTTTTTAAATTTCGTAGAGATTTTTTATAGATGTTTCTTAAATGAGAGGATACGCTGTAGTGTAATTTCTAGATATTTAAGATACTGATTATTTGGGAGAGCACTGAGTTTTGAAACGTGATGGTTATTCTTTTGTCTGCCATTTTATTATTGAGATAAAAGTAGCAGTGGAGTAACTAATTATCACAATACTCATTTTTGGGTATCAAAAATCAGAGTTATTTTATAGTAAACGGTTGCGCTGGAATTGTCAGTAATAGTAAGACCAGTATTTCTGCCCAATAATTTATAGAATAGATAAAATTATTTATCATTAAAAAAAAAAACGGTGTTTCCCCCTTCTTAGATGGTGTACTTTTAGCGATCAGATAAAGCGTGTGATCAGGTAAATCACAAAGGTGCTCTACCTCCTTATAGCAACCAGGTTAGAGCACTATAATTTCAACATATCCAGCACATTGGATAGGAGGGGGTTCGATGCACCAACTGAATCTGCACCTCGCGATCCAAATATTAATCCAATCGATTTTTGTTTTGGGGGATTTATGGAAGATTATGTTTATTCCGTGTTATTTTTGAAACGATGTAGAGCCTGTATATAGGAAGGGCGGCGAGGCATTTTGAACACTTTTTAAATTAAATTAATATCTATCTTTTGTGTTTCTAATTGAAGCTTACTAATAAACTTGTTTGTCAAAATGTAATACTAAACTACTACTCTGCAGAAAGAACCAGAACCTAAAAAAAGATCACCAAGAGAAAACACTGGAAGACAGACAGAACGCTGCAACTTCTCGAAGAGCGAAGGAGAATTAAATCTCTCATATATCAAAACGACAGCAACAAAAACGAAATAGCAAGGTTAAATAGAGAAATTAAAAAAACATGTAGGGATGATAAAAATAAACATATAAATGAAGATTGCGAAGAACTAGAGGGACATGCAAACCGATATGAATCCCATGAGCTATATAACAAAGTCCGATATCTATCCAGGCAATTTAAACCAATCACACAAACAATAATGGATCAAAACCAACATATTATAAATGACGAGAAAGGAATTGCGGAGGTATGAAGAAAATATTGTCGAAGTCTATATGCAGATGATCCCCAGAATGCAAATCACGACGAGTTCACTGCAGAGAGAGAACCAAACATTCTAAAGTCAGAGGTAGAAAAAGCAATCAAAAAGTTAACAAATAGAAAATCTCCTGGCGCAGACCAGATCACCGCAGAAGTTTTAAAAGAGACTGGAGATGTTAAAGTAAATATTATGCATATGATTTGCATGAAGATTTGGGAAACCGGAGAGTGGCCCAACAACTGGACAACATCCACTTCCATCCCTATATTCAAAAAAAGGAACTCCGCTAGACTGTAGCGACTACAGAACGGTAACCCTAATATCCCATGCAAGCAAGGTTATACTTCATGTAATACATGAAAGACTAAAAGCTTTTCTATTCCCTCAGATATCAGAAGAACAAGCGGGATTTGTCCCAGGAAAAGGCACAAGAGAACACATCCTTAATGTCAGACAGGTAATCGAAAAAACTCGTAAATTCAATACTCCTATGCTTATGTGCTTTGTGGAGTACACAAAGGCCTTCGATAAAGTCAAATAGCAGCAGCTATGGTCCATACTAGCGGAAATGGGAACACCCCACCACTTAATTCAACTAATTGGAAGTCTATGTAAAAATAAACAATACCCATTCCGATCATTTCAGAACAGAGGTAGGTGTCAGGCAGGGATGCATAATCTGGCCAACTATGTTTAATATCTACAGCGAACACATTATGCGAAAGGTACTAGACGGATGGAAGGGTGGAATATCAGTCTTCTTCTTCCTATGCCGTCCCCATTAACGGAGGTTGGCGACCATATTTTTAAAAGCTTCTCTGTCTTTTGCAACGTGGAATAATTCGTCCACAGTCATGTTTGTCCAGAATATCAGTAGGAGGTCAAAAAATCAGTAACTTGAGATATGCTGATGACACTTTAATAATCGCGGCAAATCAAGAAGAAATGGAAGACATAATGAGATGTCTGGAGGAGAAAAGTAAAACATATGAACTAAAGCTAAATAGGAGTAAGACAAAGATCATGATAGTAGACAGAGCTCTGAATAATCTTCAACACAATAAAGAAATTGGGGGCTTTGAAGTAGTAAAGAGTTTCATATACCTGGGGTCCCTAATAACAAATGACGGAGGTGTGACAGAGAGATACGTAAAAGGTTGACTATTGCTAGAACAGCTATTATGAAACTGGTAAAAATTTGGAAAAATTCTAGCATAAGCCAACCAGTCTCTATTAACTTTTTCTCCGCTATTAATATTTTTATAAAGAAGACGACGACTTTTCTTATTTTTTAAGAAGAAAATGTGACGTCCCGTTTTTAATCCAATATTATGCTACAAACAAATCAAGAATATACAAAGCCACTATAAGACCTATAATAACAAGCACCACAAAAACTAAACCAGTAACAACAAAAACCAAAAGATTGCTTGCAACAACAGAAATGAAGGTACTTCATGACATAGTTGAAAAAACTCTTGTAGATAGGAAAACAAGTAAAAACTTAAGAAATACATGTTGGGTACACAATATTAATGTTTGCATGCTTATCAGGAAAAAATGGAATTGACGGAATGGAAGAAGGAAGAATGGTGATAACGACTGGAGAAAATCGTTAACGGGACGGAGAAGTATAGGCCGACCCCGAAAAAGGTGGAAGGACAATCTGAACGTTGATGGAGGTAGATGGAGATGGCGTTTCACCTAGAATAAATTTTTAGACTTTTTGTTTAAAAAACAAAGTTTGTTTAATTTACTACTGTTTGTATATTGAGAACGATTTTCGAAGTGGAAATTGAAACGTCAATAAACGTACTTTAACCTTTAATTGTGGCTTATTCCCATTTAAATAGTAATTACTATAACAATGTTTTTTATAATACTGTTATAGACTGTGTTTGTTTTTTTTTGAGATTGTTTTTTCCGACAGTACACTGTTTAATTGCCTAATGGCTTAAAATTAAGTAGCGGGTAGGAACTCGTTTTCGAATAGTCCTATCAGGGAAAGTGAATCGATCCCTGCCTTCCGCAGATTCCAGGTGTTTCCTGACCCGGGAAACTAGTACCCACTAAGGGTCCCTTAGGGGAAGGCCCAAAGGAAGGTCTCGTAGAGAAGGCAACCGGTCTAGAAGCGGCACTCCGAAATTAAAGCTCTGGTCCTCCAGGATGGGGAAGACATCAAGTTAACACCTCGATACTTGTTAAAAACTTTAAAGGTTAAAACTTCCAGTAACAGGCATCGGAAATGATTGAACTAATGAAGACGACTTAAGCTAAGAAAACGGACAATGTCTAGGTAATTGACTGAAATATTTTTAATTACGAAGAAATCTGTTAGGTCAGAAATTTTATTTCTATCTGTAGGCCAATAGGTTGGTCGGCAAGTAGATATTGATTCGCACCTATGTTCGTTGATAACCGTTGATAAATAGAAGTTCCTTTCGTTTAGTGGTAGTTAGTATAGAGCCCCAATGAGTATTCTTTGCATTAAAGTCTCCTCCTACTATATATCTCTCACCTAAGGTATTCAAGAACTCATTATATTGTTCTTTTTTAATGAAATACCTAGGCCGACAATATATTGCACTTTTATTGATATCACAGTTTTTAGTTCTTACACATACCGTAGTCGCTTGTGGATGTACTGTTTTATACTCTAACTCTTCTTGATGAAGTATATTATTTTTAATCACGAATGAACTACCTCCTTTGGCTGCATTATCACGGTGTATTGTGTGATACATTTTATATTTTTTGAATTGTATGTATGATTGATTTCTAAATCCACAAGGAAACTAAGTTCCTGTAGCTGGGGCTCTATACCATATATCATGTATCACAAAAAAATTATTAAAATCCTTTATAAAAGGTATATAATTAAATTTGTAAATGTCGTGGTATAATTTATTTATGACCAATCTGTATGTGACAATCCTGTATATATTCCCCTCTGTCTGGAATTTGGACATTAGAAAATTGATTTTAGGTGTTAGTTTCATAGGATTTAAAAAAAAAACTCCAATAATTTTTACATATTTTATTATAATTACCTTTGGTAAAATCATTTGGTAACATAATCGTGTACAGTTTTTACCTTTGTACTGCAAAAAAGTAAATTGGCACTTAATTGAAATACAGTAAACTGCCTTTTTATTTATAAGGATAGACCAATAATTTATATTAAACTAAATAGGTAAATAACCTACTAGATTAAGATCCAACAATTCCTTGATATACGTTATAGAAGAAAATATAAAACATTATGTTGTAATTGCTTTTACGCTGTAAACATAAATTTATTGGATATATTTTTTTTACTTTTTATTAACATGTTATGACTGGCTGAATGGCTAAAGCTCAAGTAAAAAAATAATGTAATCCAACTAAGCTAATGGCATCAGGGACATATCACAGGTAGAAATATGGAACGTAACTTTGGTCACAGAACATAATATGGGAAGAGGTAAACCATAGAATAACAACATAATATGGGAAGAAGTAAACGCTCGTAAATAGAAGCTATGATCTACTAATCAAATACTTTAAAAGCCGCTGCCTAACAAGGAAGACAAATATCATAATATCTTTTTCTTCGTCCCCAGCTTTTAACTCTTCAGGGGTCGCTGTTCCTTACTCTTCGTCGCCTGAACCATTCCCCTTTCTTCCAAACACATAACTCCGTTTTTCACCCAATAACCTTAAGTCCTCCCACTTCAATAACCGTTCTACAATACTTCAACTTCTTTGAAAAATAAAGGCAGATATCGAGCACAGTTTTATTATGCATATTTATTCGAGCATTCAACTTCTCTTTCAACATTTCTTTGCTCTCCTCTACTAACTACCTTCCCTTACTTTCTCTATCAGTATATCTATAACAAGATTAAACAGGTAAGGACTCAGTGAAGAGCCCTGATGCAAACCAAACGTCATCGTCACTGGAAAACTTTCAGTCAATAGTTACTTTTGAGTACGCTCCCTTATACATATCCTTCACGAGCTTTACGTTATGTCAGGAACTCATTTTCCTCTCATATATTTCCGTAGCTCTTGTCTACGAACTGTGTCGTAGGCCTTATCACGATCTATAAATATTAAATGTAGCTTCTTCTGGCTGTATTTCTCTATAAACTGTCTCAAAACAAGGCATCCGTTGTCCTCTTTTCTAAACTGTTCTTCTCCTATTGATGTCGGTCTCCTTAACCTTTGCTCTACAGATCTCTCCCTAATTTTTATTGCGTACGACATTAACTTTATCTACAGTTCTTCCAGTCCTGAATGTTCCCTTTATCTTTATACAATGATACCATCACACTCTCTCTCTCCATGCAATGGACATCCTTTCTTCCTCATATATCCTACTCATCATTTGCCACAAAATATCAACCCCTTCCTCTCCTAGGGTCTTTCAAACTTCCACAGGTACTCCATCAGATCCTACTGTCTTCCTATTTAAACCTCGACAACTTCATCTCTCGCTATCCCCGGTTTTATATTCTCATTTGGGATCCCACATCCTCTGTCTCTCCTCTGGTGTTCTTCATTTAGCAACTTTCTAAAGTAATTATACGATCTTTGCTTTATTTCAACATCGGTTCTTAACACTCTTCCATATGTACTCTTAATCTGCACAAGTCCTTTGAAGACAAAGATCATTATATATAAAACCTTAATGCTTTCAGTTCTAATGTACGGTTGTGAGATATGGGTGCTTTCTAACAGATATGCAAATAAGCTTTTAATATTCGAGAGGAACGATGTTATTAAGAGAAAGTATACAGTAAGTATAAAGAATTAGTCAAAGCTAGAGATATAGTAACTTGGATAAAAATTAAACGTCTCCGGTAAGCAGAACATCTAGCCAGAGCAAAAGAAAGCTACTTTGAACAACGTATTCTATTGGCGAAATCTTGAGGAAACTAGACGAAGATGTCAATATTGAGATTAAGCGATAATGTTATCCCTTAATCAGGATACCAGGAAGATTGGAGTTGTCAACTGTCATCAAACTGTACAGAATAGGACCGAATGACAAATGAATATGAATCAATGATGACAATATTAGTGTTAACTGTGATGTAAAATTCCCATTACAATTTCAAAATAATTGTGATAGGAACAATTATTGTTACAATTATTTGAGATGAGAATTATTCAAGATAAATTACTTAAATGATTACCTTAATTAATTAATGATTTTTCTAATGACTGGCAAAGTTCTGACTTAACCTGCATCGTAGGTATTAAATTACAGTTTACTGTCGTCTATAAAGGCAAGTTTACACGTATCCAGTAATTGGCACCAGTCGCACAGGCACGACAGCACTGGCATAGTAGTGGCATCATGTAAACACTTTTTTCGCCAGTCCAGCGCTGTCTGACAGTGCTATCTCGTATAGAGAGCGGGTCTATTTTTCATGAGTACAACAAACGACTGACTTCGCCAAGTAGAAACTGGCGTGCCAGTGAAACTGACACCAGCTACTGGATACGTGTAGACGCGCCTGTCCAACGCTGTCCTAATCAAGCATTGGCATGCCAGTGAGACTGGCGCCAGCTACTGTATACGTGTAAACGTGCCTGAAGGATATAAAAATCTTGAAATTTTTGAGAAATCTCTTTTTCTGACTTTGAATAAAATATTTATGTATTAGATACGTTAGATATTAAGTTAGCGACTCAAAGAACTCATTCAGGCAATTGATATTCCTTTTGATTAGACGTTTCCTTAGTACTTTGATAAGACGGTAAAAAAAAGACAGTTGAAATTTTGAATTCGTTAGTTAAATATTATTTTAATCTATGTGCATGTTATATTATAACAATGTTGTTATATTTCATAAAATAAATTGTTTTTGGAAAAACTCGCTCGTGTATTTAATAAGACGTACTTAAAACTTAAAACTATAATGTATATCTGGTGGTTGTTGGCTCTTAGTCTATACCTATTATAATTATGACAACTTTACTAGTATATTTTTTATTATACAAGATCGTACATAGGTATGCTTAACTGGCTTGAGTAGAACAAGTTAATTTCTTGTTTTACCCATCTACTAAGATTTTCTATACATTGCTGTGCTATTGAGATTTTTATCAGTCTGGAGTTTCTAAATAAAATTACTGCGTATTTTACGATTATTATTCTACGATACTTTTACGATTTTTGATGTTTTTTTTTTATTTTCAGTCAAATACTTTTTGATTTTTCGTTGTTAATAGTGTTACGATAAATAATGACGTGTCATATGACTCAAAACTGTAAACATATTTATTACTAATATCTTTTCTATTCTAGTTATTTTGGCGCTCAGTTGAAAGACCTGTTTACCTATATTATGATGAGTCACCCACGACTTAAAATTTCCAGAAGCAGGCCGAATAAAATCAGTCTGAGAGACCTTCTGGACTCTTCGATGGGAAATCGCGGCGATTTCGGAACTAGCGGCATTTTATATTTAAAGAGGAATTTTGTTGTAAAGAGAAGAGTTAGTTTTTGAACATCGCGTCGAATTTTTAAAAATGTAACGAACGTAGATAAATTATATAATTCTTCGTGTAAATAAATTAGTTATGTTGTACAAATAAAAACTGTAAATAAACGTATAAGTATTATAAGTGTAGAACCTTTAATAAAAAATAAAAACAATAAATTAGAATAATAAAAACATTACAATAGGAAAGTTATTCAGGTTTTGAGTATTCGTATTTTTTCAATATTGCAGTGTCAGTTGTTTAAACACGTTTTCTACTATATTATTTGTCTTTACTAACAGCCAAATATTTGTTATTAATTTTTTCGTTTATATTTCTTTTTTTGGAATATTTCGGCACAGAATTTGGTGACATACATAAGTATATATTATGCTTTGTATACGATATCCATCATGTATCCACTGATCCTAAATGCTTTTATTGTTGCGTTGGTGACTATTCGATTTGGTACGATATACTTATTCTCTGTTCATCTAGCACAGTGATACTCACTAGGATTTCTTTGAGAGCCAATAGTTTGAATGAAATTTTCCTCAGGGCCGCAAATACAAGTGGTGGTATGAAATAACTTTAAAACTATATGACGATAACATAAGTTAATTACAAGTTACGTAAAAACAAAATAATTATAAATTATATAGACTGTTTTGCATGTAAAAAGTAGGAAAATGTCTTTTACTTGACTCCAGGAATGTCAAGTCCTGAATTTGTTTATTCTTTGAAGTCGACGGGCGAAATCTTCAAGAGCTCTCGAGAATGGCATCTATGTTACCAGGTTGGAAAGAAACTGAAATTCTTAAAATGTTTTCAACGTTCTCACTAGTTAGCCTAGATCTGTACTTGTTTTTATGAACTTCAGCTTATTAAATGTATATTCACAGACATATATAGATGCAAAAATACACACAATTTTCTGAGCACAGTCAATTTTTTTCGTTCTTTTTTTCTTCAAAAATACTTTTGAGCTCTGTATCATTCTGAAGATCAATTAACTCATGTTTCAAATCCCCAGCTTCGAATCCAAAAATAGAAAGATGAGCTACATTTGCTGTTGTTATTGCCCATGGATTTTCACCAAGCGAAATGGTTCTTGGAACTTCCTGAAGTCACTAAACCTCACAGACATTTCATCCTTTAGGTCTGCTAACAGCTTCAGTAGGTCAGAAACTTCGTGACATTCATCTGAATTTTCGTCAAACAGTGCTTTAACGGAAGGAAAGCTGGAATAATCTTCATTTGACAATTCTTCAATATACATATTCAGCTTCTGCTCAAGTGAAAACACAATATTTATCATTTTCGTTACAATGTTATTGTAGTCTCCTTGCAATTTGGTCAATGTTTCATTGATAATGCTCATTGTATCAGTGAGAAACGCTACTTTAAGCCACCAACCAAAATTATGAATATCAGGAAACTCTTTATTCTTGGTAGCCAAAAACAGATTAATCTCATGTCGAATGCTGAAGAAACGTTCCAAAACTTTACCCTTACTCAGCCATCTCACTTCTGTGTGGTAAAGAATGTCCCCATATTGCGACATAAGTTCTTTCAAAAATTATCAATAAATTATCATTTCCCAAGTGTTTTTTCAACAGCTGAACAACATTGATGGGTAACTATCAGTACACACAGAAAAAACGTTTTTCAAATCAATTCGTTAAAAAATTTACAGTAAATGGTAAATGTTTTTAGGGTCCATTTATTTTTTCGGACATGCATATTTACGAGGTCCACAAGGTTTTAAAACATCTTTACTGGCCGGCCAGTGCCACTGTGGTGGAGGTAAAGATGACTAATGCGAAATGCGGTACAATACTGTAATCTCATTAAATACATAAATAGAAACATAATTACATTATAACTCGCAAATTTTGTTTTACTGCCTAGCAGTCTGAGGGCCGCGAAAAATCGCTCCGAGGGCCGCATGCGGCCCGCGGGCCGCCTAGTGAGTATGGCTGACCCTTGTGTTCATTCTGCAGCTTCCCATCCCCTTCGTATTTGATGATTTTCTTCCACTATTGTTATGTTATGTTATGTTCAGTATTGTCATTATTCAGTAGGATCCTAATAGGTGATAAGTTCTAATGGAATGTTGTATAAATTATTGTTTGAGTTTAAGTTTGAGTTGATCTGTTCGGCTTTTGTTTGTGAAGATTATGCTGAAGTCTAAAAATATAACAGGTACGAGTTCCACCGCGAAATTATGTCATGAAAGTAAATATTAAAATGGCTATTGGATACAGTAGATGAAGCTAACAGCGTCCAAAAAAAATCTGTGAAATTATCTTTTAAGCAAAATTATTTAGAAAATCAAGACCGATATGTTTATTGTAAACAACTAAGTTTGTCATCTTTGGTTTAAACTTCACACTGGTACACCAACATTTCGTAATTTGAAGTTTATCATAAGATTTGGATAAATTAGTTAATCAAACACAATTGACTAAAAAAACATTTATACAAATTAAATCATAGTTAGGATAAAGGTTAGGATTGATACAGTGTTTGCACGACAAAGAAAGTGTGTTCGTATTATCTCTGGGCTCTGTTATAGAGCAGACTGTAGAAACTCCTTTAGAGCTTTTAAATGTTGCACATTAAATAGAATCTTAGCCAATACAATGCGCATGTAGATTTTCACAATTATCCCACCAGATTTAACAATAATCTTATACCAGAATTTGGCCGACTTGAGAGATCCAGAAATGGTTCAAGGTATTTAGCCATAAAATTCTACAACTTAGTTCCAGCTAGAATAAAAGGCCTTAATTTTCATCAGTTTAAAGCAAAAATTAAGAATTACCTTATAGTGAATGCCTTTTTTACATATGAGGAGTATTTTACTTCCAATTTTTAATTTGTTGTAATTGTCAACAGTATAAGTTAACTATGTATCTATGTTTTATGTTTACTTTTATATTAATTTCTTACCAATAAACCATGTATATATCTAGGACCTTCGTAAAAACTTACAATCTGCATTAAATATTCCAGACAGCATTTCGTCCCAACACGAGTAAATACACCAAATTGATAACAAATAAACTGAATGAAATTATAACGCTAGCAAAAGAACAACAAGGTTTTAGGTCGGGAATGTCATACACCGACGCTATATTTATAATGAGGCAGGTGCAAGAGAAATCATTAGAGTACAGCAAATCGGCATATCTATGTTTCGTGGACCCCAAGAAGGCATTTGATAGGGTCAAATTAAAGGACGTTATCCACTTATTGAAAGCAAGAGAGATTCGTTTAGGAACAATCAAAACGATCGAAAATATCTACCAAAACAACACAATAAAAGTAAAAGTAGAAGAAGAACTAACTAACCCAATTAAAGCTGGATGAAATATAATAAAAAATAATAATAATAAAAAGCCCAATCATGATTCTATTAGCTATTCTATTGACCCCAAGAAGGCATTTGATAGGGTCAAATTAAAGGACGATATCCACTTATTGAAAGCAAGAGAGATTCGTTTAGGAACAATCAAAACGATCGAAAATATCTACCAAAACAACACAATAAAAGTAAAAGTAGAAGAAGAACTAACTAACCCAATTAAAGCTGGATGAAATATAATAAAAAATAATAATAATAAAAAAGCCCAATCATGATTCTATTAGCTAACCAAATTGTTACGTATAGCAGAATAGCGAAAATACGGATATTTTCAATAGTTACTGGAAGATATGTAACAAACCATTTGGCTACAATATATCTGACTGCAGTGCACAAAAGAGGAAAAAAAAATGGAGTGCAAACTCAGAAGACCTGTCAGCTTTATTTGCGTTTTACCCACAAGTGTTGTAGGACCATCCTTTTCATACGCAGGAAAAACATTTTGGAATTTGTTCAGAGAAGTTCTCAATTTGAATTAAAACCTTTGGTTTTGTTCAAGGTATTTCAAGGGCTAAAATCATCTTGAAGCTAACCTCGGTAACAAACCTAATCTGATTTTGATACAACTGGGTTAAAAAATTTGTTTTCTAAAAATACATACAAAACCTAGAAAGCAATCCAAACCGGTTCCCCCAATGCGACAGAAAAAAAGTCCTTGTATTCAAGCAGTCCTTGTAACTCTTTCTAATGGACGGGGTTTATCGACTACGTGACCTTTCCACTGGAGATTGTGTGGTAACGGGAAGGTCACGTGGCCAATAAACCCCGGTCATTAAAATGAGATGCAATGCCTGCACGTATGCAAGGACTTTTTCTCTATCGTACTGGAGAAACGGGTTTAGATTGCAGCGTGCTGTCTAGATATTATATGTCTTTCCTAACCTCTTTATTAAAAACATGAATATTGAAGTTAGAATAATTTCAAAATTCCCATTTTATTTAGTCTGTAAGTGTTGGTGTTTATTACCAAATTTATTATGGTTCTAGCTAGAATATTATTGACATGTACTCGCTTGCACAACCCATCCTATGCAGCTATAAAATGGTTCCGACGAAGATTTAAAAAGTAAACACGAATACAACTAAAGTTAGCATCCGAGACCTTGTGTTATTTAGTAGATTACCACGCCTGTTCTGTGTGGAGCATGTCTAAGCCCATCCAATAAGATACAATAGCATTAAACGGAACATGTAGAAGAACAACAGCGATTATAAAACCGACATGAGAACTTAATGCGAGAACTTTTGAACTTCATCGAATTAATCGACAGAGATAGTCACGTTTTGGGAGCTCTTAAGAGCCCGAAATATTTTTTACGCTAGTGTGGGAATGACAAGAAGTACTCGATAGACTGACGGAACATAAAAAACAGTGTCATATTGTATTGGCGCTAGGTCATCAGGAAATACCCGACAATGAAATCACTGATGATTTGCTAGAAGAGGATCAGCACAGAATACAACTTCATCTGGTTTAAAATACCTGGTAAACCTCGATAGCTTCAAAATACAAACGACACTAGACGTAGCCTAGTACTGCGCGGAAAATTTGTAGATAGTGGAAGCTGTATATAACAAAGTAAATATATATTCATTACAGTAACGCTGATTAACCAATTTATCCAAATGTAGTCAAAAACTCTCTATGTATCAGTAGTGGAATGTCTGAAAATCCTAACACATGATATTGCACAATTTTTTGATAGTGGTATACATTTTGAGCATTAATTTACAACCTGTTTTAATATATACAACTTACTAGTAACGCGTAATAAACGAATAAACCAATGTTATTATTTACAATAATATTTTCTTAATGGATTATAGTACGACAATGGCAATACAAAATTAAATTTTGCCTTTTTAAAAAATATGTACATATTTTTATATGTTGTTTTAATTATAGCAATATTACTTGTCATCAACTCTTTAAATCATTATACCAATCACCCCTCTTGCTATATAATTATCTATGTATTTATTAGCTTTGAACTACTAGCCAGAAACTTCAAGAAGACGAACAAAATTTCACAATAGAAGGCGATTTCTGCGTTTACCCCTCTACATGATCGAAAATGTATGATTTCTCATAGTTGAAGCTATTACTTGGTAATGCATTCACTGAGACTGGAACAAAAACACATTTTTTTTTATTTTTCAGCAAGATTTTTAGCGTTTTAAGGAGGATAAAAATAATTATATAGATCGTTAAAAAATGGGATGCTTGGAGCCAAATATTATGCTTGACTTGGACTCTAACGCTACTGAAGAGAGAAATATAATATACATCTTTTCATGACACTATTGATCAGACTTTCCCCACGATTAACATGATCCAAATTCCTCATAACTGGTGAAACAATAAACTCCGACTTGTATCATATTTTTTTTTCTCTAGGTAATCTATACATTTATTTGTTACATGAATGAGATGTAAAAAAAAATTATGTAATATCTCGATACTATCGACTAGGCACCAACCAAAGAAAAGAACGGTTCAACTAAGATGTTTTTTATCAGTTATAAAAGTTTCTTGTAGCTTTGTCTAGACAGGACGTGACACTTGTTATTGGAGATTTTATTGCTAAGATAGGAAGAGAAAAAGAATTTAGACCCAAAATCGGTAAAGACAGCCTACATGAATAGACATAATAGACCCAACGATGTTAAAATTAACGACATTAAATCAGAAAATTATCCATAAGTAGACCTGGATTTCTAATGACGGAATAACAAAAAATCAGATTATTCATTTTCTGATTATTTTAAGACATTTAAGACATGAGAGTACCATTATGGACGTTGAAAGTTTCCAGGATATGGACAGAGATAGGGAAAATTTCCTGATTAGAGCAAAATTCAGGCAAAGAATTTCTAAACAAGAGAACAGTTGGACAGAACTGAGTCTTTCAAATACTGACGCAAAGTAGGAAATAATTAAAATTTTAAATACTCACCATTCAAACCAATGTAAGAAAAATAAAGACAGCTAAAGATTAAGAAGAACTAGTTTGATAGCGAATACAAAAGAGTCTTAGTTAGAAGTTAAGGAACCAAACTCGATAACGATGGAGCAAAATGTACAGCAATACAGAGGGTACAGAGTAAAGTAAACATAATGATAATCGTCAAAAGAGACACTTAAAATATTATTAAAGAATTAGAATCTAAGAAAATGAACAACAGAAGTAATACATTGCGTTTTGGAAATAAACAATATAAAAAACGGCTATAAACCAAGTGTTGAAACTGTCATAAGAAATGACGAAGGTAACATGGAAGTGATAGAAACCTAGAGAAGCTACTTTGACCAACTGCTAAACCTGCAAGCAAGTGAAGCCAGCGGGAATATGTGTATCTTACAGCCGAACTCTAAGTATAACGAATACAGTGAAAAAACGCCTCAGGAAACGACACTGTATCTGTAGAAATTTTAATAATGAAACAAAAATTTGGTACCTACTTTTAATGAGCTCATTTTTTAAATTTGGAAAGAAGAGTAAGTATCATGCCCTGCAAAGAAAGATATTATACCCACTCATACATAAAAGTAGAGATAAAATGTACTGATTACATACATAGACGTTTTTCTCAGGTCAGCAACCTCATACTTTGTAGTGTTAAGTTGCCCTGCAGGGCATCTGTTAAAAACTTTAACATCACACTAACTTTTTAAGGGTTTTTATCCAAATATTTAGCAGCTTGACTCATGTATACCTGTTAAATACAATGATGATGAACTTGTTACTTCGAAAACGTTCTGTGGTTTAGCCCAAAAGGGTATTTTAATTATATACCTTTTGTAAAGGATTTAGGCCAACTACATGAATTTTATTTTCTTTGTGGATAATATAAAATATTTTTCTGCTCATCATATACCAAAAAAGTTAAATAATCTCACAGCAGCTTGTGTTGAAGGATCTACAAGTACAGTAAAAAGTAACGATAATAAAACACAACATAAGGCTACAATAAGAGCAGAATGTAACCATAACTTTGAAAGCAATATTATCAGTTTAAATATTTATGAACTACGATAAGTTCTAACAATAACATCACACAAGAGATTAACAACATAATGCAAGAAGGCAATCGCTGCTCATTTGCGCTACAAAAAAAAATGATATTTAAAAACGTAGCCTGCTTTATGAAAATAACAATGAACAGAAAGCTAAGCGTTTACAGAACATTTTTTGAAAAGTAAATTCCAATCAAATGAGGGAGATGACCTTGAGGAACTGACTAATATTTACCAAGACGAAATGGAAATTAATTTTTTTGGAAAATTTGTTGTCCAAAAGGAAATAAATGAGAATATTTATCCTAGAAAAGCGCCTGGAATTGATCTGGTAACAGGAGAAATATTTAAACAGCTTCCAAGAAAAGTAATAGTGAAAATTATTCACTTAATAAATGCATCATTTAGACTTAGGAAAGCCATGTAAACTGGAAGATGAAGTTTCATCGTATAGACCTATATCTACGTTTCCCGTATGTACTATCGAAACTATTTGAAAAACTATTGCAAGAAAGATTAAAACCAATATTAGAACAAATGTTCAGCCGTTTTTCTGGATGCTGCTCAAATTTTCTATAGAATAGGGCCTCATTCACAAGCAAACAGACTACTACCAAAGCAATACTCTTAATTATTGGAATCTTACATCTTAAACAGATTCTTCAGAATTAAGCAGGAAGAGGCATTTACTGGGATGAGAGAAATCAAAGCTGGAGTACCGCAAGGTAGTGTACTAAAACCGCTACTCTATTTATTATATACTGGTGAGGTTTCAGAGCTTAAAGCAAATATGATAGGCACTTGCATAGTCTAAATATCGAACATTGATTAATAAGTCAGCGAAGACTCCGGAAGAGAGAAAGATGGAGTGGGAGAGAGAGAGGAATATAATGAATCCATAAATTAGAAGAATAGTGGAAGGCCTATTGAACAATCTACTATTAACGACTTATTACAAGCAAACAAGGCAGACCCAACTTTCACAGCAATGCGTGTGCTGTTTCAAGACGAATGCATTAGTGTTTGCGCCGATTTGTTATGATGAAAGACCTCAAAATTCTCAGAATATATAGTCTTAATTGTGATCTTTTTGAAATACTGTTTTGGAAAAAAAACTGCAGATTTTTACTAATGGACAAAGTGAGAAATGAACGAATTGTAACAAGCCCACAGTCTAAGTTGTTACCATAATGGACTATAACCAGTTACCAAAACTAATGAATGTGTAAGAGACACTAAATATGGAAAAGACGCTGTCTGGTATGGACATATACGAAGGATGAACGAGACAAGAAAATCAAATAGTAGGAAAAAAGGACGTCCTAGATTACAGCGAAACAGTTAAATAATAACAGCAATGGATAACAGAGACCTCACTGAAGAAGATATATACAACAAGAAGATACCGATTGGAATGTGATCAAAGGTAAGCATAATATGCTGTGTAAAGCCACGGATAAGTAAGTATAAGTAATTGCCATCTGGTAAAACTGCTTGTTTAGAAAGACATCCTACAGAAGAGCTATCGTTTACTTTGATCTTGAATTTGAGTAAGTTTGCACCATTTTATCTATATAACTTTATATCTCATAAATCCCAAAACAATGAACCTTAAACTAATAACGTAGATTTATTTACTAACACTCTGTTAACTTTTCTATTGTAGTGAAATCTCGATCCAGTGAACAATTCTATAAAATTAACCGTTATCATAGAAAACTCCATAAAATATTACTTTTATGGATGTTTGGGACGACAATATATTTTGCCATTACTATTTTTAGATGTCCTTTTGATTCCGATTCACCTCCAAAAATTCCAACAATAAATTTGACCGATTTACTTTCAACCAATTGACCCCGAGTCGTATGAATTTATTTTCAAGATCGTCCCTAAATAAATCTGCTCAGAAATAAGATAAAGAGTCCACTTAACTGCC
The DNA here is from genome assembly GCF_040954645.1 of Diabrotica undecimpunctata. Classification (NCBI taxonomy): domain Eukaryota; kingdom Metazoa; phylum Arthropoda; class Insecta; order Coleoptera; family Chrysomelidae; genus Diabrotica; species Diabrotica undecimpunctata. The sequence continues at coordinate 145,269,462 of NC_092808.1, forward strand.
CACAACTCTCTTATAAAATATAATGGGATTATTTTGAGACAGTCCAAATAAATATTTTGATATCTTATTAAAGGGGGTCTCATTTATTAACGTTTAAGAAAGGTAAAGTTTGCTTACTGGGTGTTTCTGGGCTTACATCTACATATAAGATATTTACGGTGTATATTATACACAAAACAAATTTCACTACACGTCATACTTTACTTTATTTCACCATATTTCGAGTCTGGTAGTACAAGTTACTCGCAGGAAAATTGACATGTCATAGAATGTCAGAAGCTTTTTAGTTAGCCATCGAAAAAGTGTTCATTTTTTATTATTTATTACGTTTTAGATACCTAAATATACATCGAAGAAATATACGAGCATATAAAGGCGAGTATAAAACAAGCAGCATTCGAAGTCCTTGGAGAAAAGAACATATAACAAATAAACAGCACTATTATGAAATAAATGAATCAACAAACAGAATAATTGAAGAAAAAAAACAACTATACATAAAATGGCAGACTACAAACAACGATGAAGTTTATTTAACACAACAAAAGAATGAAGAATGGGAAAGAACCTGCTTAAATATTGAAACATACATAGGAGGAACAAGAACTTCGGAGTCATGGAAAGTACTGAGAGGATTGAAACAAAAGTCAAAAGAAAAAATTAAATTGGGAAATATACAGGACAAATTTTACGACACAATTTATTGGAAAAGAAAACAGGCAAAGACGAAGTAGACCCCCACAACAAGAAATAGAAATAATAGATAGGGAAATGGGAACGGACATAAAAGCAATCAAAAATAAGAAAGCACCGGGACCTGGAGGCATCTCACCTGAGCTTATAAAGTACGGCTCAAAAAAATTACACCGGATGATAAAATGGATATTTCAGAAACCCATAAATGGAGAACAGCTCCCAAAGGAATAGGCAGAGGTATATATAAGATCTATATTTAAGAAAGGAGATAGAAAACGATGCGAAAACTACAGAGGAGGCGTAATATTATCAATAGGAAGATTGTATGGGAAGATACTGAGAGAAAAGATAGAGCAAGCGATAAAAGGCTAAATCGGGGAGGATCAGGCAGGCTTTACGGCAGGAAGATAATGCATAGACCATACAGACACACTGGAACAACTGTTGTAAGAAGAACTAGCGACAGCAGATGGATAAAGAGAATAACCCCATAGGAAGGAGAAAAAGAGGACGACCCCGAAGATCCTGGAGGAACGAATTAGACGACGCCATGAGTAAGGAAGTAATGGGACAACAGTGGGAGATGGAAACGGTTGAGCGAGGGAAGGCAGTGAATACTGTAGAATCCCTGAATATATATAGATACCTAGTAGTATTTAATAAGTATTTAAGTTTCGCCTTAAATATCAGAGGACATACGAACTTTTTCTGAAGCCACTATTGGATTTTGATCGATTAATGTTAATTATATATCAATTGCAAACATACCAATAGTGGTTTCGGTCGCAGTTTGTTCAAAAATATTGCATTAGGTTCTCCATTTTCCATATTAAGATGGTACTTGAGGCCTTCGAGACGCATTTTAAGAATTTCATGGGTGGATTATGGGACTAATGTTGAGATCTTTCGTAAAATTAACACAATCAAGGAGCGCAAATTAGAATATCTTGGCCATGTTATGAGAAATGAACAGATATACGACCTGTTGCAACTCATAGGTATTAGGAAAGAGGGATTAGGAGGAAGAAGAATATCTTGGCCTAACAACCTGAAAAAGTGGTTTAATACGTCTAGAACCGAATTATTTAAAATAACTGCAAGCAAAGTTAGGATAGCCATGCTGATCGCCAATATCCGGAGCAAATAGGCATCGTAAGAAGAACAAGACCGTATTGTTAAATTGTAGAATGTTTTTTTCTTATAAGCCCAACTATAATTTGGTATTAGATTACCAGAAGAAATAAATTGTTTTATTCTCCTACGAGACTTATAGATGTATGACAAGCAGCTTCTATTAGAGACTATCCAGTTTTGTCAAAAATTGTGTTGATTTTTTATCATTAATAACATTTATCTAGAATACCAGAGAAGAGTCTCACTGTCTGAAATCATTCAAATATTCTACATGAAAGTCACCACAAAATATTGCTAAAACTATTGGTTCGCTTTAGAGTCACTAAAAAATATTAGCACTGAATGTTATCGTTTACAATAAATATGCAGAGCAACAAGTTTAAATTTTGCGGTTTTTGATTCGTTTATCATTGGTCTATTCGATTTTTACTGAACTATAACAAAATAAAAACATTTAATCACAGTATTAATACTTTCAGCTGGCGGCTCCCAACGAAAGAGAACCGTTCTTTAAATGGCCAACGGTTTGAAAACTTTGATTCGCTATCGAACTAGGTGGGGGCTGACCGGAACCAGACATGTTGTTGTTGAGGTCGCCATTTGACGACGGTACCTGTGGACGATGTCCGTTTATAAGATGATTTGGAAGAGATACCTGAAACAACAATATTCATATTATTTTGATTTTAATGCTTTTTAAAAAATACAATATATTAAAGTTATGTACTAGAACTACCAACGTATAGCACTCTAAACTCGATATAAAAAGATTATTTTCTTTGGAGTAAGAACGAAAGAATTATAACGAGAATATATCTTCGATGGACGGTATTTATCCTAATGTCTTCAATATCAATATATCCTCATATATAAAGGAATGTTTGAATATATGGTAAAGATATGATATTTTGATAAGTTCGCGACGCGCATTATTTCATAGTATAAGAAATTTTTCTTTTACTAACACAAATCTATAGTTCTGTCCTATACAGCAGCTTAACAAAAATATTATTATCAACAGCTATTCTATCCATCCCCATCAGATCTAAGCCTCCCTAAAGGTATGGCCATTCATTTCTGTTCGTTGTTTTTTTCCATTCATTCGTAGCGAGCCATTTGCTTAACGTTCAAGGTCTGCCTCTACTTCTCTTATTTGCTCTAGAACGGTACTCAACAATTCGCTTGGTCCAACGGTTATATTCCATTCATCCTACGTGTCCTGCTCAGTCCCATTTTAACATGACAATCCTTTGAATTACATCTACTACTTTTGATCGTCTTCTTATTTCTTTATTGGATTTGCGAAAGTATAAGTAAGAATATTATTAGCAGTTGTTTTCTTCCTTTTGCACTAATATTTTAATTTCATTTTCTTCTTCGATTAAATAATATAAACACAATTTTAATATCTTTTGTAATGAAAATCCTAATAATTGTTTAACGAATATACAACTATTTATTTTAACACCCCTTCTTAATAGTACAATGTAATATCCCACGTGTTCACTGCATTCTCAAACAAACAAAAAACAGCACAATACCGATTTAATAATTATTACATACTATATTAATGTTAATGATACTAATTTTGCAGTTCAAAATAAATCAGCATTATCCATTAACCATATTTGATATGCTTTCGCAAATGCTCGTAAAAGTATTAACTGTTTCCGATTGTTCAGTTATAAAACTGGTGAAATCTGATATCGCTTATTTCTTATTCTACCAGTAAAATATAACAAGAGCTTTTCTTTAAAGTAAACCAAATTTCTTTTTGTACATAGATACAGACACCTCATTATTTTTAAAATAAATCTCCGAAAACGTTTAAGAAGAAAACGAGACAGTTTCTACAATACCGGAAATTTATAAATTCACAGAGTAATGAGAAAACCAAGCACAAAATTATTTTCTACGACCATTCAGTTAAAATTTTAAAAGATCTTATACAGATTGTCTCTTTTACTATACGGTTAATTTGTATTTTATGTAAAGGAGTTGATTTTATATAAAGAGTTAAAAATACTCAGATAAATATAGAAATCCAAAAATATTAGAACTATTATAAATACTCTAATGCAATAAATACTTGTTTTTTAATAGAAAACTCAAAACACTTTCGCTGCAATTTAAGTTAACCTTGTAGATTCAGCTTCAGATTCAATTTAAATTTTATCAACATACTTGGCCTAGTAACGAATTGATGTATAATAGATTCTTAATGTTATAAAAAAGTAAACAGAAAGAAATAGTGGCACTTAAGAATCGTAATGCAGTTTGGTCTAAACAGATGTAATCTTCCTATATAAATCCTATACAAAATAGATCCTATATAAATGCGGAAGTACTATATAAATCATTTACTATAAGCTGTAAATAACGTGTCATTAATAAATATTGAAGAAACGAGTAATATGTATATTCTGACTCTCCGCACCCCAAAGATGAGATCCTGAGCTAGCAAGAGAATGACTAATGGGACAGAATACCTATCTTATCTAGTCGACCCACTATTCTACCACATCCTTCAGCTTCTATAAAAAGCTTTCAGGAGAGAAAAAACAAACAAACTCTTTCAGGAAAACTTTTCAAAAATAAAAATAGCATTGTATGTCAAAAATGAAATATGTGAAATCTGGCAAACGTACATACTAGATATTTCTTTGACAATTGTAACGTAAGTGCTTATGATAGAAATATAGAACTAACTGGAATACCAATATTAAGAGTCAAATACAATCTTTAGTTTAAAAAAACATAATGCAATTAGACTAAATAGTATAAATGCAAAAATCCTTAAGCTATTTGGCAATAAACGCTCATGAAAACTGTTAAACAAAACATATACAGCACGGGGCAAATACCAACAGGTTAACTAAAATCAACATTCGTGGCAATACAAAAAAAAACTACAATACAATGCCAGTCGCTGCGAAGAACGCCGTTTAATTAGCTTAATGAGCCATGCATTAAAGACGTTCCAGAGAAAGAAGAATTTATAACAAATATGAGGAGAACCAGAGACACTCAATTTGTTTTCAAAAATGGCTCGAAAAGAAGAGAGACACGTTTTTGCATGAAGTTGCTACTGTAGAAATGCTCCAACCAAAAAAATGTGTTATCATTTACTTCATTGATTACCAAAAGACATTAAATAAAATTGGGTTCGATGAAATAGATATGAGAATGATTCAATAACTATATTGGAATCAAAAAGTGGAACTATGGATCACCAACGGTTTATATCCAGCAGAAGTAGAGATAAGGAAAGGCGTTAGACAGGGCTGTATCCTCTCCCCACTACTGTTCAATATTTATGTAGTAAAGATATTTCAACAACAAAACGTAGAAGGCATCAAAATTAATGGTCTTCCTACAATATGGAGGAGATCCTAGATCCTAGATCTCCTCCATTATGTAGCAGCAGACAACCCCATATGGAAGCTCAGTTGAACATAAATAATAGAGCTGTTGCACGGGTTGAAACATTTAAATACCTTGAAGCTACATTAAACAGCAAGTGGGACTGTAACCTGGAAAAAATGAAGATAAGAGTAGCAATGGCTTCGATAAATTTGATAAATACCTACTACGCCATAAGTTCTTTTAACCTTTAGAATTTACGTCTTGAAATGCTTCACCTAACAACAGAAAACAAGGATATGAGAAACCTAGAGATAGACGAGGGAAGACAAATAAATGGAACAGATAAATTCAAGTATTTAGGAACCATAATATCGAACCAGGGAACAACAGAAGAAGATATAAACAACAGACTGAGACAAACAAGAAACTGTATAAGACAACTAAACTCAGTGTTGTGGGATAAGAACATTACGATAAAGACAAAAAAGAGAATATATAACACCCTGACAAGAAGTATCCTGACATATGGGTCCGAAAACTGGACAATAAACAAGAGAAATAGAGGTAGAATAAGAGCAGTAGAAATGGAGTTCCTGAGGAGAAGCTGTAGACTTACAAAAAGAGACAGAATTGAAAACGCAGAGATTAAGCGGAGAATGGGAGTGCAATCAGACATAATCGACTATATAGAGGAGAAGAGACTATCCTGGTACGGCCACGTCAGAAGAGCGGACAGAGGACGCTGGATAAACAAAATCACAGAATGGAGCCCGATTGGAAGAAGAAAGAGAGGAAGACCCCGAAGGTCATTCAGAGATGAAATCGACGAGGCTATGGAGAAAAGAACCCTGCGAGATGGAGACTGGAATGACAGGGAAAATTGGAGAAAACGGTTGAGTGAAGGAAGACAGTGAAAACTGTGGAAATCCTTAGTAGTAGTAGAAATGCTTCACATGGTCCATACTGATGTACGGAAATGAGTGGTTTCACCTGGCGTTTTCTAACATAATGCCGCTGGCCTTTTCAAGACACTTTGCGGATTGAAAATAGAGGAACAACGATAGCGACGGGCTTATTTTAGACTGGCTGTGTTTCAAACCACAATACATCTACCATTTATATTAAAAATGAAAGTAGCAGACATTATTTGTTGACAAAGGAAATTTTGGTAATGAAAAGGTATGTGATATGCAACTGATAAATGTAAATAGAAGAAATAAAATAATAATTGACTCAATATTAAACCTACTACAAATAAATTGAAAGAATAGAATTATCTAGTTATTTATAAAATAAACATGAGGAAAAACTGAGAAAATTGTTTTTGCTCATAAAAAATTCATTTTATCATACGGTTATCTGATAAATACATAAAAGATTTACTTACAGGTGGAATCGACGTCTGGCGTTTCAGATGAGAAAGCGGCGGTGGGTTATAGGCCATATTTGCAAAAACTAGACGTTCTTCGTAGTCGTATTCACAGAGGATTTTATTTTCACATAAATAAAATCGATCTCCCACACAAAATCTGCAACAAGTAAAAAGACGTTAAAGTATATGAAGGGTTTTAACATGTACTTAATTTAATTAGTGTTAAATAAAACAAGATAATGATCTATGTACTTTAATTTGTAGCCTTTAAACCCTCATATGTGAGGACTCTCAGAGACCTAATACGATAGACTCAGACCAGTCATACGACACTTTGATTATTTGAAGCTGCTGGCAATATTGCTTTAAATTATGATTTAAAGGTCACGGATCTTTATTTCAGTATGGCAAGACATTTTGGTGCGATTGGTTCAAAGAACTTATTACTTTGGTTAAGGACTCAGATTGGATATTGTACAAATTTTTTGTTAATAAAAATTATTTTTATTTTAGTTTCCATGTAAAATGAATTCTTGGTAAAGAAACGGAATTTAACACAAGAAGAACATGAAATAATTTGAAACTTGAGAGAGATTAACACTCGAATGGCGACTTCCAAGACATTATCTTGGAGACTACGTCTGAAACGAAGGACATTTTAGAAATTAACAGCGAAGAAGAATCTGATTCAGAACCTGTGAGTATAAAATTGAAAGATTGTTCAGTAGTTCTAAAATATACCGCAAAATCGGGTATTTTTTGAAAAAGATGACCTATTGCAACAAGCAGTCAACGACGATAAAGAAATATTGTAAATGCATGTCCTGGATTAACGAAGTATAACGAAAATGTTAGTTCTTTGATAGATTTTTAAAATGTTTTGATTACAACGAATATGAAAAATATTATTTTTCTTTATTGATGAAGAAGCTTCTATACATTATGTAGAATGAAACCAAGAACATCCAGACAACCAAAAAAACAGGAGCACTTTGATGCACAAAAGAGTCCACCAAGAAAATGTGGTTTTTTGATATTTCTATTCGACGTTCGTTTTATACTACTGCTCTGTCAAGAAACAGATTTAAAGAACTGTCATTGTATATTCGATTTGATGATAAAACAACTATAGCTGTTGTTTAGCATTTAAGCAACCTTTCCGTAGGTTGCCTGACGATGAATAGCAAATTTTATAGTTCCAAACTGAGTAAGTCTAATATTTATTTCTTTAACCTTGTTGAAATGAAGCCACATGTGCAACCAATTTATCATTCCAGAAATTATATTTGCAAAGCGAAAAACCAACAGGCTTCACATTGTTTATTTGGTCAGTATTCGTATTTACGATTGATATGTGGCTAACCTTGTTCACTCTCCGCATTTTTATCATCATCATCATCCAGCCTTCATTTATCACGTCCACTGCTGGATATTGGCCTCCCCTAAACTCCTCAATTCTTTGCGATTTTGTGCTCTTTGTTGCCAATTTTTCGTGTTACGCCTGATGTCGTCAGCTCAACGTGTAAATGGTCTTCCTCTACTACGTTTGTCTGTTCTTGGCCTCCAATGTGTAATTTTACTCGTCCATCGTGAGTCATGCATTCTCGCTACATGGCCTATCCAATTCCATTTAATTTCCGCTATGCCTTCCACAACATCAGCAATACTCGTACTTCTTCGCAGATCTTCATTTCTTATTCGGTCCCGCAACGTCACTCAAAGCATAGATCGTTCCATTCGTCTCTGTGCCACTCTCAATTTCGAAGCCGTAGTCTTGGTTAGAGTCATAGTTTCCGCCCCATAGGTCATGACCGGTAATACGCATTGGTCAAATACTTTTCTTTTAAGGCTAATTGGTATGTTGGCCCTAAGTGTGTCTTGCAGTTTTCCAAAGGATGCCCACGCTAAAGTAATTCATCTTTGGATTTCGAATGTTTGGTTATCCCTGCTGATTCTTATTTCGTGACCCAAATACGTATATTTTCCCACCAGTTCTACCACTTTGTTTTGAATAGTTAAATGGTTATTGGGGACCATATTTGTCATAAACTTATTTTTGGACAAGTTCATTCTGAGGCCCACCTTCGAACATGCAACGTCTAATGTATTTAACATTTTTCTCCGTATTTTATCCTAGTCATAATAGAACAACTGATGGAGATTAAATATTTAGACATCACACTATCTAGTCATGGAAATCTCAAAACAGAAGTAGAAGATCAAGTGAATGGAGCAAACAAAGCCACAGGTTGCCTGATAAAACAACATGGAGAAATAAAAATATCGGGAAAGAAAGGAAAGGCTCTACTTTCTTTAGAATTTACAAAACAGTCATCAGACTAATAATGACGTACGCTGCAGAAACGCGACCGAATACAGAGAGAAGAAAAAGAATGCTAGAAGCAGCAGATATAAAAACCCTTAAAAATCGATGGTAAGACACTATAGTATAGAGCTAGAAGTACAGATATACGACGAAGATGCAAGGTGGAGAACATCAAGGACTGGGTAAGAAATAGAAGAGTAGACTGGAACGGTCATATATGCAGAATTACAGCAACTTTTTTAAATTCGCTCCTATCAGAGATTGTAAATCATTTTGGCAATTATAATTTTGTTGGTTACGCGCCTGAACAGTTCAACTGAACTGCATTTAAACCATTAACGGAGATTTAGTCATGAGATTTTACGTTTAGAATAACAGCTAGAAGAAAGGAAATACTCACTAAATCAGCTGCTAATTAAATCTCTTATATTTCTCTACTGTACCCACCAAGGTAAATTTGTCTTTAATTATATTAAGGCTCTACAAATTGTTTTCCAACTTGATATTCAAGTGGTCTTTCTTTGATTGTCAGTATTTGGTAAAATTCACCTAACGGGTAATATATTTCCATGTTGCAGGCCAGTTATCTTTGCAGGTAAAATTTTTCTGGTTTTGAAGACATTCTTCGATAAGAAAAAAGTTATATTTTGACCTGGTACATAATGTTTTTTGAAATTTTGAAGGGTGCCCAAATAGGAAAGGACTCTCAAATTTCACGAACTCTAAAAATGAGGTTAATCAACTGATTAATATTCTCAATACTGACATACGAAGAGTAAGTCACTATTGAGAATACCTATATCGAATCTTAGGATTTCGAATTTTCTATACCTAGGACAATAACCTATAGACGTTTCCCTAGAACAGTAAAAAACGAAAAACAGCTTATCTTAGACACAGACGAATCGCTGGTAAATGACAGATGACGTGGTTAAAAAAACATTAAATTATGGACTACTGAAAATCAAGAGTCAATAATAAGAAAGGTACAAGACAGGCAAGAGTTTCAGTAAATCATCGTCAAACTTCGTTCGAAGATTGCACCTAAAGGATAAAAAGGACCTGTTAGGATTCTTTATTTGTACAATTCACTTGACAATTTTTTTGTACATGAACAAGTAGAAGAAATCAATGAAGCAATTCATATAAACTTTGATTGGAGGCGACGATTATTTTGATTTGCGAGTTTTGCTTCTTAGCGTGTTATAGGATCAAAAACATACTTGGTTGTAGTGATTGACTCTTCCAGTTAGTCCTATCTTTAGCTTCAAAAGCTTAATTTGTTTAACTAAATCCTTATATGATATCTTTGAATTTTTAGATACGTAAAGCTTTCTTAGAAACATAAATTGTAAGTAGTAAACAAATATTTATATTACATATTAATTATTAATGGTACTAAAGTACATCTTTTGGCATTGGTTGTTTATCCCATTTAATTTATATCCTATCCAATTTGGCCGCCTGTACGATTTTGTTTGTTATTAAAAAAGCTGTTAATTTAGCGTCAGCTTCCTATTTGGATTTTTGATATTGTGTCAGTATCCGTAATTGACTTTCTACCGAAAATACATTTTGTTCACAAACAAAATGGCATATGACCTGCGGTTAAATTTTTTATGGAAACCCATACCCATTATTCATAACACAATGGTTAATTAAATGTATTATTTAAACACAAAAACTGATTTTGTAAATACATATGCTTTTATGAGGTTGAACAGTTAATGTTTACATTAAAAATTATTATGATGTTAAATAAAATGTACCAAGTTATTTTTACATAAGTAATTTATTGATTACATCTCTTGCCGTATACAAGTATATTATAATAATAATTGTCTAGAGTACAAACAAAATGTAAACAGGTTATTCAATATTTGTTATTATTACTGTAAAGTAAATATAGTGATCGAATTTCCTCAGGAGCACACGTTAATAAGACTATATCTAAGTATTTTTTAAGCTGCTGCAGTATCATCTTATCAAGATAATTAACTTATATACAATGTATTTGCTGACCGATTTAAAAGTTGTTTCCAAACTTCAAATCGAACTGACCACCCTTTCTAATACCGCCTACAGACTTACATGCTAGAAATTGATATTCATTTTCCAGACATCTACAATACAAACTCGTCCTCTTTGGCCAATTCACCTTTCCTCTACTGACACCAGCCTATTGCACCTAAACAAATCAGAAACGCAGTCAAAGTAAAGCCAGTGGTTCACTTGCTGTTCAATCAATTTCTATGATTTATAGCTTCTGATTGGTCACTAATACTTACTGTTTTATTAGTGACTAATATATTTTTAGTACTGCCTACTAATGAGCCAATTTCATCATCAAATACACCAAACTATTTACTTATCTGTTTAATCACTGCTTACTAGTCAAAAAATCACTACAAATTGGAATAACTCCGTTATAAATTGTATGCCAGAATTAATCGACTGGAAAAAACGCTCGTATGGTATTCATTAATCCTGAGAAACCATATGATAGGGTTCTTCAAGAGGTTCTGTGGTGAGGGCTCAATAAGAAAGGAGTCCTTTCCTTTATTAGTATGTGAAGATTGGGAGAGATATGTACGAGTATAAGTAAATAACAACGTGTGTGATGGGAATAAAGTTCATGTAGAAATAGAATATATATACAAAATAAATTTAAAATTAACAGCATACGCCAGAGAATTGTATACCTCATCTTCAAACTAAATACTCAGCAAAGTACTTACAAACAGCATTACATGCTACACCAATATGTTACATAAACAATTTATGGCGAATTTAATGCAAAAAATGGGCTAAATTGGAATTGGGCTGGACACGTCTCCAGATTATCAGACACCCGGTGGACAAAACGTATTGTCGAGTGGAGGCCAAGATAAGAAGTACTACGAAGCAGAGTGACGAGCTAAAGCGTGTTGCAAGCCGCATAAGACAGAGACAGAAGGAAAGAGCTGAGGAAAACCTATGTCCAGCATTAAACGAGTGTAGGTTGATGATGATAATGATAATGAAAAGTAGGATTACATCAAGGATTTGTGCTTAGTCCATATTTATTCTCTGTAAGATTATATAGATGGATCTTTACATTCAGCTAAATTATAGCATTCACAGTTTTCTCTCTCTGTCTCCAATGGCGCGACAGTCCAAATAGTGCCTTGGTCTCCTTCAAACTGTGCCTCCGACCTTGCCAGTTCCGCGCCGATCTCCTCCAGGTTCTTACAAACCTAGCAAATTTCGCGCGATCGCTGTCACTTCATCCTCTCACCTTTTCTGTGACCTTACTTTTGGTTTTGCGATCTGAATTTTACTATCTGTGGCTCTTTTTGGTAATCTTTCGGTCTCCATTTTAACTACATGACCAGACCATCAAAGTCTCTGAAGTTAAACGAATTCTGAGATCGGTGCCTCTTGAACAGTTGGCAGATAGAGTTCATGGTTGTAGCTGGATCTCCATCCACCGTTTTCTTTAATAGAACCAAATATCCAGCATTCACAGTTAGCGATTAAATATCATGATATATTAGCTCCAAAACCCATAGTGTGTCTTGGCCTGTAAGATGAGCTTCCATTCCTTCCTATCCTTTGCCTTGGTTTTCCAATTTCGTACTCTTAACACACGCAAGTCGTTTTCCAACTTGTCCTTAAATCGTGCTCTGGGTCTGCCTCGTCTCCTCACTATATCCAATCTTTATTTATATATGTATTTCGAAAACTCCATCCCGTTCATACTCTCTAAGTGGAGAAATAATTCTAAATCATGGCCTATTGTTAAAAAGAATGAAAAGTAAAAAAATATTTAACAAATACTGCCAACATACAACATGTTGTTCTTTGAAACCAATATTAACACCTCTAAACTTCCATTCTGATGTAACATTACAAAACACCGGCCCAAAGCCGTAAATTGTATAGATTTTAAAGTGATATAAGGTTGAATGCTGGAATAAATGAACTTTAATAAAATTAAAGGTAGATATCGAGCAGTTTTCATTAAATCTTGCTCAAGTACTTTCGCTCCTTGAGCATCTTTAGAAGCATCTGAAATAAGCCCAGAAACGTTTTTCCAACAAAAGAAAAAATAATTAACTAATTAGGCTATCCAACAGTATGGCGAATATCATAAACATTAACTGAAATATTTACACAACACGAGACAAAAGAGAAACAGTTTAAAATTATTATAAATTTAAAGAAGCTACAAATTGGGTGACAGCAGGAGAGAGAATGGTTCCTGGTCTCAACGAAAATGTTAAAGTGACATCAGACATATGACAACTTGGATGGGCAGTCACAATCATGGTGATATGATCTGCACATTTCAAAATTCTATGAAACTGAGCATTGAGCAAAGGTCCAACTGACACTACTATAGGAAGTCAACTGATGAAATATAAAATTATATAGATTACTTTATGTAGATTGCATAATCCAGATCTCACACTCAAACCTGACAGTAATAATTTGGGTATTAGTTTGGGGGCAACTGAAGTGAACATAGAGTATGCATGTAAGAAATAGACTAAACAATATATTAGATAGTGGGTGGTTGACTACAATAAAAAGGTCTACCACGCACTACCAATACGGTATTGGTAGAACGGTAGCACGGAATGGTAGAACCATTCGAACGTTATCTACTAGAATCATAGAACATTTGAAAAGACCAAACTCTTCAAGTTTTGGTCACCATTGATTATCCAGTAAACATAATTTTAATATCAATATTAGTTCATCTATTTTACATGACATTAGTAGAAAGAAAAACTACTTGGAGTTGGATTTATTGGAAGCTTTGGAAATTACAAGGGAAACAAATGAAAACTCTCATTGTCTTAATACTTAAATTAATTTAAATTGTACTAAATTTAAACCTATTTTTAAAAATGTTATTACAGCTTCACCCCATAGAGGACCCAGCTCGAATATTTAAACTTCCTGCACTAAGTATACCCATTAAGAGTATTGTTACGATAAATTCTGACCCAAAACCGTAAATATATTTATTACTAATATTTTCATTCATTCACGTATTTTTTAGGTAATGCCTACCTGACACACGATGGGTCCCCCTTTGTAATAAAATCAACAATTCGAACCTTCTGGAGACAAGCCGATTTAACCATACCGGTTCTGAGAACAATTCGCCGCTCTGTCTAGAAGGCCTTTCAGCAAAACAGCGGTCTATGTTCGATGTGTTTCGAGAAACAACTGTTTTCATTCTCGAATAACAGGACTTTATATTTATAGAGGAATTTTGGTTATGGAGGGACAGTTAATAAAGAAGATTCGCGCTCGCGATATTGTTGTTACGCTCGCCTACTAATAAATTATTGTATATGTAGTGATAAATAAATAAATATCAGCTATTGTGCTTTTTAATGAATTAAGATAAGAACAAGACATTATAAATTAAAGACTTAACAATTAATAAATTCACAACAGTATATTAATTTCATATTTTGATTAATATTACTATTTCATTCTTCAATAACTTACAAAACAAGCTTGTTCAGGATCAATTGATTTATAGTTGACGTTGATTACACTCACCATATCTCTTCGTCATTTAGATATACCATCTCCACAGTTGTATATTTCATCATCTCCCACTGTTGGTCAGTTGGTCATGAGTAATGCTTTGACATTTTAATTTTATGGTTCTCTCATTGACTGTGGGTTTGGACCTTTGATCAATGCTCAGTTTCATAGAATTTTGAAATGTGCAGATCACATCACCATGATTGTGACTGTCGATCTAAGTTGTCATATTTCAGATGTCACTTTAACATTTCCGTTAAGACCAGGAGCCATTCTCTCTCCTGATGTCACCCAATGTGTAGTTTCTTCGAATCAACCATCAACTGCGAGTTTTCTTTTGTTGAAAAAACGTTTCTTGGCTTATTGCAGATGCCCCTGAAGATGCTCTAGGAGCAAAAGTACTTGGGCAAGATTTAATAAAAACTGTGATCGATATCTGCCTTTTATTTCATTAAATGTATAAATTTTGTTTATTCTGCCTGTAAACTAATTGTCTTATTTAAGTTATTACGTTTTTTATCTTTTGTGAGATTAACGTTTCATATATATTAAGTTCCGTTTTATTATCAATAAAAAAATATTCCAATATATTGTTGGCACAGTTTTAAATAAAACAAATTCAAACAGAACACCGAATTTTTCGCGATACGTTCTGACTTATAGGACGTAATCATTTCATTGTCAAATTATACAAAAAACAAAACAAATGTCTGACCGAAAACAAAACAAAATCTAATATAAAAAGCACAATAGACTAATAAAGCACAATCGGAAACAAAAACTGCAATTATACACATGACAATATATCGCATAGGTCAGTCAGTAATGCAGTTAAATATATTAATAATTGCAAACAATAAAAGTGGATTATTCCGCATGGATGGCCACTGTAATATTTCAGCAAACTGGAAAACGAAATGCAAAACAATGAGAGAAAGAGCACAAATACAGAAACGAACGAAGCTCGTCTGGACAATGTATTTCATTTAAAAACATTATACGAGGACATCCGACTTTTAGAATTTAATTAATTTTTAACAGACCACAATATACACATTTCGAAATGGTATTCATTGTCTGCGAAGTAACGCTTTAAGCGAAATAAAACTGCGATATAATAAACCAACTTACTGGCAAGTATAAATATGGAAAGAGGAATTCATGTCAGCATAATATAATGGGCTTAAAAAATGTATTTACACAGAGCACAACATTTTTCACCGCACATGAAAAACGAAAACTAAAAATCTTTAGGATTTAAATAAAATATCGTCACGCCAATAATTTTACTTTTAATTGTTTTTCGTGTCAGCGTTATAAATAAACCTGTTTTTCCCGTTGACACTACACAAAATATATTAAAATTTTCAGGATGTTTGTAATTAAGTAATTAAGTTTAGGTAAGTATACTCCAGTTTTTGTTTTATGAATTAAATGAGTTATTTTAATACTATTCTAATAATTCCTAATATTGCCAGTTGCAATATTAGGGACTAAATGTTAAACTTTTTCGGAGAATGCCGAGAAAACGAGCTGAGCGATCAGAAGAAGATCTACGCTCGGCGCTGCTAGCCATAGCGAACGGAATGTCTATCAAAGGTGCTGCCAAACGTTGAATATTCCTCGAGCAAAGCCAGGTTTTGCATCACAGAATACAAAATCCCGTAACAAAGCTTGGAAAATTACCGGTGTTATCTGTAGCACAAGAAAATGATCTTGTTAAAAGAATTCACAGATTAGCTTATGTAGGAATGCCTATTATAAGCAAGATTCTAACGAAAATTGTGTTTTTCTACTATACAACAATTCACATACCAAATCCGTTTTCTAAAGAGTCAAAAAAAGCTGGTAGAATATGGCTTAAGTTATTTTTGTGCAGGTATCCAGACGTAACTAGGCGAAAAACTATCAAATGAATATGGCTCGAGCTCAAAAATAAATAAAACAATCTTCGATGACTACTTTCATAAATAGAGAGATACCATAAAAAAGCTAAACCTATTTGACAAACCTGGTAGCATATATTTATAATATGGACGAAAAAATATGCAAATTGACCATCCATAAGCAACAAAGTGTTTTCGCTAAGAGGGGAACAAAACGAGTACCCCCTTTTATGATTTTTAAAGGCGAAATGGTCTGATCACCTTTCTCCTCGCTCAAAAGCTATTGTCACTAATAAAGGTATTATGATATGCGAAGCATTTGTTTCGTGGCTTGACCTATTCTTTTCAGAAACTTTGGTCCTAACCTACTAATATTTGATGGAGCTAAAATAACATACAGCATGGACATAACTTTATTTTGTCTTCCTAGCAACATGTCACACGAATTGCAACTTATGGATAAATGGGTGTTTAAAAGTTTTGAGACATTTTGGGACCAAGAAGATATACAAAAATATGGTCATATGGTCTGAGAATACGAAATGAAAGAGCAGATATCTTGGCATTTTTTTGTGTAGAAGAGCAACTAGTAATAACAAACACAATTTTCAAACTTCCAAAGCGTCGTCTTTACGCCTGGAGATCCCCAGCAGATACACCTGAACGTATGGTTCGTAAATAAATAAACTTCATATATGTATAAATAAAAGATACAGAAATTCAGTATTGGCAGTCAAAATATACCCAAATGCACATGTACCAACAGATCACAATATTCTGGTGGGAAAAATAAGACTCAGAGTAAAAAGGGTTACAAGGACTAATAAGCAAACAGTTGCTATTGATAAAGAAAAGATATCAAATGATACCGTAAAACAAAAAATAACCAGTGTATTAGAACAAAAAATAAAGTCGACATTAATCAAATATCAAGCAAAGTACTGAGGAAAACTGGACGAGAATTACAGATATGTTAGAGGATCCACGCAATAATTGGGCAGAAGACATACGAAAACATAATTTTATAGCAAAGAATCTAATGAAATTGAACAAAATGAAAACATCATACACTTCATTTGCACAAGAAAATAAAAGAGATCACCAGAATCAAACGGAAACAGCTATCCCAAAGTTTAGAGAACAAAAAAAGGACACAGGATATTAGATATTAATGAACAGTTAAAAGAATAGAAAAACAACATTTCTGAATTATTTGAAGATAAAAGAGTAGAACACTATACACCGATCGCTATAACAGGTCCATCTATAACAGAAAGTGAGGTTATATGGGCAATACAAACGGCAAAAAATAGAAAAGTACTTGGCCCCGATAAAGTGAAATACTAAAATTTTTTAGAGAAAATCGAATTAAAACACTTAGGTTTAAGAAAACTAAACCACGATCTTAGTATTGACCTTCGCATTCGGACGACATATTGCTACATTTTCCCAGTGTTACTGTATTAAGTGAAAGCGTGGACCCTAAGTGAGGCGATGCTTAAACGCTTGTAAGCCTTTGAGATGTGGTTATATAGATGATTACTACGAATAAGCTGGGTCGACAAATTTAGGCATGAAGAGGTCCTTAGAGGCCTGAACCAAATAACACAACAGGTCAATATACACACACCGTGAAAATATGAACTTTTTCATCTGATCATTCAGTGAAATATCCAAGGTAAACGTAGTCCTAATAGAAGAAGAACATCGTGACTGAAAAATAGAAAAATATAAGACAATGGTACTGAATCTCGACTACATCACTATTTAGAGCTGCTATGAATAAAGTTGCCATAGCGAATGTGGTAACCAACATTCGAAGAAGAAGTAGGGACCAAGAAGTCCTACATATTCTACCAAAAACCCTGGCAAGGCGATTACCAAAGTGAGGTTTGGAGAAATTTTTACTTCAGTTTGGCTAAAAGCAATTACACCAACAAACATTATCTCCGGTTTTGTAGCCACCGGCATTTATCTGTTTAGACCAGACGCTATACTGAAGCTACCTTTGCACCAAGTTTGATCATCCATAGAGAAGAAGACGAAGTAAACTACAGTAGCTCCTAAGATTTATCAGATGTCATTAACCAGCAGTTCTGGCAAGTCGATTGAACCTGCAGATAAAAACGAGACGAGTACAAGCGGATATCAAGTGCCAGAGAAAACTAGTAACAAAAAAAGAAGCGTTTAATTACTGTCTCACTGTCTCAAGTAGCGACTTATTATCGGATTTTAGTCTTCATGATGATTCATTTGACGATGTCTAGTGAAGATGAACCTATCCTCTAAGAGGAGTTCTGGTGATGACAGTCCACTAATTAAATTAAAATAAACAAACTACCGAAAGTAAGACTACAGACGAAGTGGGCAGATGATTTAAAGAGACATGTTGTTTCACTGGTGCTGGTACTGGTGACATACTAGAGTGTACATACTGAAATCACATCTTAAGAAATAGCCAGTTTTTTTGTCATTTTAGTTTTAAATACCGATAGTGTAAAATAAAGAAAAAGAAGTATCCCTTAAGGACGCTCCTTAGATGGGAGGAAAGTTTGATGCTGAAACAGGCAATAAATTACTAAACGCTGGTATGAAGAGGAAGAAAAACATTTTAGTATATACGAAACAGTTTGTGTAATTATTATAAGTTTATGTATTTACTTTAATTAAAAAAACAATTTTAATATTTTAATTTCATTTTAATTGATAGTAACAAGTAAAAACATTAACCGACACCCTTGTTGTAGGACACAGTTGGACTAAAAAATTTATACAAACAATATCAACGAAAGAATATACAGTTTTGTGCGAAATAAAGTCAGATTGTGTAGTGAAAATAAGAAAATTGTACGAGCATTTCCCGTAGAACAATCAGAAGACGGTCCTACCGTTAGAGAATAGGCCACATATCTATCACAATTCAAATAGACGTGGCGCTGGGATGCAAGAATGATTTCCCTGATGGCTTATAAAGTGTTCTTAAAAGACAAAGCGTGGACCAATTCCACGAAGTCCGAGAGGTAAGCAAAAGGATTCACTCAAGTAGAAAGGGATATAGTAAAATGGGAGATAGCACATATTAAATGCAGTTTCTGGACCGATAGATTTTTGCGGAATGTTTTATTTAGATGGTCGAGAACGGCGCTCAAAGTGGGCTCAAAGGACTGATGGAAATTTTAAAAATTTAATGCGGAATGTGGATGTTTACATTAGGCGTACATGAGCCGCTGTTTTATTTTATACTATTTTTATTATTCAGTGTTTTATATACGAAAGAAAGTCCCTTACATTTAGAACATCGGGAAAGGCGTGTCGTTCGAGGAAATCCATTTTTGGTAAAAGGAAACTTTTTAAAAAAATGTATTCAAGCTAATAAAACACAGTCTGATAATTTGAAAACTTCACATCATGAATATCTTCATTTCCGTAAATAATATGAGAAATTGGATGGGCAGGTCAATTTTATTTTTTAGAGACTTTCAGTGAATATTTTTGGCTCTCAAGGTTCAACACCCTTATTCATCTTATGGTGCAATCTTCAATGAAGATTGGTAACAATCTCTAAAGAATTGGTAAATATGCACTAATTTGCCCAAAAATATGCATTAAATATGCAATTATTTTAGAAAATATGCATACTGTGAATAAAAACATATATTTAACAATATACTTTTTAATGTTTATTTTAGTAATTAGAAAACAATATAAATAAATTTAAAAACTAAGAAGGTAATGAACTAATTAATTCTAATGAAAGTAAAAAAAACTTATGGGCTCTATCTGTTTACATATATATGTAAATTAAAGAAATTTCTTTCCACATCAACGGTTTTCAATCTATTTCTTCGCAAAAATTACCAACAAAAATTACCAGCAAAAATTTTTTAAAAATATCTTTTCCAGTGGCACCTTTAACATTTTGGTAAGCTGACCTAATTTCTTTTATTAAGGCTATGTTTTCTACCAAGGACAACTCTGATGATACTAATTGAGTAATAGTTTTTTTAAGCAAACTAAAATCTGATTTAATGAATGAAAGTTTAATTATATTTTTTAAATCTACGAAATAGTCTGAGTAAAAAAAGCGGCTTCCAACCATGTTCCCCATCGTGTTAGAACGGGTTCTGGTAAAAGTGGAATATTTGGAAGCATTTATTTAAAAAACTGAATTCTTATACAGGGCCGCCGCTACCATGTGTGCCAAGTGTGCATCGCACACGGGCGGCCAACGATAGGGGCGGCCAGAAGCAGTCCACTGATGATAATACTTTTTTAAAACGAAAATATATTCAAATAATTAAATAGTAATGATTCAGATAATTCTGTGAACTCTAATATGTAATACTCAAATGCGTTTCATTTATCATGTATAATTCTTTTTTTCATCCTAATCTAAAAAAATATTATTTATTGTATGAACTGCCGCCCTTTTGCAGTCATAAAGCAGTTTCGGAAATACTTTTAAATTCAAAGCAGCTGGCGGCTTTCGGACTTCAGTTATTTGGGATCTCACACGTAGATACTTTACAAGAATTTAGGCAAGTGGTTGTAAAGTTTCTGTTATAATATTGTTCCTATGGTTATGTTTATAGATGGGTTATTATGTCTTATGTTCAGTCTTAGTTGAGAATTCGATGAATTTAGACACACGTTTGATAAACGATTTTGTTTGTAAAATCTAGTAGTGTACCCGTTTCTTTTGCACGGTAGGTACTGTATTTCGAAGTAACGTCGAGATCAGAGCAATTTTATTCGCATACGCGTTACGGCTACATATTATTTGGAGAAACATTATTTGGACAACTTGTTTCAGGCTTTCAGGCTTTTAATATAGAAAAATAAAACTGAGGAAAAAAAACTTAGCGGTGCACTGGAATTATTTTGATGAAAAACATACATGAAAATATAGAAGACTCGGATATAAATTTAGGACCTTCAACTTTAAGCGAAGTCCAAACCATAGAAAAAAGTACCAAACAATTGAATATTCCTGCGGATAGAGACGGAGGATTTGATGACAATAATAGCGATAGTGCGAGTGCTGATGCTGAAACGCCTGAACCTGAAACCACCAACCAAGAGAGAACAATTAATGTTTCAGTTAATCTGGATTGCAGTCTCCAGCATATACTTGGTTTCAGATGACCCCGGAAAATGGCCTGAACATATGAATCCAAGTGAAGTTCAATTTGTTGTTAAAAATTTTCCTCAGCAAATTACAAAAATTAACTTTCCCAGAGATACAAATAATAGGAAATTTTCAGAAACTTATTAATATCGCACATTACCTAATCAAGATCAAATTCATCGCCCTGGTTACTTTACTCGTTATCACTAAATAGTGTTTTTTGTGCACCTTATAAACTGTTTTGTTGTGATGAAAGCAGCCGGCAATTACTTAGTGGAATTAATGGGGTAAGAGACTGGCAACATTTAGCTATTATTTTTATTTTTATTTTAAGATTTTGGATGATGCCATAACAGCAATTGAAGAACGGTTCCAATTACTTCAACAGCACACAGACATTTTTAGTGTAATATATGGCATAACCAAAGTTATATGATGAACTTAAAACCAATTGTGAGAAAGTGAATCAAACCCTTACAGACATAAACAGCTCAGAGACTGACATTAGTGCAACCGATTTAGATGAAGAAATTAAAGTTATTCAACCAATTCAATTTTAACTTGGTGTTCCCAGTGGTTACTACCCTTAAACGCGGAAAAATGTGTAGTGCTTTGAATTACTTCCTGCTTTAGCAATGTTATCTATAGAACGTGAAGTGTGTGCGACATTGGACATTACAGATATTGTCAAAAAGTTTTCCGAGACGAAAGCCCGAAAAGTGCGT
Source organism: Diabrotica undecimpunctata (assembly GCF_040954645.1). Classification (NCBI taxonomy): domain Eukaryota; kingdom Metazoa; phylum Arthropoda; class Insecta; order Coleoptera; family Chrysomelidae; genus Diabrotica; species Diabrotica undecimpunctata. Next base: position 145,291,645 of record NC_092808.1, read on the forward strand.
TTTTAGTTTTTTATGTGTTTATGTTTCTATTCACGGTTTATTTTAATTAAATGGACGTTTAAATTAGGATATTAGGATATACATATTCTGGAGGTTGGATCATGGAGATTAGTCTAAATGTTCAAGTAAGTATTTATCTATTTACAAATCATTATGTTATATTATGCATCTTCTGCACATTTCTTTAAATAATAGTATGTATGTCTAAAGTGTTGGAAGAGGGGCGGCAAATATTAAGTTGCACACGGGCGGCCAATACCTTAGCGGTGGCACTGTTCTTATAGGAGATTTTAGAAATACTTTTTATGCTGAATATCAGGGAGTTTACAAAGGAAATATTTTTCTAAATTTTTCCGCAACTCTGTTCATTCCATGTGCTAAACAAGTAATGTGTATTAAATAGGTGTAAAATATTTTTAAATTTTGTCATGCCTTGACCATTATACGGTGCAGCATCGGATAAAACAAGCAATAATCTAGGGCTAGGAACAGTTACAGGAAGAAAAAATATTGATAAGAATTGATATTTCTTGTGCAAAATGTGATATTGTTGCGGAGTTGGTTTGTTCTAATTCCTTGCATGAAATTTGGTAAGATCTGATCGCTTAGACCACCAATCAATAAATAAGCTGTATATCTTCCTGACGAATCAGTGGTTTCGTCAAAACAATATGAATTTCTATATTATCTATTACTGACGAGTACAACGAGTTGACATGGTTTCTCTTTAGAGTCCTCTCACTTGGAATATTCAATTTACAATCTTTTTTTAAAAAAGGAGTTAAGTTTTCATTGGATAAGTTTGATATATTTTGGTATATAAGAAAATTATAAAGTAAGTTTGTTTATAAAAAAATGGACAAAAAGGCAAGCAGAAAAATTGGTCAAGTGAAAAATATGTATAGTGGATAGGGACGGCAGATCCAAAATAGATATGGAATAAAAAAAAATAAACCTGGAAGAATTATGTAGAGGAAACATTTGAAGATGAAAGAAACGTATTATTATCTAATGCAACATGTAATACTGGACCTCCAATTGGAATTGGTATAGTTGAAATAAAAACAAAAATCGCTAAAAACGAGAAAGTGGTAGAGCCAGATAAATTCAACTCTAAAAATTATGGACAACAAGGGAAAACTATTAGTCTAAGATCCCACTGCAAGATCACTACATTTATAATGTAGTTCACAGGTTGACAGTCAAAAAGCGGTCGCAAATAGTTATAATTCAAATAATGCTAATTATTTTTGAACAAAAATATTATTCCATTCGGGTATTTTTTAAATAAAATACGCATGACGTATATGCATATTTTTATATCAAAATAATTTTTTTTTAAATGATGATATAAGGTTACCTGAGAAAAAATGATTGCAAATTAAGGTTATTGCAACTGTTAAAAACGAGAGGTATCGTATTTGACAATGTATATTATTAACACTATCCATTGACGCATGCTTTAAAATCTCACATAACTGACACTAGCCTTGAGCGGGTTATCAAAGCAGTGGTGTTGCGCCTTGGCTCTCTTTTACTTTATCTTTAATACCTCGCATTTTTAATAGCTGGCAACCCTAATTTTTAACCAGTTTTTTCAGGCAATCTTATATTATCTTTTATAAAAAAATAGCCTTATAATTTAATGTAAAAAACATGCATATACTTCATGAGAGGCGTATTTTATTTAAAAAATAAATTAACGAAATAAAATGTTTGTCAAAAACTAATAACTATTAATTGAATTAAAACTATTTGTGGCCACTTTTTGACTGGCAACCTGTCATCAATGTATTCTCCTATTCTTAAATGTATGTAAAAATGTATTTGATTAACTACGTTATGAACGTAATGATCTTGCAGTGGGATCTCGAATTGTATGGATTACATCAATGTTCGATAAGATATTGTAATGAGGATGAAATACTACAAGAGTTGCTTAAAGTCTAATTTTGTTCCTCTATCGAAGAAAGAGTGACTATAGAACATGTGAAGTATTACTGACTTCTTCGTAGTGGTTTACTCTCGGACGAGCATTCTCTCGCGTATGAGCATTATGGCATATTTATACAATGCCGTTTATCTCTATTTTCAGCCGTTTAGATGCAATCATACATCGATGTGCCTGACACTTGTGATATTTGATCTTTTTACTATAGTACCAGCTATTTGAGCAAATAATTTTTTTCTCATAATAAGTCCAAAATATTTCAGAATGTTTTTCTGAATAGTTTTGCTTAGTCATTCAGTGATGTTTAGAGTAAATATTATGGTAGCATCAATTCGTTTCCTATTTGCCGATTTCGTCAACCATGATCCTGCAGCGTACGTGAAAATGCAAATATGAGTATTCTGAAAAACATCATTTTTATGTTTTTGAAGACTCCATGACATTTTCATACTCTGTGGTTTTTGCCAACGAAAGTTTTGACCACAGCTATTTTTTTAGTATTTCTTATTCACAATTACCATTGTTGATGATTTTTACAACTAGTAATACAAAATCCTTTGCAATCTCAATTTCACCAATACTTGCCAGAGCAGGATATCTTTCTTTTGTAATCTACTTTTGGTAATCTACTAATTACCATGATTTTACTCTTTGATGTGTTGAATCAGCAGTTGTTAGGTGCTTTGAATGATCTTGGAATAAGAGTTCTCAAGGTGTATGGTGTGCCTTAAGGTACTGTTCTAGGTTCTTTACTGTTTTCAATATATATATATATATATATATATATATATATATATATATATAAATGATCTAGCAGCAATGAAAATACATGGAAATAATATTTGTTTTGCTGACGATACTATCATACTTTACACAGTGATTCTTGGAATAAGCTTTAAACTTTAGCAGAAACTATAAAGGTTCTAAAATGGAAACAAAAAGAGAAATCAAACGATTTCTACCTGGCGAAACCGAATTCAAATTGTTACCACTGTGCTTTCTAAACTTGCAAAGCAAACAGCTTGATAAATTACTCGGCAAGGGAATCTAAAAATTGCATTCCACCTGCCGTTCATCATGGTCAAAATTCGTAGTCAATTCAGTTTCTGGTACTCCAAACGGAGTAAAGTAATAAAACATAATGGCGGTATTAGATTTTTGTTTCGATACAGGGCAGCGGCAAGCCGCTTATACGTATTTCGACCTCTTTGTTATTTTCTAGGTCTCTTATTATTTCTTTGACTTCATTCAAAGTTGGTTCCTCGCACGTCTCTTCTTCATCTTCTTGAAAATTCTTTTTTCCCTCAAGATCCTCTTGTTGGTCTGTATTTAATATATCTTCGAAATATTCCGCCCATCTGTTTTTTTTTCATTTTTTTTGTTGTTTCACCTAGAAGTAAGCTTTCTTTGTTTCTGCAATACTGTGAGTTATTCTTTGTAGTTTCTCTGGATTTCTTAACTTTTTGGGTACTTTCTTTATCTCTTTGTAGTTTTGCCCTGTTGGGAAAGGCAAATGGGAAGTAAATAAACATCCGACCTGTGGGAGTTTTTATCAGTTCTTCTACCAAGCGCGGCCCCCTGCGAATGGGGGATACTTTCTGGGTATTTTTAGCATTGATGCCCAGAGGGTAGCAGGATTACCTGCCGTGGAACAAAAACTGACACGTGGCAGTAGTATAAAATGCACACCCATGAAAATGAAGATTAATGATTTATGTTTAGGGTCGCTGCATGGGGATCGCCAGGGCACGTCTGGAGCCGGCGCTGGACGTGACAGCATGCGGGTCGTCGGTGGCAGGGTGTTAACGAGGCGGGCCCCTGTCGTACAATCAGCTACAGCCCAACAACAACAACCACAAGGGAGCCAAACAACAACAAGAGCTCCACTAGCTGAAGGTGCTGCTCTAAATAAACATTATTATTATTATATTATTATATCAATATACGGATATATGGCTGAAAGTTGTTATAATGGTATGGTACATCAAAGGACAGGACATTGAAGAAAAACTAAATCATGACGAATTGTCAAACATACAGAATAACTTTAACATAAACACATATTTTTTAACGACCAACTCAAGAGAAATTATCCTTTGTTCTTAAATTAAATCAGCAACATTCCATTAATCATTAAAATCGTCACTGTTTCATTTTAAATCCAGTTAATCTCTATCAAAACGGTGTATATTTTAAAATTTCTTAGTTATAATTATAATATAAACACATAAGATTTTGACCTAAATAAAATGAAACTAGATGTATTTAAAACTGATAGCGACCGTGTTTAGTGTTGTTTTCTACAAACTGTTAATTAGGTTAGTTCTCTCAGAGAAGGATTGTAACAATTGCTCACATCGTTTATGGTAAGCATCATACTTCCACAATTGCTACATTTGAGTAGATTACTTTTCCTTTTCCTCTCTGCGACTCACTAAAACTTTAATAATCAAGTCTCAGTCTGAGACGTATCACATTGTGCTTCTGAGAGTTGTTCTACCCCAAGCAAATTCGTTTACAACCCGCTTGTTGCATTTTACAATCCAGTCATTTGCACAAGTCGTTGTCGAGAAGAAGTGTTATGCATATCTTTGCATGATCAAGTCACCGACAAATCTGCAATTTAACGGATTTAGCGTCAACATTCTCCTCACATTGAGGGGCTTAATTTTAACATTAAGGTCGTTACTTCGATTCGTAAGCTCGTACTTTTCTCGGTTCTATTCTGAATGTCAATGGAAAACCGGTTGTAACGAAAAGACTATCAAGTTGGTGTATAATTTCGTTTCCTTTATATCTTGAAAGCAAAAAAAGAACCTCATCATATACAGAGTATGTCACATTCAACAAAATAAACCAAATATATTTAAATTAATTGTAAGATTTTTATTATATTATGATTAATCTTAAATACGAACTTCGTAAATGGTCTTTTTTTTATATAGTCTAGACTATTAAATATGTAAAGACATATTATACAAAGTCGAGTTTTGATGTATATTGAATTATTATTATTCTCTATTTCTAATAAAATATTGCAAAATAATTTATAGATTAGTTTAACTTTAAAAATAAATGTCGTTTTGTTTGATGATCTTCTTTGATACGAAATAGTTTTGAAATACCAAATTGGCAAAATTATTAAATTATCTAATCTTTTGATGAAAATAGTACAATACCTGGTTTAATTTGTAAATGTTGGCGCGCTTCATTCGGAAGACCAATTTACATGCCTGAAGGCAAACGACATGATCGTCATGTTCCAGGGCAACCCAATATTATATCTCCGGGCAACTTTAATTCTTTCCCTGGTATGATGCTGCTACGTGTTCGTCTAGTTTTCTTATGCACAGCTGATCTATAAGCTAGGTTGATCAAAGGTATGTGTTGGCTCCAATCATCTTGGTATTCATTACAAAAATACGTAGCTGACTTTCTGACGTTTTATTGAATCGTTCTAATATGCCATCAGATTGAGACTGTAAGAGCGTTGTTCCCGTTTTTCATATCCCCAGTATGTTGCAGACTTTCTTGAAGACATGAAACTCAAAATTTTTTGCCTGAATCAGAGTGGGTCTTCTACTCTATGATCAACGAGTCGACAGTCATACTTTTTATCATAACTTCGGTTACGGTCTAGAAAGCTAAGAAAGAGATTTAGTCGTCCTCTTCTTTTCTTTTCTTTCCCTCTCAGCAGCGAGTCCTTTGCCCATCTTCCATCTGCCATTCTCGCAATATAGTTTAACCATCTAACTCTCTTTGTCCTGATGATCTGGCTAGTTTCTGGTTACCCATACAGCTTTCTGATCTCTGTATCTGTTTGTCTCCTCTAAACGTCTTCATAGTCTTTTACTCCCCCGAATATCTTTCTTAAAAAAACACTCCATTCTCAGATGTTCATCAGATTTTCTTGATTTTTGTTCATACCCATGTTTCGCTTCCGTACAGGACCATAGATTGGATCACTGTTCGGTATAATCTCAATTTTGCCTAACTGGGGATGTTGTTTGCGCTTAGTAGTTGAGGTAGAGCTCCGACAGTCTACTGTCTTGAACATTGATTTCGCGTGCGTAACTGACATGCAAAATCGACGGTCGCTTCAAGCCTTGTTTCTTAGAGAACGGTTCATTCTACACAAAAAATGTTAATAAAGATTTTTGTTTAAAATTATCTCAGCTACATTTTTTATTTGAAACATTTTTTTCTACGGTGTACACATTCTTGGTAAATCGATTTTCTTGCGTTTTTACCCCCCTGCGAGGGGGATTTTAGGGGGAAGACCGGGGGTAAAAGTGGTTAAGTTTTTTGCATCTTTTTTGGAATCCCAAAATTAATATTCTCTGCAAAATTCAGCTTCTTCGTATGATTTTTAGAGGTTCAGTGGCATTTTCGTCTCTGACGACTGGAGTATTAAATTAAATACACTTTTAGACCCAACTTCATCCATTCTAAATTTATCGAAAAATATTTATAATGGATGCAAAAAACTAAATTACCAGATATAATATTGATTTACTTAGTTGCACAAATAACATCATTTAGCAAAAGAAACTTTTAATAAAAACTACTGTATCTACTTTTTGTTCATACTGTATACAGAGATATTGAAATGTTTTGATCATTTGTGAGACATTGTATCTACCTATGATGCTGAACAAAACATTTTGTTAGTCAGTTACAAAGACAAATCAGTCGGTGTATTTGTATTTGTGTAATTAGATCTAAAAGCCAGAGCAGCCGACACTGGTAGTTCAACAGTATCAATTTTCAGAGAGTCTCTTTCAATTACATCAAAAATGACCAACATTGTGGTCCCATTAAATCTGCGGAATACAGATATAACTATAATGCCTCGGCCAACAAAGCTCTTCCATATATTTTCGTTTATGAGCCTCGATTTCCACCTAACTGCTTCCCATAAAGTCAAAATCTGAACATCGCGATAAACCGACCATTGTTTACTTGATTGTTAAATTTATGTTTGTACAAATTAAATCTGGTGCAGTACTGCTATCTGCCGGTTACAAAAGTTGACAATCAGGTAAAGTGCCAGGCGTAGTTCGCTGTGAGCGGCAAATCATTGTTTCAAACAATGTGAAAGCCATTCTAGTTGAAATTATATCACTGGAAACAAAGTGGTGGCGCGTTTGCGAGAGGGGTAATTCATATCTTTAGCAGTTTTGTTTGAGCAATGTTGCAAACGGATGCAGATTTATATATTACTAAACTATTGTTTTCCATTAGGCACGTTTTAAAGCGTTGAACTTAACACTTGCTGAAAAAGTTCGGTTTTTTTGTGAAAAATACTTTGTAAGCTCTATTCAACAGCGGACATGATAAAATATACGTTTGTTGGTCACTTTAATGCAAATTTTTGGTCATTTCAAGTTGTATGGAAATAAAATATTCCAAAATAATTCTAAATTAAGGTAAGGATAAGTAAAGAATGTATTAAAAATGATTTTAAAGATAATAAATGCATTTTTTGTATACTTCTAGCATCTCAATCTCCAATGAAAATGATTCTATTTATAGATGGTGTTTCAAAAAGGTATGTCTTAAATTAACTCACGCATCCCGGGGATAAAAATAAATTGATTGAATTTAACTTACCTTAGTACAAAAGTGTACACACAAAAAGTTACAGCTCTTTGAAGTTACAAAATAAAAATTGTTTTTTTGTATTATCTCCTAAACTACTTAACATTTTGTAATAAAAATGGACACGTTACTTTCTTGTTCTGAAAGCATTTTTCATACAGAAGAAACAACAAAATCTAAGCGCACAGAAAAATTTTAAGGGACACCCTAAATCCCCCCAAACTTTTGAGTACGTTCAAATCAAATGAATTTTGTGGCATCATTAATTTAACACATTATTTTTAAAACTTTTTTTCCTCTTATCACTTTTTCGAAAAACTAGTTTTTTCCTAGTTGGCCATAAAATTACAATTAGTTTCTACGGATACAATAATTACAAATAGTTCCATCAATAATAGTCAATAATTTGAAGCTTTCATTTATTGTGTGAATAAGATTAATATTAAAAATTTTGATATAACAATGGCCTACACATTTCAGGAAATGCCAGATATGCATTTAACTTTGGGTAAGTTGGATCAAATAAAATTATGATTTCAATAAACTATCGGGAATATCGTAGGTGAATGTCAAAAAAATAGGGCAGCAGCCGCAAGGCGTTATACAGTAAAATACCCCAATCGAAATACACCCGATAGACGATTATTTCTGACCATTGACCGTCATTTACGGGAAACGGGTACATTCCAACCGCAAGTTGCTGGCAATAGTGGCCGTCCAATAATTGATGCAACTGATGAAGACATTTTAGAAATCATTGAAGAAGTCCCTGGAACAAGTACAAGGGTAATAGCTGCTCAACTAAATGTTCCTCACGTAAGGGTTTGGAGGCGTTTGAAGGATCAGCTGCTTAAACCCTATCACTTAAAAATGGTTCAAGAGTTATTGGTTGAAGATTATTCTAAAAGGATTGGATTTTGCGATTGGTTGTTAATGGAAAACACTCGAAATGTTAATTTTATTAGAAATATTTTGTTTACTGACGAGGCTACCTTCAGTAGAAATGGAATAACAAACCATCATAACGAGCACATTTGGGCCGACGAAAATCCTCACGCCAAAAAAACGACTCATCACCAAAGGACTCAAAGTTAACGTTTGGGCAGGAATTGTGGATAACAATCTAATAGGCCCAGTATTTCTTCCCAACAATTTAAATGGTGATAATTATTTGCAGTTCTTAGCAAACGATTTACAAGAGTATTTGGAAGAAGTGAATATTGCCATAAGGCAAAATATCATAATTTAAAGTTAAATGCATATCTGGCATTTCCTGAAATGTGTAGGCCATTATAATATCAAAATTTTTAATATTAATCTTATTCACACAATAAATGATAGCTTCAAATTATAGACTATTATTGATGGAACTATTTGTAATTATTGTATCCGTAGAAACTAATCGTAATTTTATGGCCAACTAGGAAAAAACTAGTTTTTCGAAAAAGTGATAAAAGGCAAAAAAGTTTTAAAAATTATGTGTTAAACTAATGATGCAACAAAATGCATTTGATTTGAACGTACTCAAAAGTTTTTGGGGATTTAGGGCTGCACACCCTTACAAAATGTCAAGTAGTTTAGGAGATAATGCAAAAAAACAATTTTTATTTTGTAACTTCAAAGGGCTGTAACTTTTTTGTGTACACTTTTGTACGAAGGTAAGTTGGATTCAATCAATTTATTTTTGTCCCCGGAATGCGTGATTTAATTTATAATAATCCTTTTTGAAATACCCTGTATAAATGAAAAAAAAAGAAATTTTAATCTTCTGTTGAAAGTGAACCAATTTTAGAAACAGATACCACTCATTTCGCCACAAGTACACTTTATTTTTAAAATAAGCTTTTTAAGTCACTGGTAATATATAGGTTTTTTGGTGTCTTGTCTACAGGCTCCGAATAACCACTTAAAATTGCCTATCTCTTCCAATGTTGATAAAACTCTTCTTCCACGTTGAGAAGCTTGAGACAGCTGGTAGTTTAGTACCTTTTTAAAAAGATGTTTCGGAAAAATATGTTTAATGAGTTTAGGGAGCTAAGAGAATCTGTTATCAGAGTTTTTGTGAAGCCGTTAAGCTCGTTAAAAAGTTTCACAGCACGATATATACCGTAGAGCTTAGCTAAATATGTGCTATATACTGGGGGTAGACGGAAAAGAAGATTGTTTTCTGAAGAAACGATTGATGCCCCACTTCCTTATCGGGCGTATATGCATCTGGGTAGATTTTATGGCGGTCGGGGTACTTTTCTAAGAGGGCTTTGAACTTAAGTCCAGGGATTTGTTTGTACTGGATTTATCGAAATAGGCCACATATGTATTAGATTTACCAGACTGGTAAATCCATTAGTCAAAGCTCCCGGTATTTAATATCCGAGGAGAAAACATCCGGAAAATTAGTGCTTAGATTTTGAAGTATGGAGTTAATTAATCGTAATATGGTTCTTTAGTGTAGCGAATATCTTGGAATTCGTATACATATTTGTTTGTAAAAGTGTAAATCTCTAGCTTTTTCTAATAGATTCCCAGGGTTAGGGGTTGTGGCAAGGGGCTTGACGAGAATCAACTCCCGTTGATTTTTCTATTGAAAATTGAAAACCTGTAAGACCGGATTAATTTTCAAAAGTATCTAAAAAAATTTAAAGAATTGAGGATATTAAAGAAATATTTTTGCCTTTAATAAATACCACTAGGTCGTCAGCGTATAAAGGGGCTTATAAGGGTGCTTGAATGTTTTTGATTATATTATTTATTGCTACTGGAAATAATGTTGGATTGAGTATGGATCCTTGGAGTGTACCATTTTTCAAACTATAAATATTGGAAAAAATATTAATTATTTTCACTTGAAAAGATCTTTTGTTTAAAAAGTTTTGGATGAACACAAGGCAGTGATCTTGAATATTTCATTTATAAAGTTGTCTCAAGATGTTTTACTTCCAAACTTTATTAAATTCACGTTTTTTTCAAGCAACACGTTTTTGGTTTGTAGCAAGAGCTTTATGTATCTGTCTTTCTAAGTCTAAAATATTTTCTGTGGTTGAGCGATCTTTTCTAAAGCCATTTTGCTCGGAGATTAAGAAATCGGAATTTTCCAAAACCCATAAGAGACTGGAGTTAACAATAATTTCTAGTAATTTGCATGCTGTCGATGTCAGAGATATGGGCCGGTATGATTCTTGGACATATTTAGTTGTTCCGAAGCTATTTTCTTGTTATAAAATTTTAATATTATTTTTTATCTTTAATGAAAATAAAATATTTATTAAAAGTAAACGTATTGTCAATTGATATTGTGGTTAATTATGATTAAAGATAATAAATCTTAGTTGTGTATCAAATATTAGCAAATATTATTTTGAGTCTGCTTTCACAAGACAGCAAAATATCTGAATAAATCGATATGAAATGAAAAGTTAAACATGAAACAATCAATTCGTGTCATTTAGAAGAAGCACCCTCCAGAAATGTAATTTTATTGGCCATCTAATGTTATTTTATTGAAATAGTTTATCTTGTAATGTGTATAATTACTATGTCCACTGTCTATAGTAAACACATTATTTATAATAGAAAATAATTATTATTATACCTTACTGGATCCTTGCATTCACGGGTCACAAACTCTCGATTTATAGCATCAAATGTACAAAAATATATTATGTATTTGTTGGCCAGCTACCATTACCCCGTTCCTAACGTAATATTATGATAAAAGATGTAGAACAGCCATTATTTATCATTAGTTAATATGTAGGCGTGGGTTGTTAGCGTTGGAATTTATAGACAAGAGAGCTTTTGTTTTCATTCAATTGTGGTGTATCTCGTTTATTTATTTATACAAGTGAATTCTAGGAAACCTTCATGAATATTAGTTACAATGAGATAGTAACGAGTTACATAGGGCAAGGATTAGGTTTACACACAGAGGGTTATGGGCTTACCTGAAATTTGATGATGTACTTTACAGAGAAAATTCAAAGTAAAATGACGATTTTTTAATTTATTTCACTTATATAATAATACTTATAATATACTAATAAATATACTTATTTATATTTTTTATATTATTATATAATAATAACCAAAATAAATATCAAAATAAAAGATAATAATAATAATAATAAATAATAAATTTAAGCTAAGAAAAAAGTAAAATTTGGAGCTAAAAAATATTGGGAAAATATAAGATTTATATTTCTTGTATTTAACAAAGTTATTCCTTTATGTAATACCCCATAGAATTTGGAAACAAATACATTTAATTCATTAGTATATATAAAGATATTCAAATTAAATGAAGAAAAATAATAATTCAAGTTACAAAAATCGCAACTGTTTTTAAATTTAAGCAACAACTATAAGCAACATGATGGAAATTTTATTAAGAAGAGGATCGTTGGATTTAACGAACAAAATGTCTTTATCAGTAGAAAATAAAATATCTAAATAAATGTTCCTAAAATAAGCTACAAAAATGAATTTAATAATAAACATCAAAAAAACAAAGTACGTGAAAATAATCACGCAACCACAAATCCTACGAGCATTCATCAACACTGAAAATAGTACTACCGCAGAGGTAAACTGCAGAATTTGCACGACCAACAGATGCTATTTTGGCTCAATCTCCTAAAATTCTCAATTATATCGAGAAATTCTAAGTTAAAACAAAACGATAATACGCCCAGTCCTGTCATCGAATGCCATAGTCTGTGGACTAGTGCGCATTTCGATGCGCATCGCCCCGCCTCGAATTTTCCCATTGGCTCTTGACCTGTAAATCCCTATTTATCGCTCGAACAGCACATATAAATATTGGCGATTTTCAGGTCAGCCAGGTCAGCACCTCACGGCTCTCCGAGAACTTAGTGCTCTTGGGGCGCTGCTTCCTGCTGTTCCAATTATACTCTGTGGCTGAGATAATATTCAACTACAATCTGATGTTTTATTTCGACCTATATTTTTGTCATGTAAGAAATATCTTGTCTTTTTCAAGACAAGCCTTCAGAAGACCACGACCTGATGATTTATTTCGACTTGGTGTACCTTTGTCATGTAAGAAATATCTTGTCTTTTTCATCAGAAGATAAATATTTACAAGTCCATACCCAGTAAATGGACTTGGGTAGAGGAGCTCTCGACTGCGATATTCGAAGCCCTCTACAGAGCACCCGGAGATAACAGAAGGTGTATAGACCCGTATTTGTTCCCCCGAGGTGACATGGCGCCCGACAACGTGGATTATTCCGAACCTACGACCCAGCTCGCTTTACAGAACGCAACACACCATTGACTTCAACATGGGTTGAAGTCAAGAAAACAATGGGGAGAGCCACGGAGTGTCTATACTCAAACACTCCGCCATCGAGCTCTGTAGCAGTCCTGATGCCTTCCGTGTGCCAGATGTCTCAACGAGTCAGCCTTCTTCGATGCTTGAAGTCTCGGAAACTACGGAGATCCTGAAGTAGCCACAGTCCCTGCCTGTCCTCCCCGAAATGTGGCGATACCACGGAGGCCCGGGCAAACTCGCCTACGAAACCCCAGGATAAAGTGGATGGGAACCTGATTGCAGAGAAGAAGACGAACCGCTGAGAGAAATGGTACACCGACCGTGGATGGAGCCTACCACAAAGGGAGATGCAGTAACATCCAGCCCCCAGGTTCCAGATAAGTGTTGTGTGAGTTTTATAGACAATTCTTTTACTTTGTATTTTTATACATTTATTTTCTTGTGTATTTTCACATGTATTTTCGTATTTTTATTCAATAAATATTTTTCCCAGCCGCAGAGTCTCCAGAGGAGGGGGGATGTCATCGAATGCCATAGTCTGTGGAGGTGACATAATATATGATTTAGAGACCTGGACTCTAATAAAAAGTAATGAAAACATGTTAAGATGTTTTCAAAAGAAAAGTACTAAGATGAATCTCTGGAGCGGTGAATGACAATGGAATGTGGAGAAGTCAATATAACTTCGACCGTTATAGAAAAAAAAGATATGACGTCAGAGGGGATAGGTCAAGTACTGCGGGTGGAACAAAATGACCCAGCTAGAAAAACGCTCCTCTTGGTCATAGAAGAGGAAAAAGATCCAAAACAAGGCTCCTTGATAACATCGATGAAACATATCTTAAGTATAGGAATACGGGTTTGGCGAAGGAAGACAATAGATATAGCGATAGAAGTGGACTGAAGGTATTGTACTAATCGTACTGTAGAATTGTATTGATGATAGTAGGCGATAGATATTGTACTAAACACATGTGCAGCCTAGGACCCACACAGAGTTGTAAACCAGACCGATTATGATAATAAAATAGGCAAAACATTGGAAGGTAATCAAGGTGCTACTATTTACTGACCAGGACACCTATTTAGTGTGATCCTCGTTAGACCATATAGAATCTGGTCAATTAAAATCAGCTACTATATCTCCCATACACTTCGAATGGACACCAAAAACCTCTTTAAAAGATGCTCAAAAATCTTCATGTAAGACCGCTGAAGAGCCAGGTACAATACATACTTCTATTACCATAATTTGTACTGAAGTTTACCTGCAAAGAAGATATAGCTATTTTATGAGATTTGTTGATGTTTTCTCAATACTAGCTTAAATGTGGGACTTCATAACTATCAAAACACCTCCATTTCTAGTTTTACTACTGGTTAATAGGTTGCTATTGCTTTAAAAACATTAAAATACGGAATAAATGTCTTCGTCATACATTTCAGATGTAAGCCGCTATCTATCAGTAAGAACGTCTACATCCCAAACAGAACAAAATCAGAATAAAACAAGATTTATTACTAATATACGAACAAGGTAACGGTGTGTTAAGAAATGTTTCTAAGAAAACTGGTAAAAGTGAGTTTTACGGTCAAATATAATCGGAAAAGTGTAATGTAAAAAGTACCTAATAAAAAAACTAAAAGTAATTAACACTTAAACCAAATAACAGTGAAACATAGAACATTCAGGTGTTAAATTTTGAGAAACCTGACGTTCTTCTTTTTCTTCGAAGACCTTCCACTATCGAAAATCGGCAATAATTTTGGCAATATTTTCTCTGTCTTTGGTCTTTCTCAACAATTTGTTTCAGCTCAAGCCTGTCCATTCTCGTGTGTTCTTATACCAGGAGCACCATCTGCGTCCTGATCTGCATCTATCTTTAATCTTATCCTCGATTATTTGTGATGAAGGAAGTGGTATCTATTAGATCTCTTTGCATACCCAAGATATGCAGTTTTTCGCTTTTTAATGATTTATATTAACTCACGTTCTCTGTCCATTCAACGCCAAACTTCCAAATTTATTTATTATATATTTTTTTATTCGTCGATATACCTACACTACCTAAACCTTCCATTAGAAAAAGATATACTGCCGAATTTTGTGAGTTTATGGCATTATCTAAAAATTACTAATATCAAAATTGAAACGGGATGTAAAATTAAAAGGAGCGGCTTAAGAGAGTTACTAGCTCTCGATGAATTAATTGATCCTAGACACTTAATACTTAAAGTAGTGAAAACTTTTATGCAAAAGCAAATATAGAAAATGGAATATCAACGCCACTTATTATAACATCAGGACTCAAAATAATGAGACTTCTTGTCACCATTGCTGTTCAATTTTGCCTTGAAATATGCATTAAGTAAAATATCATGGGAGCTGATAAAAAGTTTTTCAATCAAGGTTCAAAAGTGGTGTTAGGATTTGCTGATATCATAGATATAATGGCTTATTCTACAACAGACGTACGAGAGGTTTTTTCACAACTCAGAGAGGAAGCAGGTAATCTGGGTCTCCGAATAAATTAAGAAAATACATAATCATGAATGTGTTGCTTATGTGAGTCCATTTTAAAAAAAGGTAAAAAAGAAATAATTAGACTTACTCACAATCAGTTTAATTTTACTACCTAAGATGACCGGTTTCGCTTTCTAAAATTTGCAAAGCATCATCAGGTCGGTGGTACAAAGTAAATTAAATGCTGAAATTATAAAAAGCCCATATTAGGGTGCTGTCTTATAAGGATATAGATCAAAAAGTTATAGATCAAAAAAGTTTTAGTAATTATGCCAATATTACATGTCTGTGTTAATTAATATGCATAAATTGCATTAGCAGACAGAGTAACAACCCACAAATTGGTAAGAGAAAAAGTCTGTTGAATTGTGATACATTAGAAATAAACAAAATACTACTTACATTCCGGCACAAGAATTACTATATAGTGATTGGTGATTCATAGTTTAACCTATTCCTTATTACTGATAATGAGTGATCTTCGGTCAATATTCTGTCAACTGTCTAACAACTTAGGAGGAAGTTTCTTGAAGGGATGGGTGTTACCAGATGATGTAGAAGTAAGGTATATCTTATTGTTTGTTGAAAGAAAATGTGATGTTTTATATTATTTAAATTATTATAGTTATTTATATTTATTGAAGAGATATATTTTGAAATGTGTGTTAAATTATTGAAAAATTTTTTATAAAGAAAGAGGACAGTTATATGACGATGAATGAAAGTACTTGTACTGTTTTGTGAAATTGCACACCCACATAGTAAAATTAAACTGATTGTGAGTAAGTCTAATTATTTCTTTTTTACCTTTTTTTAAAATACGAAATATATCTTTTTCTTAAGATGATGTCTTCTTTCGAAGGTTAGCGATCATGATGAGTATTTAAACTATGTTTATTACTGCTCTAAAGCCTTATGTGGCGCTCACGATTTGTTCTAATCGCCAAGTTGAGTTCTAAAGTATGAACCTTTTGACAAAGTCAATAATGTTTCTCTTTGATGTTCTTTAATCACAAATTCAACAAATTTTTTACTACTGCCATTAGACATTGTACTAAACACTTGTACTGGAAAAATAAAAGTGACGTTAGGGTGACAGAAAAGAATCATCAGCTATTAAGAGAAATGTGATTCAGTAGTACAATCAATATGATCTTACATCCATTACACATAACAGCTTTCAGTTCTAAACATCGTTTAAATAAATTTAAAGAAGAACAGAACATAAAATCAGGGTATTTTAAGTAAAAACGTGTTTGCTTCGTTAGAAAATAAAAGCAAATAAATGTATGAAAATACGTAACAGTATAAGTTATACAGGGGGAGTCATGAGGAACTTTACATACTTCTACCATATGTAGAGTTCCTCAGGGAGCATATCATGTGGCCACTAAAAAATGTCAACTCCTCTTCTTTATTAATTAACAGGGTGATTTGTGTAATTAACCATTTATTTCATTTTACTGTAGTGTTTATACGGCTCATTTGATTTTTTTAATTTTTGCATGATACAGTACACTACTATCAAGCATTCGACTGGTATTAGCTAAACTAAAAAATTCCAGGACTGGCTTTGGAAAAATTAATTTAGGGATTCGTATTAAATATTACACCCTGTATATATTTTTTTTAAGATGCAATAAGTGATTTTCAAACTACATAAATAGCCAATGAAAACGACATATGCGACAATGTTGTCGCACTTTTATTAAATTTTTAGTGAACGATCAAATCTTACCAAAAATAGAACAACCATAATGAAGTATCAAATTATAAGGTAATTAATTTAAACAAATGTTATAAATTTCAAACATTTTAATTGAAATGATAAACTGAGTCACTGCACAACAAAAAACAGTAACTACTAACAATAACGAAGAACAATTTAAAAAAAAACTAAAAATATGTACATAGTTATGATAAACCCATAAATTAGAACTGGAAAAGATACAATAATGGTAACAAAATAAAAATAATTCAAAATAGATTGTCGAAATGGAACCCTGCACATATTTTTGTTGCCGAATTGTTAATTAACGTGTTGAATTACGGATACTCTGGGGATCGTTTCTAATAGTATTACAACAAGGTATAATTCTATCAATTAATTGTTGTCGGTTATTAATATTCACTGTGTAAACTAGTTGCTTCAATTGTCCCCAAATATGGTAATCAACGGGATTGAAATCAGGGGATCTTGAAGGCCACGAAATAGGACCTGCACGTCCTATCCACCTGTAGCCATAAACATTATTGAGATGTTGTCTCACTGCCAATAAAAAGTGTGGGGGTGCCCCATCATGCTGAAAATACATCCCTCGGATAGCAACGTTCGCGTTGGCAAGCAAATTCGGCAAAATATTTTGTAGAAAGTTCAAATAGACCTGCCCTGTTAAAGGACCATCAAAAAAGTGAGGACCTACTAATTGGTTATTTATGACACCAATCCACACGTTAACCGAAAACCTTAACTAAGAACGACGTTCTCGAATAGCATGGGGATTTTCTTCTGCCCACACATGTGAATTTCGTGAATTATTTATCCCGTCTCTGGTAAATGGGGCTTCATCTGTAATGTCATCTTCCTGCGCTTCATCTACATGTCGCTCTGTTGTTCCACTAGGAAAAGTGCCATTTTCTCGCAAATAATTAAAAACTGACCCAAATGTTGGATGACTGGGAGTTCGACGATTAGGAAATCTCCTGCGATATTCTCTACTAGCAGCCCTACCATTTCCATTACAGAATTCATAAACAAATATTATGTCTGCATATTCTGTGGTCGAAAGCTGATGTGGCATTTTGAACGAAAGTAACAAAAGCTCTACCAAAACTAACACAATGTACTTAAAATAGATATGACAGAAGAAGTATGTATTCTTGTACACATAAATAACAATTGATAATGACAATAATGACAATGGGTATAAAATATCAAGAAACGTCAAACGGTCAACGCCAACCTTCATTTTAAACTTTTTTAGATTTATTTTTATTTAGTACAGTTGATGCAATGTATTATTATTTGACATAAAATTTTAATCATTTACAATCAACAAAAACTAACACATACAAGAGGTTTGACTGTTTAATCAATTTAATTTATTATTTATCGAAAATAATGCCCCAATACGATCTATGAGTAAAAATTTAAAATTGAAAAACAATTGATTCTATCGTAGAGATAATACAAAGTGACAGTAAAGATGTTAATTTTCTACGTATTAGATTATGTTGTAGGAACTCATTTTAATTAATATGTTTGAAATTTATAACATTTGTTTAAATTAATACCTTATAATTTGATACTTCATTATGGTTGTTCTATTTTTGATAAGATTTGATCGTTCACTAAAAATTTAATAAAAGTGCGACAACATTGTCGCATATGTCGTTTTCATTGTCTATTTATGTAGTTTGAAAATCACTTATTGCATTTTAAAAAAAATATATACAGGGTGTAATATTTAATACAAATCCCTAAATTAATTTTTCCAAAGCCAGTCCTGGAATTTTTTAGTTTAGCTAATACCAGTCGAATGCTTGATAGTAGTGTACTGTATCATGCAAAAATTAAAAAAATCAAATGAGCCGTATAAACACTACAGTAAAATGAAATAAATGGTCAATTACACAAATCACCCTGTTAATTAATAAAGAAGAGGAGTTGACATTTTTAGTGGCCACATGATATGCTCCCTGAGGGACTCTACATATGGTAGAAGTATGTAAAGTTCCTCATGACTCACCCTGTATAAATAAATGAAAAATCATATTTAAGATAAAATGTTACAATCTCAGGAAATCCAGTACCCAATTTTCGTTTCTCAAACAATCAGTTTCGCTCAATACCTTGTTTTTTTTTAAATTTATAGCGGTATACCGCCTCTCTGACACCCTTATTCTTTTGTGTTTATACAACACTTATCGGCATTCACGTGCAAAAATATTTGGCAAATATATTGCTCGACTTCGTATTTCGTATTCTGTCATCCGTCAAGGGTTAAAATGCCGTCCAACCTCTTTAGCACCGGTGGCATGTTGATCATAACGGATGCTTGTTTAAACACAAAATCGATCGCAACGCAACATGTTCCCTCAAAATTACTCCCCCTTCGAATAACCTAGCGATATATTCAAAGGAGTTAATGTTGAATGTGCTTTATATTACCTCCTTGCTCTCCACCTTTGTGAAGAGCTTGTTTCAGTTGAAGTGCGATACATGCTGAGTTGCTGCCCTTAACGGACGCTATATAATGCCAATTAGAGCGGATTTTCTAACATTTGACCCAAATTATATTTAATCAATAAGCTGGAAAACACTTGACTAAGTAGAGGGAATCAATAATCCTGCTTAAAAGTTCACTGGTCAAGTTGAAGTTGTTTGAGAGAACAGTGATCGTTTTGTTTTAGTCATATATAAGATCACATAATACAAGTTTTATTAGGACTATTTAGGCTTCATATAAATTCGTGTTATACAATCAAACAAAACCTAAAAACACGACACTGTTTTTTAAATTCTACACAATATCGTCAACGTTTTTTCCGAAGCATCAGATTCTTTATATTTATATAAATATTAAAATATTTTAGTATTAACAACACTTAAACAGTCGATTAGATAAAGAAGGTAGATAATGTTTTTTTAAAAATTTAATTTTATGCATGTAAAATTCTGCCTAGGCTCAACAATTTTCCAACATGAAAATAAATACTTATCTCAGTTTATAAGATTGAAATATTTTTCTAAAATAAGGTGAAGGAGCTGCACTCTTACCATTTTTAGATTGAAGAATAAAGAAGTATCTTCAGTTGAAATTAAACAGACTATTAAAATTAATTATCAGTGATTTGATATTTCACTACTTTTCACACCAAATTTTTTAAACTTATAGTCAGTTATACCTCTAAACTTTTGAGTTATCAATACATAAAAAGGAAATATTAAACATCCTACTAATTATCGTACTATTACTTTGCTCAACACAACTATTTATCTGACTATTGGAACATAAATATTCAGTGAAGAGCAACAAGGCCCTTTTCGAAACAGATCAACGGTAAATCCTATTTTCATGGCCAGATAAATTAGTAAAAAAGCATTGGAATATATACCGGGCTCTATATGCTTTGTCATCATCATTATCCAGCCTCAAGAGTCCACTGCGGAACATAGGCCTCTTCTTCATGTTTCCAACCCCGTCTATCTTGCGCCGCTCTTATCCAGTTTTTATTGAGTCTTCTTAAATCGTCAGTCCATCTTGTAGGTGGTCGACTGACGCTTCTCTTGTCTTCCCTTGGCCTCCATTCCAATAACCTCTTTGTCCATCGCCCATCTGTCATTCTAGCTATGTGTCCTGCCCATCTCCATTTTAGTCTGGCTATCTTCTCGATGATGTCAGTCACTCCGGTTCAGCTGTCTCGCAGAGTTATTCCTTACATGGACCGCTCCATTCTTCTCTGCGTGATTCTCAGTTTGGTAGCTGCTGCTTTTGTTAAGGTAAGTGTTTCTGCTCCGTACGTCAAGACTGGGAGGACGCACTGGTCAAATACCTTTCTCTTTAGGCATGTAGGCAGCTCACTTTTAAAAGTTTCTCTCAGTTTTCCAAATGCTGCCCACCCAAAGCCGATTCTTCTCTTCAGTTCATGAGTCTGGTTATCCCTGCCAATCATAATTTCATGTCCCAGGTATTTATATCTATCTACGAGTTCTATTTCTTTCCCACCAATACTGATGTTCGGGTTGGGTACCAAATTGGTCATGATTTTTGTTTTCGAGATATTTATATTTAAACCTACATTTTCTGTAGCCATAACGAGTTCCTGTACCATCTCTCTATTTTTATGCGATTACTGTTAGTATGTAATCTGACAGTGGTTGTTGCCTGCAGGTATATTTTGTATAATAATTTAGTATATCTATAATCTAGCCTGCATTCTTTAAGCGCCTGTAATATTTTGTTTAGCTCAACTGTATCAAAGACTTTGTGAAAATCGATAAATATTAGAACTAGAGGTTTATTGTATTCCACTGCTTTCTCTATTAGGGTTTTTATACTTTGTAGATGGTCATTTGTTCCGTAAAACTTTTTCGGAATCCTGCCTGTTCCCTTGGTTGATAAGTCTCTAATTTTCTTTCCATTCTCTTAACTAGTATTCGCGTAAACAACTTATATATATGGCTGAGGAGGCTAATCGGTCTGTAATTCTCTAAATTTGCTTTGTCTCCTGCTTTGTGTAATAGAATCATAGTAGCGTTGTTCCAGTCTGTTGGAATATTGGCGCTGTGAAGGCAGATATTGAAAAGTTGTTTAATTTTTTCAAGTAATACATCCCCTCCAATTTTTAGTGCTTCTGATACTATTCCATTTCTGATTTTGTTATATCGGGCATTAAATCTGATCCTTGGTTTAATACCCCAGTTTTTAGTGTAATTGGAGGTTCCGTATTGTTATCTTTTTTTCTTGATCTATATAACTCTGTGTAGAACTCTTCGACTATTCTTAATATTTCATCTCTGTCCGTTGTTTCTTCTCCAGTTCTGTTTCTCAGTTTGTTAATTTCTATTTTGCCCTATTATCTCCTTTCATTTGTCGCCTTAGTTCTATAAGGGTTTTCGTGGGTTGGCTCAGTTTTTCATCTTTTTTGCTTGTCGGACAATATTTAGTTTGAGCCTGTTGCATTGTGTTGATTATTTGTTTGTTCAATATATTGATGTCTGCTGTTGTTGTATCTTTCAATGAATTACCAATATATTTTTTGAACTCCTGAATGTTAGTTGGTTTTGTCCATTTCTTTGGTTGTTTCTTATTTATCATTTTGAGTCTTCCTTTTTTGGTTGATATCGTTATTTTAGCTCTTACTAACCTATGATCACTGATTGTACTGAACTGGTTTAGCACATTTACGTCTTTAAATAATTCTTTTTTGTTTGTTAAGAAATAGTCGATTTCGTTCCTTGTTCTTCCATCAGGACTTTCCCATGTCCATCTTCTGTGTTTTTTCTTTTTAAAGAAGCTGTTCATTTGATAGAGATTGTTTTCCAAAAGGAAAGTCAGTAGTTGTTTGCCTCTATCATTTCTGCCTACGCTTCCAAAATTTCCTAATATTATTTCAGAGGGGTCTTCCTTAGTGCCTATTTTGGCGTTAAAATCACCACCTAATATTAAGAAGTGGCCAGGATTTTCCTTGATTGCACAGGATATTTGGTCGTAGAATATTTGGACTTCTTCGTCTGGATGTCCTGTAGTAGGGGCGTACTTTTGAATGAACTTTAGGATATATCTGGCGTTTATTTTGATGTTTAAGTAGACCACTCTTGTTGAGATTTGGTTTATTGACACAATTCTGTTAGCAATTCTTTTGTGAATAAAGAAGCCGACGCCTCCGACTGTCGATTTCTCTTCTCCTTTGTACTTTGTACAGATGATTAATTAATTAACCACTCGGACTGCCTTTTTCAAGGCAACCTTAAATGGGAGGCAAGTCGGGGCGTCTGAGTTTGTCCTTTATCTCAAAGGATCGAGAATTTTCTCCCTGTATCCTACCGCTGGCTTATAAGTTAAACATTATCATTCTCGTTAATCAGATAAGTTTTTCTGGTATACTAAACTCACGCATTGATTGGTATAGTACTGTTCTCTTGACACTCGTATGCGGTTGTATGCAGCCTTGAAGTCAACGAATAGGTGATGGGTTTCAATGTTTTTTCGAGGATCCGTCTTATTGAATGAATCTGGTCAATTGTTGATTTTTCTGGAGTAAATACGGCCCAGTATTTTCCTAACTATGATAACTGTGTAGACTTATATGTAGCCTTTTGTAGAGAATATTTGCTAGTTTTTATAGTAGTAACGGACATATTATGCCTTAAGACTATTCAAAGGGCAAGGTCTCATTTTGCCAGACAAGAAGTAAAAGTTTATGCAATGCTTGTAGCAGATCGTCGCCACCATTCTTGTAGAGCTCACTACAATTTTGATCAGTTCCTGGTGCTTTATTATTTTTAAACTGTTTAATGCTTAAGCAACCACTTCGGTGGTAGATGGTCTTTCGTTTGGGTTTAACAGATTCCAATCATTTCGATCTGCTACGGTGTTTCTGCTTCTTCGATATAATGGCCGTTGAATTTTGCGTCGAAAAATTCAACCCATCGGTTCAAGATTGAGGCAGTATCACTTAAGATATTTCCTTCTCCATCATTACAGCTCATCCTACCAGTGCTGACATATGGGTCAGAAACATGGACCATCTCCAAAACAGACGCAAATCCTCTGCTCGTCTTCGAAAGAAAGATACTAAGAAGAATAATGGGCGCATTCTGTGAGAATGGTATTTGGAGAAGGCGATATAATTTCGAATTGTACGAGAAGTATAAAAAAATAGTAAATGGTAGAGATGTAATATCCTTCATAAAAATAGGTAGGCTTAGATGAGCTGGACATGTGTCAAGAGCAAATGAAAATTACCCACCCAGACGAACTCTATTATCGGTCCCAGTGGGAAATAGGAGTAGAGGCAGACCACGACTGAGATGGAGGGACGGTGTGGACGAGGACGCAAGGAAAATCGGCGCGGCAAATTGGCAACGGTTGGCGATGAACAGAAACGACTGGCGAAATAGACTGGGGAAGGTCAAGGCTCAACTAGAGCTGTAGCACCACTGATGATGATGATGATCCTTACAGCTCCCTATTCTGGTCTTAAAATGTTTACTCATTTTGTTTATATTTCTGTAGAACTTTAGAGTTTCGTTTTGATTTCTTAGCCAGTCTAGGTTTTCTAACTGCTTTTCTTCAAATTCCTTTTTTTTCTTCTATGTACTCTTTTTTCTTCCCTTCTTAGGGTTCGGTATTCCTACTTTGCTCTTCTTGTTCATCTAGCTTGATTTGTCTGTAATACAATATGTAATTGTTTCAGCATTTTAAAGATTGTACTTTACCGGTAACCTATGATGACCAGAAATCTGTATTGTTCGAAACCGATCGTCTAGCTAAATGAATAGATTGTGAGTAAGTCTGTAATTTATTTCTACCACACAGTTTGAAATGGACTCGCACGGGAAACCAATTTATTATTTAGAAATAAACAGCTCTTATTCACAGAAATTAAACTAAAAATATTTTCTAGTCAGCCCCTACATTTCAACATACTAGAAAAAAAGAGACTATGTGCAAAAAAAGTGGGAGAGTAAAAAATGAAAGACTAAAGCAGTAAAAGCAGAAGAGACATACCGGTCACTGCTGACTTGTTACACTTATGTACTTTCTTTCTCCTAAAGATATCGATATATCTTCCACAACAAGAAGAGCAAAATAAACTTTAACAAGTATTTCGTAATGGTTAAAAAAAAGCAATAAAGAACAGAATTAAAAGTGATATTCAAATATTCATAAAAATATTTAATTGAATGAAAATATTCGCCTCCGCCTCTCTTAATTTCAATAGCGACTGAAATTTTAAACAAATCCCCCATTTTAAGCTATATTCATTATAGAGATATGTATTCCGTTTTTCGTCCGGATGAACTCTTTGATTTATGTACTATTATCGCTATTTAGTCCACGTTAAATCGCTATTGTTCTCGTGATTTATGACCTTATCATCTCGGAAACA
The DNA here is from genome assembly GCF_040954645.1 of Diabrotica undecimpunctata. Classification (NCBI taxonomy): domain Eukaryota; kingdom Metazoa; phylum Arthropoda; class Insecta; order Coleoptera; family Chrysomelidae; genus Diabrotica; species Diabrotica undecimpunctata. The sequence goes on from NC_092808.1 coordinate 145,316,629, forward strand.
GAAAGATTTTTTATTTAGCTAAAAACCCACCTTATACCCCGCTACTAATTCTTTTTGTTCTGACAGTTTCACGGCGCCAAACTAAGTACCTATACAGAATTGCTCAGCTAAGGGGGTGTTATTAATTATTTTAATATTAAATACAATTTAATTTTTAATATACGGTGTATAAAAAACTATATCAAGTCAAAATATGGTAATTAAGAGCACTTATTTTCTTCATAAACGGACCCATAAGGAACTTGGAAAATTCGGATTGGACGGATTACAATCAAATCAATCATGGATTTAGAGATCATGGTCTTTTGGCCTATTTCACTGAGATCTTGTCAGATCTTTTCTGATCCTCTAGTCCTAGATAACATTCTTTAGCCTGACCCTTTTTAAAAAGCTTTAAATAGCTTCGAGACTGTACCTTCCATGTAGCTATTTGCAGGTGGATTTTCTTCTCCTGATGCAAAGAACCTCACATTTGTCAGACTGTTACACTGATATAGAATGTGCTCTGCTGTTCCTTTTTCGAGGTGACAGAATCTGCACAGGTCATCATCTGATAATCCCATCAGCTTCAAGTGCCTATTCAGCTTACAGTGCCCTGTAAAATCATAAACTAATATCAAAGAGATAAGCCTCCTACACCCAAGACGTACGTTTCTACAAAAAAATAAATTGGGACTCTCATCACTTCTTAATCATTGCCACTGTGAAGCAAATAATTGGGAACATTCAGAAGGCTGTGGGATATAAGCAAAAAATGGAGTATAAGTAAACTGAACAACGAAGCAACTCTAACAGAGTATAAAATCTACTAGATGTGGAAGGGCAATGGCAGCATATCAAAAACAGTACACGAAAAGTAACAGAGCAGGTAACAGGAGAACAGGAAGAGCATCGGGACACAGAGTGGTTTGGCGCTGAATGTAAATTGATTGTAAGCGATGCAACAAAAGTGCGTGGAAGTGAAAGACGAAAGAAGTACAATTTAGAAATAAACAAGATAAAGACGAGAAATCAAAACAAAGCAATATAGAAATTTTTTTTAGAGGTATAAGACAACTAAAAAAAAAGTTTAAACCTAGCGAGAGTTTTTGTAAACGTAAAGAAAGAAATACCCCGACTGATGATGAAAGCATTGTAAGCAGGTGGAAAGAATATTTCCATTAGGTACTAAATCATAACGTAGAAGAGGAAAATTCACCTATAGTTCTGTCAACTGAGGGAGAAATTCATGGACCTTCCGAAGATGAAATTAAAAGTAATAATTTCTTAAAAAAATAATAAGGCAATAAAAAAATTAAGGGGCCAGTATTCTTCTTTTTTTATGTAGTCTGTATTTCAATGTGCCTCCAGTAAGTTGTCGTTCCATCGTTTTCGTGGTCTTTCCTACTGATCGTCTTAGCCATCTTTACTACTCTATTTGTTGTCACTCGGCTTATATGATCATTCCATTCTACTTTTCTATTTCTTACTCATTTCTTGATGTTCAGTACATCTACGTCGTGTGTTTTCATCTCTGCTGTTTCTAACATCCTTTTTGTGCTCTCTGTCCGGTCGTGTTTCTGCCGCGTATGTCATTGATGGTCTGATGACTGTTTTGTAATTCTGCATTTCATTAGGACCAACATTATAGAAAGAAATACAAGGTTTATTTATTCAAATACGGGATGATGAAATAATCCCACAAGAATGAAAATGGGGCCTTATACACTCCATTTACAGGAAAGGAAATAAGCAAGAATGCTCCAACTTAGAGGACGTATGTTTTTAAACATATCATACAGTGTTTTCTTCTCTCCTGTAAGTAGATAGCGCAACGTTTTTATCAGGCTTTTTTTAGGTAAAACTCAAAAACTAGTCATTTTTTATTATTTAAGATTTTTTGTACAAAATTGAATTTTTTAGCGATTTTTATCGCCCAAATTATTTTTAATAATTTATCGTACTCATAAAGAGTATTTTCGAAGATCCCTTTTAGGGTGAAATATGTATAAGCGGATACACAGACGCACTATACGTGAAATCAAATCTTAACTACTGTCTTTCCTTTTATTTCGATATACTCTTTATTAACGAGAATGAGTACGAGAAACCAATTCGCTAAGGATTTTTGTTTAGTTGAAAGAAGGAGATTACATCTTTATCAACGTCTATTTTGCCTTGCAATTCTTAGAAGGCACAAATTAAAGCAGAAATCTGAATTTGATTTCGAAAATTAGTTTAAGGATTTATTTTAAGGATGCTTCCGATACCAGAGGATATTTGCTGCAATTGAAGGAGCAAATCAGAAACAAAAAGAAACAGCATAACAAGTCAGCGAATAAAAATATATCACGGATATTCAAACATTAATTAGACAAGAAGGATTACTGACCAGAAATCAAGAACTGGAAGGAATATATAGGAATATGCTACCGGGATATAAGCTTTATATTCACTGCAGAGACTTTAAAGATTTACGAAGCCATAGAAGACGAAAAGAAAAAAACCAAGAAAATCAAAATTTTTTATAAGACACCTTACAAAACATTATATTTGCGTTGCGGCAAAGATAGAGTTTAGAGCAGAGACTACTGTATAATCCGTCACGGAAACGAATACCAGACTGGAGAAATAAAGAGTACAGAACCAGCGAATAATGACTTTAATCATCATTAAAAATCTGGCACAAAATTTTCAAAGCGCTAATTGATACAGAAACTGTTTAAAATTATTCCAGAGACAGAATTGCAGAAGCATACAAACACTCTTTGGAAAACTATAGCGGAAGAACCATACTAGCAAACAGTACACCAATGGAACTAAATCAGAAATTAACTATCGACTGTGAAATCGATAATTTACAGACCAGAGAAACGTTCATAATGATGCCCAGATTAACAGAAGTCGAATTCTTAAGTCGACATTGAGCTTAAGTTCAATGAAGATATGGTATTTGAATTAAACTTGCATTTTACTGAGTCTGGTGTCTAATAGAACTACCCGTCACGGTGGGTATTTTTTCCTCTTTCCATTTGCTAAACCTCTTATTTCCATGTTAATTCATGACTTTGATATTTTTGTTGCTTTCAAGGCAATTTTTTCTGACTACTAAACTTTTTTTTTGGTTCTTGTATATTACTTTTCTCTTTGTCTTGTATGATGGTACTTTCCTTTTTGTTAAACCTATCTTCAAAACGTTTTTTTACAGAATTTTCGTAGTTTGATCCTCTAGAGACTCTATCTTTAGTTTCTCACACTATTTGTTAGTTGTTTTTTATAGAAATATTTATTATTTCCTCTCAATAACTACGAGTTTTATGATAACTTCATTAAAAATTATTTTGAAATATTTATAGGGTACGCGATTATCGATTCAAACAGTAAAAATCTGAATGGACCGATGGATTAAGTAGTCAATCTATTTAAACCTTCATTTTAGCAATAAAATAATATTCTATTTGTTGATAATATTATTATCGCCTTGTTACATGATATACTTCTTTTAACTGTCACTAATTGTAACTCATTATTCGACACCCTTAAGTACGCCACTGTAACAAACATCTCTGTTAAACTCATAAGATAAGAGTAATCTAAAAGACAACATAATAACTTCCGCAACTACTGAAATTAGTCTTTGAACCTACATTAACTATAGAAACTGGCACCGCATGAAACGAAACAAAAATGACCAGTCGCGAGTGTGCATTTTCTCACACATATTTCACTACCCATGCTCTGGAAGCGTTCAACTGCGGATAGGATAGAATCATTTGTGTTCATGAGCATATCAATTTTTACTACTAAAAGAAAATCTCGTTGATTGCACGTTTTCCGGTTAAAACCGGCACGAGCAGGATTGGGATTCTTTTGGCACAAAAATGGATCACTGGGTTTGGAAAATCGAAGACAGGAAATTTAAAATTATTTAAGTTCTGATTAAATACGGAAATTCAAATAAAACTATGGGTGTTTGTTTAAATAAAAATATATAAACAACATTTTGCCGGTTTTTCTTCCGCTTTTTAACTCCACGTAGCTCATTATTTTCCTTAGATGTATCCACTATAACTAAAATAAGTTGACATTATTAATTTAATTTAATTTAAAACAAATTAATTAAAACCGCGAAACAACAGTAATTCGCATAGCGATAACATACCTGATAGTATATAATCTACGTCTAGTTTGAAAGAGGTCGAAACCTGATCGTTATTAGCCGTTAGCTCGAGTAATCTGATCGTTATTCCCGGATATCTAATATCCTTTCCCTTTACTAACTTCTGTATGGTGATCTTTATTGTGCAAACCAAACCATGCTGGACTCGTTCCGCAAAAAGCGAAATATGACGCCAATATCTAAATTCCGACCAAAAATAAACTCTGATTGTTCTTTCCTATGTTCCTTGACATATTGAACCAGAGATATTAAACCAATAGACAAAAAACTATCGAAAAGAGGAACAGATTAATTGAAACCGAGTCCGCCATTTGCATCGAGGAAAGAAGTTAGCGTTGCCAGGTCATTAGGATTATTGTACTTGAGGCAGACCCAGAGCACGATTTAAGGATCAGGTGGAGGAAGACTTGAGAATGTTGGGAGTACGAAACTGGAAAGCCAAGGAAGAATATGAGAGAATGGAGACCTATCCTTGAGCAGGCCAAGACCAACCATGGGTTGTGGAGCCAATGATGATGATAAATAAAACAACACCCCGAAAACAATATTAATAATAAATAAACAGCATGATGTAATCTAAACATTTCATCTACACTCAATGCAAATGGCAGCCAAGGCTTTCAAGCCAATGGCTGGTACTATGTTTGTAAACAAGCTACGTACACTGTATTTAAACAAGAAAATTTATTGATTCGATATATTAAGATAATAGAAGAGCGACTTTACGGTCTTACGTCACAGGAACTTGCCTTTTCGTTAGCCGAGAAAAACAAAATTGAACACAGGTTTACCACAACTAATGGTGTGGCAGGAGTAGACTTGCTTAAGGGTTTTGTAAAACGTCATCGTGAATATTAGTTACCGAATACCTGAACCTACCTCCGCAGCCAGAGCTATGTGGTTCAACCGATTTGCTGTAAGCCGTTTTGTTGATCTACTGAAGAAGATTTACGATAAATACAAATTTAGTGCACAGCGGAATTTCAAGTATTTCTACCGTGCTCAAGAGCCATTCCAAAATTCTAGCATCGTGTGTGCAAACGGCAAGTACAGGTAATGACTTCTACAGAACGAGGCAAATTAATGACAACATTTGTTTACTTTAGTACTGTTGGCAACTACATGCCTCCCATGTTTATTTTCCCAAGAAAGCATATGAAGCCAGAATTACTGGACGGTGCCCCAGCTGTATCCTGTGGGAATGTCATGAATCGGGATGGATACAAAGCCGCCTTTTTATACTCTGGTTAAAGCGTTTTATAGAATGGTCATATGCTACAAAAGACGATCATGTACTTTTGCTCTTAGATGGACATGCCACACATGTGAAATCTGTAGAGGTGATCGATATGGCCCGCGAAAATGGTGTGATTTTGTTGTGCTTCTCTCCACATTGCACATATCGTTTGCAGCCGTTAGGTGTAGGTTTTATCAAGCCACTGAGCACTTACTACAGTAATGAAGTGAAAAAATGGCTAAGAAGTCATCTAGGTCGTGTAGCGACTCAATTCCAGACGGCAACGCTATTTAGACTGGCATTTGTAACTGCAGCCACAATGACCAATGCAATAAACGCATATAGATCAACAGGAATCTGGCCTATGGGTCGAAATGTTTTTATCGATGCAGATTTTGCGCCAGCTGAAACTACAAATAATCCAGAAAATCCGGAAGTTCCGGAATGCTCTACAAATTATCTTCCAGCGTTCAATAATTCTCAAAACGATTCTTAAGTAATTAAATTTACTGTTAAGGAGACACGTCCGCCTCCGAAAGAAACAATTACCAATCTGTCAACTCCAGAACAAAGATCTCCAAAAATTAAGTAAGGCTCTGCACAACCTAGATGTTCTTCGCAAAATGATTCTCAATTAATTTAATTTACTGTTGATGAGACACGTCTGCCACTGACCAAAAAATTACCAATCTGTCAACTTGAAAACAAAGATCTCCAGATTTTAAGCAAACCTCTTCATTACCTGGCTATTCTTGGATGAATGACCTAGCAAAAGCTTCTCTTATCACGTCTCCTGAGCAAATTATGCCTTTTTCGAAGGAAAATCGTACCACAGAAAAGGTTGTAAGAAAAAGAGGGAAAATGGTAATACTTACAGAATCACCCTATGAAAATGACTTGATTGCACTGAAGGCTACCAAAGAGAGCAAAAAAATGAAAATAAGTCGCCAAAACTATCAACTTCAGCGACGATAAAGCAAATAAAAAAAGGAACAAAATAGTCAGAAAATCAAACAAAATAAAGAAAATCGATGGGACATACGCTGAATACATTGACTGTGGTTACTTATGGTCATAGTCTACGGAAGGTTGGATACGATGCATAAAGTGCAAGCGTTGGGTACACTGCTTTTGTGCTGGAGAAGATGACGGGGATGATGAAACCACCCCTGTATGTGCATACGCGTTGACTAATTATTTTAAGGCTTTTGATGTCATTTACTACTGAGTTTAAATGTTTAATTTTGTTTTAAGACAATTATAACAATTAAAAGTTTGTATTTTGATTACAAAAAGGTATTGACATTATTTTTATAAATATTCCCTAACTGGTATACCACTTTAAAACGCAAAGTGGGGTAAACTTCATTCTGAATGAGTTTTGTTCTGGTAGTCCAACTGCAACTACTATTAAGTATTAAATAGTTTGTCAATCAATTATAGATCTGTTGTATATTGAAAAAAACCCTTCTAGCAACCCTAATTTCGTGATTTCCTGAAATACCAGGTATTTAGCATGTGGAGCATAGTACCTTAGATAACCCACTATGCTCCACTCTATCCTACGACTTCTATTAGTTCTGAATAAATGACAGCCAACTTGACAGATGTAGCTTCAATATGGCCGCTAAAAACTGTCAAACTTTGGAAGTCCTTATGGACCACGGTTAGTAGATATTTAAGTAGGTTGCCTCGTAACTATAGACCAATCAAATGCTCGCTTTTTAAAGGCGGGAATACGTCACCCATACGACACTTTTAAAATTGCCATAAGCTTCAATGCTAATATAAGGTTCAAAAACTTAAGTTTTGCAATATATTTTGGGATTTTCTTGGGTATAGGGATGTTAAGTGGTTCTTATATTAGTAATTATATCAATTTTTTTTTCTAAAATCAATAGTCTGATGACAAAAAATAGAATTGATTATAGTGATAATATTGTGTGTTTTAAATGGAGATAACAGTTTATTTCGCACAAAAACCCAAAAAAACAGTAGAAAAAGTTCAAAAGCAAAAATACTAAATATGTAGGAACTTACTTATTATGTTTTTCCTGGAATTTGCAGCATTTTTATCATATCTAGTGGTAGGCAAAAAAAAACAATAGGTAATATAAATAATTTATTATTAGATTAAAATACAAAAAATGATTAGTCCTTCAAGCACAAATCTTCAAGATATATATACTTATCTCATCTAAAAAATATATCATTATTATAACGTACAAAACTACATATAATTGTTATGACAAACCTTGATATCACGGCTACGAAAACACACTTCACAAGTGTTTATGTACACAAATAACTAAATAATAAGTCTCTATAAATAATATTGTCCTTATACCTATACTTAAAAATAAAAACTAAACAATAACTAAACAAATAAACGAACTAATGATACTATAGAATAGAGACAACAACAAACGTGAACTTAAACTCAGACGTGCAGACAACTGTCCATCAACTGTCAAATTTGACTTTGTCGTATGAGTGACGTAAGCATTCTGCCTTCCCCTCACTTCGCCCACATAGGTACGAGACAACCTACTTAACATCTACTAACCTTGCTTATGGACACCCGGAGTGTGACGTCACGGCGGCCATATTCTTATTATTACTTTCCAAACAAAAGTTGAAATGCCCAATCTCAAGACTTTTTATTTTTATAAAGTTAACATTTTGCTTTCTCTGCTGCTTTTTCTTTTAAGTATAGTGTTTTTTAAGATAATACCATCATAATTCAGTGTTTTATTTCTATGAAATAGAGTTTAAAAGTTTAAATTATGGAAATTCTAACCTTACTTTATTGATAAATGAATTGTATTGCAATTTTTTAAAACAACATGCTTTATTATTTACACAACCTTGTAAAATTGTTGTAGTAACTATTAAAATACTTAGATATTGCAAAAAGCGGAAAGATTCTGTAAAAAAAAATGAAAAAATAACGAAAAATACAAATTTTCCACACTAAACAATGTTTGTTTGGAAACTGAAACTGACAGATGTCAATAAAATCTACGTCATCACTCCGGTAGTCCATTGGAAGACCCGTTATATTTAGGTAAGAATTTTATCTATTTGTATCAATTATTTTATTGCAAATTATGTTTGTTTAGTGCTGTTACACGTTGATGGAATGCTGCCTTAACGGTTTTAAGCAAGCATTAATCATATAAATGTCCATGTTGCGCATTACCAGCTGGATATATTGAATATATCGATAAAAACTATAATTTAAACATTCGAATGTATCGAGTGTGTTTCAGATGTTTCATGACAGTCAGAATAAATAGGAGCTAATCAGCTACAATATGGCAGGCGACATTAAACTCACAGAGTTAATCCACGTGTCGTGATAAATGGTGGCAATATGCAATTACTCATTACTTATAACGCCATAATATACGCGTGCCCTCATTATATTCAATCGACCTATCATTTATTACTTATTTTGGGTTTGCAGCAGAGAGGCATAGAGAGCGTTACGTACAGAACATCTGTGGTTCAGCATTTCGGCCAATGACAACTGAACTATAACGTCAAATGAACAACAGTGAACGCTGACGTACAGGATTTATACATTGTTTACAATCATTTTTATTTTGTACAAATTTTAATATACAACAACGTTAACCACCGATGAGATATATCTTAGGAACTATAACAGATAGAATGGGGATAATAAAATGTCAGAAACAACTTGACCAAGATAAATTAATAGAAATTGGTTTAACGTTAAAAATTTCAAATATCGCCGTTAAGGAGCAAAATAACATACAATAAACAGTAAAAAATTCTCTATGAGCTTATAAAATTAATAATTTATAAAAATTTGTAATTATAGTCAAACAAGTATACTCATCCCCGTTAAAGTAAAGTTCGTGTGACCTTCTGACTAAGGTATATGTGATTTTTGTAGCGCAAGCTCCGCTAACGTGAATACCGACCACTTAGGTAGCCAGGACCGATGGCTTTACGTGCCCTCTGAAGCAAGGCTGCTATATTTGTTAGAAATAAAAATATCGTTATCGTTTGGAAACCAAAACCAGACGTATATAATTTACGAGACCCAAAGATGAAGGAAGAGGTAACGGAAAAATTAAACCCCTGTTATAAAAACGAGTAAATTGGTATTGAACGTACGACTTCGTACGTGCAACTATTTAAAGTGCTTATTTGGGGCCCAACATAATTTTGAAAATTTGCAATTTTTTGCCGACTTTTTTTGCCGGCAATAATTCTTTTACAGCAGCAATATCTCTCGAGTTATAGGCGAAAATATGGGTGCAAAAAGCTAAAATGTTCGATATTTTTCATCGCGATAAGTTTTTTTTAGTTCTTGTTTAAATTTTACTTAGTATATATACGAAGTATAAATATATACTTCGCAAGGATAGTTATCTTGTTTTAGGAAATCTCAACACAAAACACAAGACGCAAATTGTACAAGATATACAGTTAAAACAACATATATTAGCGAATGCTAATGTAGCCATCCCTTCGTGCTCGCCATTTGTGCCGAACAGTATTTATACACCACAGAGGAGTAATTAGAAATGGACAGAAGTGAAACTAAACCTCAACGGGGGTGTTTGGATAAATCTAACACAGATGTTACATGTTTTATAGATACTTGTTACTGAACTAACACTAACTTGTGGCAATTTGTCATTTAAGTTTTTCTTCGACTGATTAATTGCAAACACTTGTTCCCTGACTGCGGATTTTGGTCAGTCAGTTGGAATTGGGATTTAGAAAAACTTTTGATTAATTGAATTGATTAGTAGACAATGGAAATACCGTAATTACGTATTCTATAGTTTAGGTTCTTGATTGTTCTAACATTTTTTTCTATGCAATTCAGTAAATATTTAAAAAAAAGTGGTAGTATAATAAAAAAGTGGTTGTAGAATATTGGGACGAAAACTGTTTATCCAGCAAAAATCGAAAAAACTTTGAATATACTATAATAAATCAGTATCAGTACTTTAGTATCAATGAATGATACTAAAGTTCACATTATTACTGTTGTAAAAACAACAATTTAAATTCATTTTAGTTAATTTTTCATAAATTTTGGTTTGATCTTATAGTAAACACGTAATTTCGTTGGAAAATTTACGGGAACAAGAGCGAGTAAGATACTAGCAAATTGGCAACAATATAAGAATGACCAGTAGTCTACTGAAATGTAGCATAGATATTAAATTTTAAATACAATAAAAGTTTTTATTTTGAAAACATTTGATTTTAAGTGTAAATGGGATCTTCGCATGTCCTCAATTTATGTGGGTATCAGTAAATATCCCTTCTTAATACAGCGTACAAAATTGTGTCCCTGATACTTAACGAACGACTGGCATGGTATACTGATAATATAATAGGATCCTACCAAAGAGGCTTCTTGAAAAATAAATCTACCATTGATCACATATCATCCATCAGACAAATATTAGAAAAAACGACGGAGTACGACATAGACTGCCATTACATCTTCGTAGACTTTAAGGCAGCGTACGATACTATTGACAGGTCCCAATTATATTCGGCGATGATCGAATTAGGAATACCAAAAGGATTGGTAGAATTAATTAAAATGACAATGATGAAAGTCGAATGTAAATTGCGCGTACAAGGGGATGTTTCAAAATTATTTAAAACCAACAGAGGACTGCGCCAGGAAGATGCGCTATCATGCACGCTGTTCAACCTAGCGTTAGAAAAAGTTATTCGAGAATATTTTTTTTTTTTTTTTTTATTTAATTTAACGTGCTTGTGACAGCTTCGGCCATTAGCACGAGGCACCGTGGATACAATTATAAAGGTACAATTACATATTATATACTATAGTTATATACTATTTAATAAGTTTTCTAGCTTCAGGAACTGGATAGCTGTGATGACTTGGCTCTGGTTCGATAATATATCTTTGATGTCGCCTTCCATGCCCAGTTCTTGGCGTCGTTTATTGTAGTGAGGGCAGTCCACAAGGATGTGTAGAACGCTTAGTGGAGATTGGCAATAGTGACAGATTGGCTTAGGTGCAGAATTCATTAGGTGACCATGTGTACATCTGGTGTGACCAATACGCAATCTTCTAGCAACAACCATCTCATTTCTAGTTATACCGATATATTCTAGTTATACCGTTATATTCGAGAATATTATTCGAGAAGAGATTCGGAAATAAACTTAAAAGGTACGATATATACCCGTAGTATACAAATAATGGCATACGCTGATGATATCGTCATAATTGGAAGAACCCAAAATGAAGCAGTGGAGGCTTTCACACGTATCAAAAATGCCGCAGAAAACATCGGACTGCTGATTAACATCCAGAAAACTAAATATATGCCGGCCATATCAAGAATTCAACAAAATAACTTAGAGGTGCAACACGAAACGATAGAAATGGTAGAAGAATTCTGCTACTTAGGATCACTGGTAGACTACAAAAATAACACATCCAACGAGATAAAAAAAGAATATGCGTGGCTAACCGCTGTTATTTTGGCCTGGGCCCTCAACTAAGAGCGAGAAGTATGTCAATAGCAACAAAGTGCAAACTTTATAAAACAATAATACGCCCAGTGCTTACATATGGATCGGAAACATGGGCAATGACGACCCGAGATGAAGAGTTGCTGCGAGTCTTTGAAAGAAAAGTATTGAGGACCATATATGGCGGAGTAAACGAACAGGGTCTGTGGAGAAGGCGATATAACTTTGAACTCTATAGACTTTTTGGTGATGCAGATATTGTGAAGACCATCAAAATAAACCGCCTAAGGTGGGTGGGTGGGCCACGTTATGCGGATGGATGAGAGTGATCCCACTAAAATAACTATGCTAAATAGGCCGGTCGAAAGAAGAAGAAGGGGGCGACCTAAACTCAGATATCTGGACCATGTACAGGAAGATCTGAGGGAGATTGGAGTGAGGGGCTGGAGAAGACAGACACTCGATAGGGAAGGAGGGAAGAATGTTTTGAAGCAGGCCAAGGCTCACGAAGGGCTGTAGCGCCAACTGATGATGATCAGTAAATATTTTACTTTACTAAACATTTTCATTTTCTATAAAATTGAAATAAAAAATATCGGTGTTTTAACTTCTGTGATAACTTCTGAACAGAACTTATTGGAAAATAATAATACCTATATAAAAACAATTGTTAATAAAAGTAATTATCACATACAATTAAACATTATGATCAAATATTTATGCCTATTACTGCGAGCACAGTTATTAACAACATATTCCTTCTAGTACTGTCTACCATAAGCAACCTCCAACAATTGCTTTTTACTATATGATGCCTCAAAATACAAATCTTCCTCGAATAATATTTTCCTGAATTTGTAATTTGTTCCAAGTAATATTGTCCATGACAATCACAATACATTTAGGTAATTTCGGAAGAAGAAATTTTTCAAACCATGATTCAAAAATTGAACTTTCCATATCATGATAATCTAGAGACGAGTCTTTAATTTTCTTTGCAGATATTAATAATATATCGCCGATCCTTTCATTTTCTGCAGTGTAAAATTATAATTCTCTGTCCTTTATTGGAAGGTACTGAATTAAAACACTTTTTGTTATTAGTCGTCCAACTTTTTTCACGGTGTTATGAGTGTCATACCAGGTCTCATCTAAATATTTCGTTTCATTTTTTGATACTCAGTTATCTGTCTGATATAACTGTTTCTTAAAGAAATTATTCTAGTACTTTCCATTAGTATCTGACGTTTGTCTATAGTTTTGTACTTAACATTATTGGCTTTAAGAAATAATCGAAGTGTTGTTCCTGAACATGAAAAAATGTCCTTTCGAACTAATTTACTTCGAAGGCTTTTAATAGTTGGAAAAATATTAGCCGCATATATTTTGTATATTTTTCTGGTTATAGGTTCAATTAAGGGCGATTATATATGTCTAAATTTGCCACAATCCTTTCTCGTGTCTGTCTAGAAGAAGATGTTTCTCCTATAATCCTGTAGCAGGTTGCTTTGGGCACTCTGGTTAAAAAACATGTTTTTGCAATTGCCTCTGATTTAGACAATTCAGAACACAGACCTTCATAAACATGTTTCAGCACACGTTTGGTATCATCAAAAAGGTATTGAAAATGTCGCTTACATTTTACTACACAACTTTGTAAATCTTCCAATTGATTAGAGGGTCCCACTGGCCCTTCAACTGCAGAATTATTATCACACCACGGACGCCACACTTTAAAAGTATCTTCGTAAAATGGTAAAAAAAGTTTAGAAAGAACACTGACGAAGTCACAGTCAAACTGTAGTAGTTATGGTTATACTAAAAATATTCTTGTTTCGCAAAACCTCCTTTCGCTGGTTTAAAAACAAAATATTATACTTACCTACCCAAGTGCAAAACACTGGACGAGGCAAAACGTAATTTTTCCTTATAAACTAGTTTATGGTTTTGGTCGCTCAGGCAAATATTGTTATATCTTACCCGAAGGATACATAAGTCTAGCGATAAAAGATAACGCATTGTGATTTGTCATAATAGCGATATCCGATGTTTTGATTGACTCTTGGTCCACGCAGACTAATCAACAGTTTGATGAAAACTTCAACTGGATGACTGTCCATAATTTCAACCATAATACCAGGCACATCTGAATGTAAATATCGATGAGAATATTAAAAATTTATGTTATTATACTTCACAGCCATTGATAATTTTGCAGTTAATAACTACTCCTTGTAGAGTATGTTTAGTTTAATTTTTATTGCCTGCATTTATAACAGACCGGTGCTCATGTATGGGTGTGAGACTGGACCCTGACCAAAGAAACTGAAAGAAAACTTAGATGTTTTGAGAGGAAAATCCTCAGAAGAATCTTTGGGCCTTATCACGACAATAATAGCAACCAATACCGAATGAGAACAAATGCTGAGATCAAGCAGATGTATAGAGCGAGCGATATAGTCCAAAAGATCAAATCCCAACGTCTAAGATGGGCTGGACATGTCCATAGACTGCCTAATAACCCCTTGCCAAGTTAATATGGGAGGGAGCCCCCACAGGAAGAAGGCCTTTAGGACGTCCACCAATGCGATAGAGAGACAATATATGGTCAGGTCTAAGAACAATGGGGCTGCCCACTGACCCAACTATTATGGACGACCGTTTAAGATGGAAGCAAGTTTTATAACAGATTTATAACAGATAAGATTTATAACAGATACATATATTTTTAAACAGTCTCGCCGAAATACGACGTGGCTATACCTCTTGTCTACAAAAATATTCATCTTAAAATACCATATAAGCTTGTTGGTTTATAAATACTGACGAACGTTAGGTAAAACCGTGCGTAAATTGTATCTAGCCCAAAAAATTAATCGCAGTTGGTTTCAAGTCGCTAAGAAAAGTATGTCTGAGGCTCTCGAAAATGCAGGGAACGATGATAGATTTCGCGTGATATTCAAAAGCCGGAATAAATGAACAATTTTATAAAACAAGCTCTTTTATTTCATAATATTTTTGTGTAAAACACTCTTTTGTTGTTAAATGTGCTATATCGATCGATTACTCTTTATTTTCCTCTGAAGTACAACCTGATAAAACCAAACATATACCGAATCAATGCTTTAAGGCTTTCAAATTATATCGAAAGAATTACCTTTTTAAACAGTGCCATTATGCTAACATATTTGGTACTGTACCCTCTGAGGAAAGAATTTCAATAAGCTTTTCTCAATAATTAGTGAATATTACACCAAAGTTTTCATCACTTAATAAAAACTACTTACCTATGATTACACTGTTGACAAGCAAAGCATTCTAAATGGTAAACGTTACTTCTAGCCCTCATAACCATCTCGAAGGCAGGTATAACTTTCGAACAAGCCGCACAATATCCCGTATTACCAAAAAGTCTTAAATAGTCCCGTTTACACAGAATTAAATTAGCCTTAGTATACAAGGTTGAACCGACCTCGCCGAGTCTACAATCACAACAACCACATTTAAGACAGTCTTCATGCCAAAACATGTCAAGGGCTTTGAGTAGGAACCGTTCGGTGATTGGTTTCAGGCAGCCGGCGCATTCTTGGGAACCCTGCCCTGAAGTTGTCTTCGCAGTTTCTGTCTTCGACACGTCCATCGTCATCATCAGGCCGTTAGGCCGAGACTTTACCTAAAACAAAAGTACAAAGTTATTCATGGTTTTTATCCTAAAAAAAATTGTAATATATGTTCTTTATACAGTGAATTTCTAAAGTGCCCCAACTATTTTCAAAACCTTAAAACTTAAATTATTTAATTTTCGATTTCTGAACCAAGGTATCTGTACATAATTTTTATATATTAGCGACATAAACATTCAAAATGGCGGACGGGCGCCAATTTGTAACAGTATTTTATAAAATATATACTCAAAGATAAAAATGGCCAAATCTAGTTATTCTTTTAGGTTTTCATATTGCAGTAGAATTCATTTGTTTATTTATTGGCATCATAGGGGTACACCAATCGGAAGCTCTTGTGTTACTCAGTATTTTCCAAGATTTTTGTGTGATTCTTACTTCTAAAAGATATTTACTTCTCGTAATAATTTGATAGTCTTAACCTTTTATGTCAACCTGTCAAGATATGACGTCGTTGTACGCGCATCATGCTTTAGATGTGCATTGTATCTATTTTTAACTACAATTATAGACTGTCTGTATGGTAAAGGTGGACAAAAGATGGTAGATAACAGAACACCATCTTTTTAAGTCTGAACTTTGTTATAGATGTTTAAATTTTTATCATAGAATCGTAGAAGGGGCATTTAATAATGTTACTACCAGCTATTTGATAGAGATTATGAGTAGACGAGGCGCACCTGCGGTAATATGCAGATGGATAAGGGCATCCCTGAAGAATAGGACAGTAATATCCACTCTGAGTAAAGCAACCATCAAAGCAACAGTAGGTGGAGGCTGTTCACAAGGAGGAGTTCAGTCCTTTCTATTTTGGGCAATCTTGGTGGATGATCTCCTCCAGAAACCTGTCCACAGTAGGCTTTTACTGTTAAGGATATGCTGGCGATATAGCAATCCTTGTCAGGGGCAGGTCTGCCCAGGTGGTGTCAGAGAATGCAAGCAGCCCTAAATATAGTTGACGACTGTTTAATACTCAGAAAACACAAATCGTCAACTTTAGCAAAAAACAGCACTACAAGGCCTAAAACTACCGGTGCCGGAAAGAACAAAGATTTCATTTGCCAAAGAAACAAAATGCCTTACGGTGTATTTTGATCATAGGCTTACATGGAATACTCACATCCTGAAAACCACACAGAAAGCTACTATGTCCCTGGGCAGATGTAGAAGAATATGCGGTAAGAATCGGTGACTTAACGCCAAAATGACTCTATGGCTATACACAAGGGTTATTAGACCAATGATAACCTATGACTTGGTGGCGTGGTGGACTAAGACGTAGCAAGTGGAAGTAATAAGGCTCCTAGGTAATACACAAAGGCTAGCATGTCTGTGTATTACGGGGGCCATAAAAACAACTCCTACAGCAGTGTTGGAAGTCCTGCTGAATCTACCACCACTTCATATGTTTATACAGGGCGAAGCCATATCAGTGATGCACAGATTAATTCATAGTCAGCGACATATAAACCAGATGTATGGTGCTGACAACAGAAAGCGAATCAAGGAGTAAAAGCCGCTATTGTGATGGGGACTATTGATGCAACAGCTACACGAGATATAGCTTTAACAATAAGTTCACAAATAAGAAAACAGGCAGGGAAGACTGAAATGAATGTCTCAAAAAACATCGGAGGGTGTGGGAGACGGCATAGTAGGGACAAATCAAAGGATACATTTTCCGTTAAGTCTATCTAAGAATGTGACAGTTTTTCAGGTGGAAGAAACGGCAATCCATTACTGCGTGGAAGAAATAGAAAGACAAGAGAGAACGTTCCATTCCGTTGCCATCTTCACAGATAGTCAGGCAGCGCTTAAGGCATTCAATTATATAAAGGTCAATTCTAAGCTATTATGGGATTGTGTGTGCCAGCAAATAAACTAGAAGACCGTAGCAAGGTTAGGGTAGCCTGAGTACCGAGGCACGAGGGTTCTAAGGGCAGAATAAAAAAGCAGATGAAATGGCCAAACAAGGCTCATCAAATCTGCAAGGACAGGCGAAACAGTTCATTACAGAACATTCGCCAAAATTTACGGCAGACCTAATAAGCTAAGACAGGAAAACAGTCAAAACTATAGTGGGTCTTCTAACAGGGCACTGTAAGCTGAATAGGTACTTGAAGCCGATTTGATTATCACAGGATGTGCTGTGCAGATTCTGTCACCTCGAAGAAGAAACAGCATAGCAAGTTCTATGTCAGTGTGACAGTCTGGCAAATGTGCGGTTCTTTGTATTATGAGAAGAAAATCCACCGGCAAATAGCTACAGTCTCGAAGCTTTTAAGAGTTTTTAAAATGGTCAGGCTAGAGAATATTATCTAGGACTAGAGAACCACAATAGATCTAAAAAAAGTCGTAGCAGAATAGGCCAAAAGACCACCTCTCTAAATCTATGTATCTATCACAGAATCGTTTATAAACTTAATAATTAAATTATTTACAGATTTGTTAGAATAAGATAACAGATTGCTGATGAACAGAACTGGTAGGCTAATTTTAAGATCTACTAAACTTAAATATGGGTTCCGAATCTGATTCCTACGGCATTCGAAAAAAAACATGGTTCAAACATCAGATTACTACACGGACAGAAGGGAGATTCATAGATTTCAACCATATGAAGATGATCTGGAAGGAGGCAATGGCTAAGTTTTAGCAGTTTTATCAACGAAACATGTTCATGTTTCGTTGATAAATCATGTTCATGTTTCGTTAATGAATAGAAAACTAATAAATTTTTTATCTTTCCCTGCTAATAGTCCTGATAATAGAAAACATATCTTTAAAATTGAAAAAGTTTGTAAGTTCTGATATATTTGTTGTATTTTTTGCCATACTATCCACTATTTTGTTTCAAATTACTTCACTGTGTCCTTTTTTGCGAATCTTAGTTGATGTAATAATTTTTTGATATCAAGGATAATGGAGTTTTGGAAATTATCTAAAGGATGGCTACAAATAGTTTGTAATACTGCCTGAGAGTCTGATACTATTACAATGTTCTTAAGTTACAATAATTGATCAAACAATAAGTTAGTGCTTTCTGTATGGTAGCAGTCTCGGCTGTAAAAATAAAACAACAATCAAAAATTCGATATTTTTCAGCAGAATGTTGTTTGAAACAAAAAATGCGAAACCAGCACGTTCATCAGTTTTTGATCCATCTCTATAAATTAAAGTTAAAGCTTTCCCTAATTTGCTTAGCATGGATCTAAATATAAGAGGATCTATAATATAATAAAGATTAGTTAAGTCTGAATAAGAGGGCAATATAATCTTTAGTTTGTCTATAAAAACTTCAAGGTCTTGTTCGTAAAAAGGAAATTTTGGTAGATGAAAGCGAAAAGATTGGTATGAATTCGTCTCAATAAAAAATTCTGTAAGAGGAGAATTTTTTATCTTCCAGTAAGAAGTTAATACATTTTCTATCAAAGTAAATCTATTTATGTTTGTATCTACTTATGTATTAAACAATCTATATTTTATTAGACGTTTGTTGACTAAATTTGCCTACGTATGTGTAAAGGTGAATCTTGGACTACTGCTAAAACTGCTTGGTTTAGTGAGGAGGTCATAGCTCTTAGAGAAACGTTTCTTAGTATTATACGTAGATTTAAATTGTATTATGTCTAGGTAGTGTTAAAAGATTTGTTTTGCTTGTTGAACCATAAAGAACAAAACCATAATCCAGAATGGATCGTATGAAAGATCTATAAAATATTAAAGAAATATGTTGATCTGCGCTCATCTTTTTTTGGAAACGAAATGCAGAAGATTACATAATTTATATGGCTGGACCAAGTTTTTTATCTATGATCATGCCCTGATACTTAAACTCTTCTGCTAAGGGAAAAGCATAATCACCTATCTGGCAGTTGCCTGTGATTTTTGTCTACTTCTTGTGAAACATATAATTGAAGATTTTTCTTGTGATATACTAAAATTCTTTTTTTTTTGCCAAACTTATCTATATTGCTAAAGCTAAAACTAAAGTATTAGATTAAACATACAATCGTCGTAGGGTTTATGGCTGGTATATAAACATATTTGCAGACGATCAAGTAGTGATTGCACAAGACCAAGACGACCTTAGCTACATGATGAAGAAACTACAAGAAGAATATACCAAGGCTGGCCTAGATATTAACCTCGCGAAAACAGAGTACTTAAGTGAAGAAGACATAGAAGATCTACAGATTGATGACAACGTAACAATCAAAGGAAAGGATAAATTCAAATACCTGGGGTTTATAATCACGAAAAAGGCAACAACAGAGGAAGAAATTACACAAAGATTAGGACAAACAAGAACAGCAATCCGACAACTTAACTCAGCATGGTGGGATAGACACCTAAATATGAAGACAAAAACGCAGACTTATAAAACATTAGTGCGAAGTATTATGACATATGGGGCTGAAAATTGGATCATAAACAAGAAAAACAGCAGTAAGATAGTAGCAACAGAAATGGAATGCCTGCGAAGATGCTGCAGAGTATCAAGAATGGATAGGGACGAAATAAAGCAAAAAACATCAATAGAAACAGACATACTAACATATATAGAACAAAAAAGACTAAAGTGGTATCGACATGTAAGAAGAACTAGCGACAGCAGATGGATAAAGAGAATAACCGAATGGAGCCCCCTAGGAAGGAGGAAAAGAGGACGACCCCGAAAATCCTGGAGGAACGAAGTAGACGACGCCATGAGTAAGGCCATGAGTAAGAGAGGCCTAAACGATGGAGAATGGCACAACAGAGAGAGATGGAAACGGTTGAGCGAGGGAAGGCAGTGAATACTGTAGAATCCCTAAATATATATATATATATATATATATATATATAAACATATATCGTCCGTATATTGAATTAAAAACGACGCAGACATTAAATAATAAAGGGCTTAGAACTGAGCCCTGTGGAAGACCGTTATATAATATTCTTGACCTTGTAATACATTTCTGTGATCACGTAAATATATTTTTACAAGTAAAAATTAATAAGTTTGTCGTAAACCTTAAATATTTTTTTGCCCTAATATAAAACGCAATCTATTTTCCTGGTGTAACATTGTAAATTTCACAAAATTGTTAAAAGTATAGCACTTAGTATTTTGTTAAAAAGAAAGACCTATGAAGAAAATGAATAATGCCTGCTTGAAACGAAATAAACTTCCTTGACAAAATATTAAAGTATATGTGAAAGTAGATTGAATTCTTTTTAGTTGATTACAGCAGTCAATTTGGATAATGGGTAGATATCTGATATATGCAGGGCCCCCCTAAGTGTATTACAGATAGTGATAGGATATAGTAGTATTGATGACGACGACGAACCACTGCTCGCAGTGGCGTAGAGGTAAAAGTAGGTTATTCCATCTTGCATTTTTATTTGGTAAGTTGTCAGCAATAGCAAAATTAAAATAAGTAAATTAATTAATAAATACATTTTTAACCTATTCTGTTTTTACTAAGATTAAACCAGGAATTGGTCAAAAACAAAGAAGTATCTCCTATTTTAACTTAAATAGGTAATAATTAAAATTCCACAATCCATATACCATTTAATTATCTATCTATTTTCACGCTCTCATTCCAAATGTTCAAAAATATTATTATCCACTCCTTTAAGTGTCTTTCCAAGTGCATGTTTGCTTGAAGTTTCTCTTTTCCCTGTACAGTTTTAAAGTGAGAAGAAGAGCAGTCTAAGTGACGATCATGACTGTTTAGGATAATCAATGTTTCCAAAGAAATCAAAGATAAAAAATGATCCAAAAAAATGGACTGACATTAAACTGAAATGAAAACAAATATATAAAAAATATAACTTTAACCGTCGTATCTCCTCAATTACGACAATATGCTACAAATGTTATGAGAGCCTGTTTCTGAAAGATTAATAATAATTCAACTGAATACTACTCCGGTCAAATTAAATGTTTTACAAGTGTATGCCCCAACCAGTGATAAACCAGAAGAAGAGGTAGAGTAATTCTATGAGTTATTGATAAATTCACTTCAACAAATATACATTCGTCAATTTTGGGCTATCCAACAATTGCAGAATGTCATACACATACAATAAAACATAAAGTTGAACATAACACTACACTAAACAAGGACTGTTTGTCCTTGTTTAGTGTAGTGTTATGTTGAACTTTATGTTTTATTTTATGTGTATGACATTCTGCAATAATTGTTGGATAGCCCAAAATTGATGAAATGCCCCTGAGGAGGCTCTAGGGAGCGAAAGTACTTGGGCAAGATTTAATTAATAAACCTGTGCTCGATATCTGCCTTTAATTTTCAAAGTTCATTTATTTAAGCATTCAACCTTATATCAAAGTATAATTTAATACTTTGAAGTATGGTTTCATCAATGTAAATCCAAACCCTGTTTGTTTTTGAGGTTATTTACTCAAGTACTAGTGGGTATTTACGCAAGGTTATTTACGCAAGTACTAGTGGCAAGTATTTAGTGGCATTACTTGCTTATAGGTTCACTAAAGATGGACTGACTAGTACGAAAACGTTCTTTATGTTTAATCCAATTAGATTTTTAAATTTAATTTTAATTAAATATGCCAATTACAATAGAAGTGTTTTACTTCTATGTTCGAGTTTCTTATTATATTCAGTTTTTCGTGTTCATACGCTGTGAATTCGTGCATACATGTAGCGAATATTTATTTTTACTAATTATGTTGTTTTTCTTTTTCTTACCAATCTATTAAAATGCGTATTTTTATGTGTTGAATTTAATTGTCGTATTAAAGGTTTTGTCTAGTGATAATAACTTTACCATCACCACTTTTTCTTGATTTTCACCTCGACTCATCCTGAATTCCCCTAATTTATCGAGCAGTGTATTGTTTGCTTTATGTTATGACAAAAAAGTCGCAATGCGAGCGCCCCCTTAGTACGAAAAATAAATATTAACGAAACAAAGAGCACCATCTACCAGCGATTTTAACACGTCTCGTCGACTTAACTTTGTTAAGATCGCTTCCATTTACGTCCCTTCTTATCGATTTTAATTGCTTGATGTCGTTGGAATTTTATGTAGGTAACTGTTAAATATTTTAAACTTGACCTTTACGTCCGATTATTAACAGCTTTAAAGGTTTTATTGGATGATAAATTGAAGGAGCAATAAGGGGTTTGTATATATTTAAGGTCAAGGCTTTGTATACGTTATCTTCTAAACGATTTACACTGAGAAAAGTAAAATCAGTTTAATATAAGAATATTAAGGGGTAAAGTCATATTTAAATAAAGGTCGTCTGGGGCCTTGTAAATGCTTAATCGTTTCGATACAAGTATATGAACCTTCTTCAAGGAGGCAAGAACTTTTACACATTGTGATTCAGCTGCCAAGCTTGCTCAAGCATTTGGTTATCTAAAAATGTTAATATAATACTATTTCTAATCACAGACATGTATTTTTAGATTTGATTTATCTAATAATAGGGATATTACGTTAAGGGTGTGATTCTCTTTTTAAATCATATTTTTATCATATTATCTATAAATGTTTTTTGAAAATTTCAAAACGAACAAATTCATATTGTAAAATATTTATTAGTAAAGAAATATAAAACATAAATATTTTCTAAATGTTTTTCTGTGAACTGAGAGTTCTGAGGCAGGAAAAGAAATGCTCAATCAACTTATTTGAAAATTCGTTCAGTCCCTAATTATATTGCATTCTCTTGTCCAAGAACACTAGGCAAACGTTAATCAGGTGTTAGTTTTAGTAAGTACATTAGAGAAATAAATCAATTTTTATAAAATGGCCGTAGATAATTTTGGACACTACTACACTCACTAGTCACTTCACTACTGTGAAGTGACTAGTGAGTGTAGTAGTGTCTGGGGGCTCGGGAGACTGAGACCTCGGAAGCCCCGAAGAAGACATCAGAGAGGATGTCGGAAGCTCGGCCCAATGGATATCCACGCGGTTCAACCCGGAAGACTGGTGAGTTTAATATTAATTTTTATAACAGTATTAATCTTAGCTCTAGGTTTAATTGTACTAATCGCGGAAATCTTGAAGAAATGAAAAAACCAAACATCCATAGAGAAGTTACAACATGTGTGTTACCTCAAAAAGACATGTAGCAGTCAATGATATTAAATTTGTAAAAAAGCTTACGATAATGGAACATTCAGGGGGATAAAGTTGTATAAACAATTAATTGAAACTAGGTACAGTTTACAAATTAACAAACTTAGCACAGCAAAAGAACATGTGATAATAATAAATGTATATAAAAAATTGTTGTAAAAAACTGAAGTAAAAAACATTAAAATTGATGTGTAAAGAACTAGAAAGATCATGAGATGCACTTCCAACAATGTATTATCAGTTAAATTTAATTTTGACTTTAGGTAACATTATTAATTAGTTGAGATTAAAATATAATATTTAAAAGTAAAATGAAGTTACCAGTCTTTAGCTTACTGAATGCCGCAGGTAAATGAATTAACAGGTGTAACACCCACGCCAACAACGTAAAGAGACAGTGGTCTTGAGGTCAAAAAGGTTGTCAGAACAAAAAGGCGAAATACCAACCTCTAATACAATAGAGCGTTACATTTAAAGATTATGATAAATTTGGGTGACAACTTGTCATTAAAAGTTAAAAAGCCAAATAATGAAAGGAAAAGGTGGTTCAAATCACCATTTTCCCCCCAGTGATTGGTTCAAAACCCAAAAACAAAGCAAGCGAGGTCAATCCAAAATATCATATATTATAATATCTACGTTGTGACTGGTTAGCCAGCCAACAGGTGAAGACTGATTTAACTTTCACAGTCCAAGGTTCATATCATTTGGAACTGTAAATGAAAAATATTCTATGAATCAGTTTCAATTAAAAGATTTTATTAAACAAGTCAGCCAGAAAACAATTACTTAATATATGTAAATGTGATATTGACAAAATATTTAACAAAATGTAAGTTAATAAATCTAAGTTAATTAAAGAAAGAAAAAATTTTATTTTATTTTATTTTATTTTTATTATTAGATATGAAAATATGATCAAAAACACCTTATGGGACAATTCAAAGTAAATAACATATTGAGCCTAATTCTGTAAAATTAATGCATGATAAATTTGGCTCAAGTTACTAATGTCGGTTCTCTTATTAAGAGCATTTGGGTGTTTTAGTATTGAACACATTTCCAAAAACTGTCTTTTGACGAGATTGCGTTCAGTGCCAAGAATTTTAACTTCATTATTTACTTTGTAAAAGTATGCTTAGATAAGTTTATATCACTGTGGTGTGTCGTAAGACGCCCTCTCAGTGATCTCCCTGTCTGACCGATGTAACATGAGTCACACTCAGCACAAGTTATATGATAGATTACATTAACTTGTTCCAGAAGGGACGAGGGTGTTTTAGTTTTATAAAACAAATTCCTGACAGTCTTAGCATTCTTAACTGCAATTTTAACAGGTACGTTATTCTGTGTGTACAGTTTAACGAGCTTCTCAGTAACTTGAGGAAAATAAGGTAAAGATGAGTAATGGGTAGTTGGAGTCTCAAGTACAGTATTAGGCAGAACAGTGTTATTAATGGAATTATTTGATATTATTCTAAGTTGGTCACCATTGGGTATGTCATTTGAAGAGGAACCATAGCTTTGTAAGAAAAGGTATTTATTGATAAGGGAGGATGGATAGGAATTCTCAATCGGAATTTTTGGAAGTGCATCTCATAATCTTTCTAGTTCTTTACACATCAATGTTAATGTTTTTTACTTAAGTTTTTTACAACAATTTTTTATATACATGTATTATTATCACATGTTTGTTAGTTTGTAAACTGTACCTGGTTTCAATTAATTGTTTATACAACTTTATCTCTGAATGTTCCATTGTCGTAAGCTTTTTTACAAATTTAATATCATTGACTGCTACATGTCTTTTTGAGGTAACACACATGTTGTAACTTCTCTATGGATGTTTGGTTTTTTCATATTGTTCTTTTTAGATGAACTGATGATGCTTTCTAAGCAGAAAGCAAAACGTCTTCAATAAATAGATGAAGTAGCCACCTTCTTTGTCTTTTATTTCTCCACTTTGACCGAAAAGCCACCACTTCGAGTGTTCCTTAGTTTATATGTATATATATATATATATATATATATATATATATATATATATATATATATATCCTAATAAATAGTGAATGTGTTTTAAAACCGTGAATCGAAAATTTTTATCTTCATCCCAATTAATTTCAGACAAAAGCCATTAGAGTGTTTATTATAACCCTGTATACTACGTCATTGACTGCATTATCCTTTCGCCGGGAACAAAGCGACTCTGGAAACCAATATTATTTAATTTTAAGGGAACCGTAGAGAGAACTCAAAACAATTTAACTAATAAGAATTGACCATTACTATATTAAAGATTTCAGCAATAATAAAAACACAATGAAACTGGACAAACCGTTACAATGGCGTACTGAAACTAGGGAAAAGGGGAGAAATTTAAAGCGGTAAAAATAACCAAAACAAACAAAATTCAATTTTGAATTTTAGTGTGGTAAGACTAATGGGAGTGGGAAAAGCGACAAATGAAAATAAAACTTTGGTAGACTAAAAAATTCGTAAAATTAGGTCAACGGGGTAAATGGAAGAAATTTATTGTTAATTGTGAATTGATTTTTCTCTAGACGGTTCATTTATGTTTGTATGGTAGTATAATGCTGCAAATTTTTAATTAAAATTATCCGATATCGTATGATATCAAAAAGAATAACTATAAAGTCGATAAATTTAATTAACTCTAATTAAATATAGGATACATCAAATAATAATTGTATTTCTCGATCAACCTCAATAATTAGTTGTGAATTAATGTATATTTTATTGCCCATCTGGAATCCTTATTGGAATTTTATCAAAACAACATTAATCATTAACAAAGCATATCAACTCAAGTAGGAGGAATGGATAAGGGAACGATCAGGGTGCGACGCTTCTTTTTCATCTTAAAAGAGCGTAATTTCTTTATTATCTTTACTGCTCTTGACGACATACCTATCATCTTTGCTTTTAATTAAACAAGTGTGTTCGACTAAGTGATACTGTGTCATTTATTCTCAGACAGTTTTATAGTATAGCCGAGAATGAAATT
The DNA here is from genome assembly GCF_040954645.1 of Diabrotica undecimpunctata. Taxonomy (NCBI): domain Eukaryota; kingdom Metazoa; phylum Arthropoda; class Insecta; order Coleoptera; family Chrysomelidae; genus Diabrotica; species Diabrotica undecimpunctata. The sequence goes on from NC_092808.1 coordinate 145,343,376, forward strand.
TTCATGTTACTTGTGAATGACTAATTCATTGAATAAGAGATTAAATTCTTGCTTTAAATTGTTTTGCCAGTCTTTACCTCCAGGCCGGAATGTTGTTGATAGCGTTGTGAAAAATAATAAAAAAGCTGAAGACGTAAAAATCGGGTTGTTGACATTGATGATTGATGAATTTGAAGGTCGGCTGTGAATATTTCCATAATATATTTATTCTTTTTTAACATGAATAAGCTACACTTAATTATAACGGATCTAACCATAAAATTGGGGGAGTCGCATAAATTTAGCAGACACTCTAAATGAAGAATGGAAGAATGAACCATAAAACAGCTCTAATCAATGAAAATTAATCAATACTCCAAATTTATTTTTATTAGCGTCATGGAAGAGTGGTTCTCAATGAAGATCAAATATACTGTTAGCTTGGTTACCAATTTGGAGGATCTATAATATTATTTAGATATAGTGGCAATCAAAAACGCCGAATTTAACCTAATAAATAAATGTTAAAAGACAAAAGACGATGAATCTAATCATATTCATAATAGAGTCACAGTGAATAATAATATTATCGAAATAGTAAGAACTTATAAATAACTTTGTTGCTGTTTAAATGAACACCAGTATTTGAACCGTTGGCCGATTGCGAAATTTTGATTTAACTATTTCAAATCAAAATATCAGGCAAGAACCATGTTACGCCTGGATTCTTTTAAAATTTGGTTGTATCAGCGGTTATTGAAAATAGCATGGATCGAGAGAGTATCAACTGACAAATAATGATCGTTAAAGGAAAGATTGACTGAAAACGATATATCGGACTTAGGAAGTTCTCTTGGCTGCGAAACTCACGCCAATGGCTAGACATCAGTGAGGCCAGCATAATTATACAATTAGCATATGATAGAAAAGAATTCCAAATGATGGTCGCTAAATCCCGATAACGAGGGGGTAAATAAAGAAGCAGGTGTTGCAAATAATTCTGCGGAATATATGCAACATACATGAAACTAGTACAGGTTTAACTTAAATATTATTAATTCTTGGTAGTCACACAATAGATTCCTAAATTGAATATTGTGCAAGTACTAAGAGTATAGTTAGAATTATCTAAAAGTAAATAAGAAAAGATTGGTGCATATGTAAATATGGAGTGGTTAAAAAGCTTCAAATATATATAAATAATATTACAACGAAAAAAGACCTTGGAAGTAACATTTAAAGACTTTTAAATCATTTTATTTGACAAAAAAATAAGGTAATTAAACCGAAGCATCTATTACCAGACATAAGAATATAAGGGCATAGGCAAGTTGAGCATTTAACAAAACGGGAAATTTATTATGTAATCAGTCACATGCTCTCTCACTGCTATTTTATTATTTATATAGCCTTTGAAATGTATATTTATAAAAAACTCCAGAAAATGTTCTGGACGGATCTGAAAATATCCTAAAAATATCATGTAAGCACTTAGAAAGTTAGAGCCAATATAGAAACAGAGTTGATTTATAACATAAAAAAGAGAAAAACTTCACATCTTGGCTATGTTATAGGAAGCAATGTGGCAAAGCTTTTTGAAGTTAATTATCGGAGAAAACTAAAAGGTGAGAGAGGACTGAAAATAGGCAAACATACGTGATTGTAGTACATTAGATTTAAATGATTTGGACTCTCCTGCACTGTTTTAAGCTGCATAATATAGAAAGTACTTTATTGAAATTGTAACTGAAGATAGTACCATTAAAAGAAAATACCGATATGTCCGAAGAAAAGGTTTGGAAAAGGGGAAACTAGCAGTATCGATTTAGGGTGCAGAAACTTTAACAATTACTAAAAATCTGTGGAAAAATCAGAATAACAGAATGAGGTATGGAGCAGTCATTGTTGTAATTAACGCCAATATATACAGCTCCAAATGTCAATAACACTGGTTTACAAAATGGGAAGGCTTTGGTTCGACCCCGGCATTCGATCCACCTTACTTAAATTTTCAATTCCTAATTTAACTGAAGACGGCACATGAAGTCGTCGGTCCCAGCTATATAAGTAGTTAATACTAAAAAAACCTGAGCCAGAAGATTAAATGAATGGAAGACATACAATAAGCGAATTGGCTAAAGTACGATCGGTTATAACAACAAACTGAGAAAAAATGTCATTATAAGAATTTCAACAGGGATTAGACATGCTGTGGAAAGGATAGAACAAATGAAATAGAACTGGATCGGATACGTGATGTGAACGAATAACTCTATAATTTTGGTGGAATGGACTCACAATATAATGAAGTAATAAACTACATGCTTATAGAGGTAAGGGTAGACCCGCAAAATGGTGGATGAATGATATAGAGAGGATTACAACAAACTGTATTTACAAGGTACAAAATTGGAAGCAATGCAAAGGAAATGTGTAGGTTAAAGAAATTAATTTTATTGACTTTTTTATTTGAAAAAACATAAGATAACATTCTTAAACAATTAAGTACTGTGTTCTGTTTCCAGAAAATCGAAAACTGCCTTCGGAAAATTTGCCGGACCTTACATATGATAACGGTAGTGAAGAGAAAAGAGATACATAATTGTTTGCTTATAGTTGGTATTAACTAAACATACTTTTGCATTTTTTAAATGTACCTATTATTCGTATTGTGAACATTTATGACATGTAGGTATTTTGCGTATATAATAAATAATTATTAGCTAATAATTTTTTTTTGGAAACTGTACTTTCTTGTAAAAAATCCTATTTGTAAATAAAATGCAGATACGCCACTATTTCTGATCCAGTAATATGTCTGCTGCTCAATTAAAACTCGGTATATGACTTTTTATTTATGACTTACGCAGAAACTTAAGCCAAAAAACAAAAATAACCATATACAAAACCCTTATATAACCAGTGTTGACATATGGGTCGGAGACATGGACCATTTCCAAGGCAGATGAAAATCTCCTGCTTATATTTGAACGAAGGATCCTGAGAAGAATATTCGGTGGCATCTGTGAAAATGGTGTTTGGAGAAGGAGGTACAACTACGAGATATATCACAGATATAAACATATATTTGGTGGTAAAGACGTAGTATCCTTTAAAAAACTAGGAAGACAAAGATGGGCAAGATTACAGCAGAACAACCCTTCTAGAAGAATCCTTATGTCACAACCTGTGGGAAGTAGAAGTAGGGGTAGGCCAAAACTCAGATGGAGGGATGGTGTAGATGAGGATGGTAGACAAATAGGCGCAGCAAACTGGCAACAATTGGCAATGAATAGAACTGACTGGCGTAATAGACTTGGGAAGGTCGAGGCTCTTTTATAGGGCTGTAGCACCAATGATGATGAAATGACTTTTTATTTACGGAAGGATAAAAACATGATTTTTTCTAAGAATATATTTTAAGTTAAAGTTCAACTATCATTATAACATGTTTTGCGTTAACAAGTTATAAAAAACATATACAATCCTGGGGAAAAAACGTTGATAGCCGTCTTAAGTTGGCAGTACATACCGTGTTTTATTTTACGACGGCAGTGTAGGACAATATATATTTTTGTTTTTCTAGTAATGCAATTCTAGACGATGATTCAATAACTAGATTAGAACTTAGAGAAAAGTAGAAGATATTATTAGTGATATAAAGAATCAAATTTTAAATGATTCGTTTTACGAAAAAAATCTACTAATAAGGACTTAAAGTAGAAGAAAAATAATAAATATGAAATAAAAACCAGAAGGAAGCCAATTAAAAACTGGACTAAATTACAAAACAACATATTGTAAAGAATTTAAGAAACAGATAAAATCCAGTGTTATCTTTCAGGAAAACCCTATCGTAAGGGCTTTTAATGAAAAGAAGGAGACAATTTTACTATACTTTCCTTGTATTAAAACTCAATTTAAATATCGACGCCATTCTTATAAACATATCTGGCGTAATGTCTTGCCCTGTATATTGGTTTATTTCAGTTGTTGCTGTTAAAAATATCATGCGCCTGTCATCGTATTTTCCGACCTTAAAAACTGATCCTTGCTAAAGATCAAAAAGCTATTTTAACTTGATGCGACACCGTGTCCGTCCTAAATAACCATTAACGGCTTTGGCTACATCCTCTTCGGATTACTGTAAAAATTTATCTACCCATTCCGCAATATTTTTTTATTCTCATTTATTTCTCGTTGTATTATATATATCTTAAACAAGGATTGCACGAAAATATAAAAATATGGCAAGGAGAGATGGTTAAGTTTTTGCTCTGTTTCGATATGTGTTCAAATTTAATGATGATTTAAACGACAATGTTATTTATGGTACCATAGTGTGGCGTAATGGGGTTATTTAGAGTTTTTATGAGTTAGTGGGACTGCCGGAGCATACAAAGAGGCTAATCCATGAATAATTTTTGAAGGTGGAAGTTCGGGTTGAGTAAAATATTACAGGCGACTTGGCGATGGGCTTTATAATCGGATTTACTTAATAATGTAATCTTTCGGATGAATTCTGTAAATTTATTATTAGAGGAATTCTTAACTGAAACACGAAAGCGGTTTATTATCATCCATGGAAACCGGGTTTATATTCTCGATCACAATTATCACAATTGTATTAAAAACTTGTTTATAACAGTATTGTTTCAGAAGTAATATTACATTCTATTAAACAAAAAAAAATTTACTGTTAAAACCATGCATTTTGTCTTTTTTGGAGAAATTAATATGTTAAATTTACTTGCTGTTATATTAAATTGGTGCAGCGTACGTTGTAAATGATCTTCACTTAGTATTTCATCGTCTACATAGCAGATTGTTTTAAGTTGTTTTTGTCCCCTTCGGTATTCTTTTTTAGTTCTTACTTTTTTTATTATTTCATTTATGGTCAGGTTGAACAATAGAGGACTCAGGAAATCTTCCTATCTTATCCAATTGTTTCAATTAGGTTAGTTAGTTCTTCTTCTGCTTTTACTTTTATTGTGTTGTTTTGGTAGATATTTTCAGTCGTTTTTATTATTCCTATAGGCATGCCTCTTGAGTACAATGAGTAGATAACGTTGTTTAATTTGACCTGGACAAATGCCTTCTTAAGGTCCACGAAATATAGATATGCCGTTTGTTGTATTCTAATGATTCCTTTTGCACTTGCCTCATTATAATTATACCGTCGGTGCATCACAGCCCAACAAAAAAAAATTTTTGTCTTGCTGCCGAAAAAAAATCAACTGATTTTGGTTAATTTAACTATGCTGATTCCAAAAATACAAACCTTTTCTTTGTATCAGCTCTAGTTTTCGAGATATAACATACTCATCAAATACTTAAATATTCTTACATTTCTGTATATTCCACCACTATAACTGCAATATGTTTATAAACCAACTTAACAAATTCTGATACAAATACATACTAATGACTTCTAATTAAAGTGTACTTTTCGGAAATGCCCATAACTTGAAATTAGCGCTCATTGCTTTTTAACTATTGTCCGATAAGTACATAGTATTTTCTCTGAAACGGCCTTAATAAATTCCTATAAAGTCAACTGCATTCTATTGTAAAATTTAGTTTGAACTTGAGTTTCGATGCAAGAGTTTGTTTTTGACAACTGAAAACCATGGCTTCTACAAGCAGGCGTTGTTGTGTGAATAACCCGGACGTTTTTTGCTACATATGTAGCGAGTACATTGTAAAGGAAAGCAGAAAACCAGTTTGTGATATTATAAAAAGGGCATATCAAGCCTATTTTGGTGTTCATTTAGGAGATCAAGATAAATCCTGGGCTCCACATGTAGTGTGCAAAATTTGTATTGAAAACATGCGACAGTGGACGAAAGGACAACGAAACTGTTTAAAGTTTGGTGTACCAATGGTATGGAGGGAACAAAAAAATCATTTTGACGATTGCTATTTCTGTCTTGTGAATATAAAGGGCATTAATCGTGACAATCGACATATTCTAACCTGGATTCAGCAGTAAGACCAATTCCACATCAGCTTGAACACATACCCAATCCAATATTTAGATATAGCTACGTTATCAGAGGATAATGTCGAAACGTTATCTGATGAACTAAAGACTAATAGATTTGAGGAAGACGACAGTGATTTTGAAGAGTAGTCAACACGTCCTAAACTCTTTACTCAGGAAGAGCTAAGTGAGCTGGTGTATCGGAATATACACCAGGTCACTGGCGTCTTTTTATCGACAGTTACAAACGAAGTTTAAAGTGTGTCCTTTTACATAATGGCAACAAATATGGAAGTATACCAATTGGACATTCTACAAAAAGGGAAGAAGAATATAAAACAATTTCGCTAGTGCTAAAAAACATCAAGTATGACCAACATCAGTGGGCGATCTGTGTTGATTTTACAAAATATCATTTTTTTGTGTCTTTGGGATAGCAGGGCTAAGGACCAACACTGGAGTAGAAGAAAATGGCATCGCAGAGATGCATTAGTTCAAGGAGAAGCTAATGTAGTTAACGAAGCATTGGATAACTGAGAGAAAATAATATTACCTCCGTTACATATTAAACTAAGGCTGATGAAACAATTTGTAAAGGCCCTAGACCAGAATCGTCCTTGTTTTGAATACTTGTCCAGCAAATTCCCTGCACTTTGTAAATATAGCACTTAGCCGGAATATTTGATGGGCCTCATTTATAAACTTATGAGACAACTTATAAAAGATTCGCATTTTACAGAATCGATGACTGAAATTGAATGTAATGCATGGTGCTCTTTTGTGAAAGTTGTGAAAAATTTTCTTGGAAACAATAAATTGGAAAATTACCGGGATATAGTGGAAGAAATGCTCAACAATTTTAACAAACACGGTTGTCATATGAGTATTAAAATTCATTACCTCCACAGCCACTTCCGTTTCCCAGAAAATCTTGGTGACCTTAGTGAGGAACAAGGGGAACGCTTCCACCAAGATATCAAAATGATGGAAGAGAGGTATCAGGAAGATGGGACACTCACATGATGGCGGATTACTGCTGGAGTCTTCAAAGGGGCCGTCCTTTTAAAGCCTTTTCAAAAAAATCATATAAAAGGAAGTTTTTAGGTGACGCTGAATAGCAGATTTGTGCTGCGATGCTGGTTAGGTTAGATGAAAAGTTAAGTTTTTTTGGCAGATATGTGTGATGATTTTTGTAAGTACATTATTGTACAATCAATATCTTACTTTTTATTAGTGTTTTGTTTATTTAATTGGTAGCAGCACTACATATATGTAGCTAGTGCTGCGTTTAATTACCCTATATGTTAGACATGTGATCTGTTGTATTTCCTGAAAACGATCTGATGGAGCAAATCTGGTGGCATTTTTGGATTCAGCAGGCCCAAATTACCTAGAAACAGTAAAAAAATTTCCGGCAGCAAACTGTGTGTTTACCAGTGAATCTTTCCGACCTAAAACCTTGTTATTCTTCTGCTAGTGTTATAATTTTATTTAGTTTATTTGTTATCACTATTGTTGTTAATTTTAGTGGTGTGTTTAATAAATTAATTCCTTTGTAATTTTCCGGGTCTGATTTGTTTACCTTTTTGAAGAGAGGTTTTAGGATGCTCTCCATTTTTGAGGAATTCTGTTTTGTTCTCTTATTTTTTGGATTAGTTTTAATAGTTTTTTGGTCAGATCTGGTCCTCAGTACTTTGGGAGTTCATTTGGTATTCTGTCCTCTCCTGATGATTTTCTATTTTTTCTTTGTTTGTCATCACCTCTAGTCTTGGTAGTTCGAAAGTAGTCTGCCCATGTTTCCTTCTAATTGTGTTTTGTTTTTATTAGAATATTCGTCTCTTTTCTTTGTTCTCTAATCATTCTCCATATTTCTTTCTATTCGAGATTCAATATCTAAATTAGGGTCTAGGCCCGGTGTAATCCAGGAACCTAGATAGTAAAATGTTCAAAATGTCTACGTGTCGCCTTTATATTCTTATGCCTAGTAATATATATTAAGGATTAACTATTATTTTATTATTTTTGTTTTTAAATAAAATGGTCTTTAAATCCTATCTCTTGATCTGTGATCTTTGTTCGTTGTAATATTATTTACATGTATTTGAAGCTATTTATTCACCCCTTCTTTACATATACATCAATCTTCTCTCATTTACTTTCAGATAACGCTGACTATACTCTTAGTAGTTGCACAATATTCAATTTAGAACATGATTGTGCTGTATAAATTATGGACTATCAAGAATTTCAAATGTTGAAGTTATACCGGCACTATTTTCATGTATGTTTCATTTATTCCTCAGAATTATTTGCAGTATTGTCTTAATTTGCCCTCTCCTCATTGGACGTTGACGACTATTAACTGGAATTCTTTTCGATCTTGTGCTAATCGTATAATTGTGCTGACCTTTCTAATGTCGAACCATTGGCGTACGTTGCATAGTCAATAGTACGTTTCCATTTCCAGCACACGTTCAACGGCGGTACAACTATATCTCAAAAGAATCCAGACGTGACATGGTTCTTGACTTTAACATCCATCCTTCAACTCCGTACGAGAGTATAGACAGTAGGTAGCAGACTTAGGTTTCTATTGCAGTATTTGCAATATATCAAGCTTTAAAATAGGCTGTTATTTAAAAAAGTCTGATATACAGTTATAATTATATCCAATTCAAAGTGTCGGTTATCTGCTTTTAAAAACCTCATAGCAATAATTTATAAAAAAATATTATTCTGTATAAAACATTGGAAAACCAAACTAAAATTGCTGGGACAAATACTCTACTCACTTTCATTTAGACAAAGGGTTACTTAGGTATTTTTGGTAGCATTAAATTTATAATTTGTTGCGAATAAAGTGGTTTTAAAAGGTTTAGAGATCATATGACTAGACAGAAAAGATTTAAGTATAATATTTTAACGAATTTTAAGACAAACTTGCATTGAGTGACATGTCATCTGCACTTGAGAGAAAATTATAATACTAAAATTCATCCTCTTTTACCTAGTTTATCTTTTGTTTAACTGCAACAAAATAAAATTAGTTTATAAATATAAATACTTAAGTTATGAAATTAAAACTGATAGGGACAACAAAACTGCTGAAATCCAAAGAAGAATCACTTCAGTATGGGCCGCATATGGAGCTCTATCAGATATCTTCAAGAGCAACATGCCAAATCAGTTATGACTTACGGCGCCGAAACACTTTCCTTAACACAGGCTACAGCAACCAAACTCAGGGTAGCCCAAAGACAGATTTGGAAACAAAGAAATAAGAAGAAGGACAGGCGTCACAGATGTCATAGAGCCTATAGCATGGCTAAAGTGGAACTGGGTAGTCCATGTAGCCAGAATTAATGATGGGCGGTAGAACCAAAAAATTACAGAGTGGAGACCACTAGCTGACAGAAGAAGCAGAGGTAGACCACTTACACGATGGAGAGACGACGTCAAAAGAATCGCTAGGGACTGGCTGTAGAAAGCTCGAGACCGACACAACTGAAAGAAATTAGGAAGGCCTTTGTTCATCTTTGGAAGCAAAAGGTTGGATGATGATGACATTTTGTCCTTATTGAGTTTTGATGGTTGCAAAAAAGTGTTATTTTATATAAATATATTTACTTCGCGTTCCGTGTAGCTATTCTTATGCTTTATCAATCATCTCAGTTATCTGGATGTGTTTTGACAAACTGACTATGAGAGATGACTTATTATATACTATTCTTTATTTGTCAATCCACAACTAATTCATCAGAATGCTTAGGAACAATATGGTTACTGATCAATATATTATTTACACATCTTACAAAACCTACCTATATTTATTATTGTAAACAAAAGATTTAGTTAAAGATTATTGTTCTACTAAAATGTGATATATCTGAACAGAAACTTAATTTTTTTTTTGTTATAATTCCTTAATTTGTTTTTATAAAATAATAATTTTAAAGTATTCCCAAGTGAACATTCGGGCCTGTATAGTAAAGATCGCCCTAACTTCTGTCGACGACTACGCCAATTAGTTAATTATATTTTACTTTCAAGACGGTGGATTAAAAACAGGTTCAATTAACTAAAGTACCAGATTATAAATTCAATATCTGCAGTTGCAGAATCGATTAGCCTAATTCATAATCAATCTAAACATTCCAATTATGTTTTGGCAAAGATCAAAGAGGGTTAATATTCCAATCAATGCTGCCAATTAACTTGTGCTAGCTGTGGTTACAAAATTCATAAAAAAAAACTAATTGAAAACCTTTGAAATTAATTTTTCCTCGTCGGAGATAAACCTACCCTCTCTTAAAATAACGACTTTCTGATAGAAGTATTTTTTCAGGGGTAAATTAAAAAAGCGGAACCATTTATATTAAGCTAATTTCTAAAAAAATTTTTACTGCATTTGGTTTGTTTCAGTATATGTAGATATTATTAAATAAATATTAACAGGTTTTTTCCCAAATTACCTAGAATTTATGTTGGTTTAATAGTATACAGAGCGTCGGTGTTTCAGAGCAAATACTTTGCAATACTTAGGTAGTCAAAATTTCTTTTCTTTTTCTGTCGGCTTTATTAAGTTACATTACTACACCTGTGTTAATTCATCATTCAATCTTCGCTTATCCACTGCTGGACATAGATCTCCCTCATAATTTTCCATCTATTTCGATCTTGTGCCTCTTGCATCCAATTCCTATGACAACGTTTTAGATCGTCAGTCCAACGTGTTGGTGGACGACCTCTACTTCGGTAGGCATCATCTCTTGGTCTCCATTCTAGTATCCGCTTTGTCCATCTATTGTCTGTCATTCGAGCCACGTGACCTGCCCAGTTCCATTTTAGTGTTGCTACTCTCTCTACTGGATCAGCCACTCCTGTTCTTTGTCATAGCTGGCGATTTGGGATCTTGTCTCGTAGTGAAACGCCCAACATAGCACGCTCCATCGCCCTTTGACACACACGGATCTTTTGAACTGTTCCCCTTGTCATGGTCAACGTTTCGGCACCGTAAGTTAACACTGGCAAAACACACTGATTAAACGTTTTTCTTTTAAGGCATATTGGTATATCAGACGATTTGAAAATATGGTTCAGCTTGCCGAAGGCTGCCCAAGTCAGTCTTATACGACGGAGAAGCTCAACGGTTTGGTTATCTTTTCCTATGCGAATCTCATGACCTAAGTATTTATAGGCCATTACCTGGTCTATGGATCTTGTTCCTACGCATATATCTTCGCTGACTACAAGATTTGTCATCATCTGGGTTTTAGATATATTTATTTTCAATCCCCCTTCTAGCGAGGAAAGGTAGAGCTGATTTAAAAGTTCTTTGGCCTCATCTATCCTATCAGCTATTAGTACAATATCATCTGCAAACCTTAGATGGCTAAGCTTTTCTCCGTTTATGTTTATACCCTTGTCGGTCAGTTTTGCCCTTTTACATATATATTCCAAAAGCGTAGTGAACAGTTTCGGCGATATGGTGTCCCCCTGGCGTACTCCACGTTGTATCGGGAATTTCTGGGTTTGACGATCACCCACTCTAACACTGGCTGTTGCGTTTTGGTATATATGTTTAATTATATTTATATACCGATAGTCAATTCGGCATTCTGTCAAGGCTTCCAACATTTTTTGTTGATTTACGGTGTCGAATGCCTTTTCATAGTCGACAAATATTAAAGCTAGTGGTTTATTATATTCAGTGCATTTTTCTATAAGATTTTTTATTACCAGTAGGTGATCGTTTGTTCCATAGCCTTTTCTAAAACCCGCCTGTTCTATGGGCTGATAAAATTCCAATTTATTTTCTAGTCGTTTCGTAATTATTTTTGTAAATAGTTTATAAATATGTGAAAGTAGACTTATGGGCCTGTAATTCCTGAGGTCGGTAGCATCCCCTTTTTTATGAAGTATGATAATTTCTGCGTTATACCACTGGGTTGGTGTTATTGCTTCCTGCAAACATCTAGTGAATAGTTTGGCAAGGACCTGCCATAATCTTTTTCCAGCCACCTTCAAGGCATATGCCACTATTTCATCGCCTCCGGGGGACTTATTGTTTTTCATTTCTTGCACTGACCTTCGAACTTCATTGGGTGTTACGTCCGGTAAAATTTCAGATCCCTGATTGATTATCTTTGGTAATGATCCACTCCGGTTACATTGCTGTTCTTTGTATAGTTGTCTATAAAAACTCTCTATCGTATTCATAATTTGAATTCTATCCTCAATGATTTGCCCCTGTTCATTTCTTAATTTGTGGACTCTAGTTATTTCCATCGTATTGTATCGTCTCAGATCTTTTCTAACTTCCTTTTTAATTTTCTTATTCAAAATTCTTAGTTCATTTTGGTTATGATCCTGATTTTCCCTAAGTTTTCTTCTTTCCTCTAGAAGATGTTTTGTGTTGTGGCTTAATTTTTTGTTATTATTTTCAGGACGAGGACAGTATTTCTTTTCAGCTTCTTTCAATATTTACGTAATATTATTGTTCATTTCATTGATGCTGATATTCTCTAAGTCGTGTGTATCCAAACTAGTCTTAATATTTTCTTAGTAAAGTGTTATATCTTCTGGGAACAGCCACCTTCCACTTTTCTTTTTGAGGATCATTTTTGTTCTTTCAACTTCCGTGTTAAAAGTGGTTTTTGCTCTTTTTTTTTGCTCTGTGTTAATTACCCTTTTAAAAATATGTACTTGGCTGTCTACCACTGTCCCTATGGAATGATTTTTATTTTACAGTTGTCGTGACCACGTACGGACCGACGGACGTCTTTACATGCATTTCATCTAATACATTAATTCTCTCCCCACTTAGCAATCTAAGCATCCTCTTTTCTTCAATATCTTTTCGTTCTTCCTTCTATTAAACTGTCCAACAATCCGACATCATAACTGCTATCTCTGTATGACAGTTATAGGCCAAATATTTACGTGCCACGCCCCAATCCGAAGCTCTTGTTAACAAGTAATCTCGTGCTGCGCCGTCAGTACAAGCCACTTGTATACAAGTTTTTGTGAAAAATTATTAATTAGTGAGGGCTAATTACCTGTTTTCTAGTGCTATGAAGTAGGTGTATAAAATTTAGGTGGTACCTATAAAAAATTTATTTTGAGCCAATGAAACTTAAAAATGTAAGTTTTTTTTTATTTTAAACAATAAGAATACACCTAATTATTTAGCATTTTTTCTTTAACTTAATTTTCCTAAGATTGTTTGTAAACTAGATGTCACCTGGTCCATCTTAGCTTTTTTACATGAAATGTCCACTTCTTTGTAGTGGCTACACAGCACAGCACTGACTCTGCTTTTCTCTAGCTGCTCATGTCCTTGTTGTGGCTACAATGCACAACACTAACTAAGCCATGCACAACTTGACACATTATACAAGCTCGAACGGTTTAGTCCTCTTAAGCATTCGCATCTGGGTTGGTTGACAAGAAGCTGAAGTACTTCATGGTTGGGATGCTTGTGAAGCCTTTCTTCATGTCTTCTGGCAACTTTCTTAATTGTATTTTTAATAGATTCGAGTTTAAGGTCTCTACGTAAATCGTCAGTCCGAAGATACCAAGGAGCACCTACAATATTCCTTAGTATTCGGTTCTGGAGCGTTTCTAAATTTCTATAATTGCATTTTTTGGAATATCTTTATTTCTATGTTCGCCGTAGAATTACTGACCGGACCCCAAAAATTGTTCTTTCCCAATTCATATCGTTTCTACTTTACAGCCCCATAGTTTGTAGGCCATAGGTCCACACAAGTTTCAATATCTGTTTTTAAATCGGTACTTTGTTCTGGATGAAAAGTTGAGAGTGCCTACCTATCAGCCAATACATATTTTTGTACTTTATCGTCAACTCTTTAGTTTTCTTTTTAACATGCTCCTTCCATTTGAGTTTGACGTCCAGATTTAAACCTAGGTATTTTGCTGTTTTCTTATTAGGAACAATGCTGTTGTATAAGATTAATTGGGAGATAATTAAATTACTTGTTAGTAAAGTTAATATGAACTGAGTTCTGTTCATTAAACTTTACGCCATATTTTTCGACCAGCGTTCTATGTCATTATTTGCATTTTGTAGGTTAACCAGAAAATGGAAGTACTTTTTATAATTATGTGAGGACATAGCATTCAGATATAATTTTCGTCCATAGTTTGACTTTGATTTTTGTTTGGGTGTGATTGTATTAATTCGTTAAAATAGTGTGTTTCGCGAAGAATTTAACTACATTAGTACCGCAATGTAATAGTAATAACACATTAGTATTGCATGACACAATTAATCTGTAATTTAGTGAAGTTTTCACAGGTAGGATTTTCTTAAAAGCAGTTCTACTGATCAGAGGCAAACGTGCAGAGACTGTCGCGCCGAAAAGGTTAATAAAGCCAGCAACTCTCTCTAAAGCCAAGGAGTTTCGGGATATTTCATGATTCAAAACGTATTTTCCAGTACTTATTTGCTAAATTTAACATTACCAAATAATATATACCGCAGGGCTTTCTTTAATTGAAAGTTGCTCTCGTCTGCTAATATCTATTAAACTAAACTAAAGCTTCCTGTCAATTCATAATCATCATCTTTGACTCGACAATCCTCTGTGGCCTGATCCAAGATTCGTCGCTATTCTATTCGGTTTCTGGCAACCTGTTAATGTGGCTTATATTTTTTTCACCTTGTGTCTGTAAGGATCTTTATTTTTTATTATGACTTCGAAGATTTCTTTAGAGTGCCTTTGTCATAAAATCTGATAGTTTGTTCCCGTTGACTCATTTATATCCTGGCACTCATATTTATGAATTATTAAAGTCTCTATGGAACTCTTGGAGAGATATGGCAATCAACAAATTTCTCTTATGGTCTTCTCGAAACTCCCTTACGTACATCTGGTGACATCAGGCTGACTCATAATTCATCCAAATCAAATTAATCCTTTAGTTCCTAATGAGCGTCAGCAAATCGCAATATAAAACTGGAAAAATCATATAGGAGAAAATTAAATAAAATCGTCAGTATCAGCATTTCTTAAAACGGTTCTCGAAAAAGATGACAAAGTTAAAAAAAGCTATGCCATTCTGAAACAATACAGTTAGCAGAAGAAAAGACAAAATCAGCGAAGATATTGAAAAATAACCTCCTAATATGATGGGCAAGAAAAATTGCTTCTTAAAACTGATGAAAGATGCGGTTCCAGATATGATTCTTGTGCATTGTGTTATTCATAAGGAAAACTTGGTAGCTAAAAACATCTCGCCTATTCTAAATGAAGTACACCATTTAGTAATAATGTTTGATAATGCTATTAAAACTAATGCCAAATGTGAAAGTCTCTTCAAGCTATTTTGTGAAAAACGTGAGACTTTTTCTTCATGATTCCAGTAATGTAGTAAGGCATTTTAAACCTCTTCTTTTTATTTTGTCAATGACCGTTTCTGATGTTCTAGCACTTTTTCTCAATCAATCCATTTCAACTGCCAACAATCTTCTCTTCAGGTCTGCATTAAATGTCCATACTTCAGAGCCATAACAAAGAACTGATTCAACCATGGTTTGCCCTATTCTTTTTTGTTCCTTTTGGAAATGTTGCGATCCCACCATAAGGGGTTCAGGCATCCTATAATTTTACATCCCTTATTAACTCGGTGTTTAATTTCGGTTTCTCCCAGGCCGTTCTTATCAATGAGTGCACCTAAATATTTAAATTTTTCCACTTGTTTGATTTCCACGTCCTCGTCTATCAACACTTTAAACCTTGCATCTAAATTGATAACTAAATATTCTGTTTTCTTCATGCTGACTTTTAACCCCCATTTTACATATTCTCTGTATAGACGCTTTATCACAAATTCTAGATCATAAGAATCTTGAGCTAGGACGACTTGGTCATCCGCAAAGTTCAGGAAGAACAGTACGTCATTTCCTATGGGGATTTCCATTCCGTGGCAGTGATTTTTCCAATTTTGGAGGGCTGCTCAATATATAAATTAAACAGTAACTTGTCTTAGTCCTTTAATTACTTATTGGCTCTGATAGTCTATTTCCGATTTTTAAGTAAGTAGTGTTATCCCTGTATGCTTCTGTGATTGACTATTCCTAAAAGATATTGACTAATGCAGAGTTGTTGTAAAGCTTGCCACAATTTAAGTCTTGGAACTGTATCATACGCCTTGTCGGTCTTTCATACGGTCGATAAAGGCTAGATGTACTTCGGTACCAACCACTATTCTTTTTTCTATTAATTGTTGGAGTATAAACAAGTTATCAGTGCAAGATCTACCAAGAGTAAATCCACTTTGGTCTTCGCTAATTAGATGTCCTACATCATCTTATATTTTTCCATTTATTATCTTTCCAAACAATCTCCCGAAAGTAGGTAGGACACTTAATCCTCTGTAACAGCTAGGATCTTTTCGATTGCCCTTTTTCAAGATGGACACTTGATGAGCGGTTTTCCATTCAGATGGTACCTTAATTTGTTGGCAGCATTGATTCATTAGAAAAGTTATTCGTTCTATTAGGAGTGGACCTCCTGCTTTAAGTAACTTTGCAGCTATATTGCCAGGTCCTGGAGATCGCCCGTTTATCAGTTCAATTAACGCAGTACGGACCTCGTTGTTAGTAGTATTAATGTTACTATTTGTTTGTCTCTCCATACTGTATTCCTCTATCATATATTCCAATCTGGACTCTTGGAGTAAATTTTTATAGAGATTTTCCCACTTTTCTGTAGGAATTAAGTTGCTTAAGGAGTTATGGGTGTTTTTCTTTAGATTAGTGATAGTTCTCTATGCTTCCGTAGTCTGAGAACCACCAATTAAATTTTCAATTTGGACACATTTTTGTTCCCAGAATTTTTTTTTGCTTCTTTTAATTGATTGCGTACTTCTCCGTTTTTTTTGATATGTTTGTATATTTGTTAGCTATTTCATTTATTTTTCTCATTGATATTAGTCTTAAGTTTTTTAACATTCTCTTCCCTTAACTCGTCCTAATATTTTTTAGCTCTCAAAATGTTGCCAAAATATGAGGTTTTGGGTTGTTTCATTGAATGGAGAAGTTCTCGCTTACTTTCAGCTCGACGTAGTACTTTCAGTAATGCATTCCATAATGACAGATAAGATAATAAACATAAATATATTTATTTTTTTTCACAGATTCTTCGAACGAAAATATTATTTTTTTTACAATTCTTTTATGCACGATTATAAAAACTACCCATCATCACTAAAACTGTGGATTCAATATTTTTTCTAGATTTTAACAATCATATTTTGGTTCGCGATTTCTCAAACCGGTCCTGTACGACCCGATTGCATGAAGCCTCCGTAAATTTCTCACAGTTATCTCACAACGCATTATACATGCAATACTTTATTTACACGCTCCATCACTAAGTCTGTAATGTGAAAAATCAAAATAGTCTCAGAAAAATATTAAACGGATAAAATCTCACCGCAGCATTCTACACGGTTATAATGAAAATCCGGACCTCTCCTTTCGCTTCGAACGTCTTGAGTTTCCCAAAGTTGTAATGTAAATACCATAATAAGCACCATTCTGATAGGGAAGACCGAAACCGCAATAAAAGTTGTTATCTTTGATTCTTCGTGTTGTCTTTAGTGTCATAAATTTTCAAATCAGTTTTCTTTGTCTAGTTATCGTTGTTTATGTGAGCCGGGATTGGATATCTTTCCGAAGGAAAAATAATGTTCTTATTTTTTGACACCGTTTCGAGAGTACAAAAGTTTCAATTGCTTTTTATTATTAGATCTCTCGCTTTAGGATTATTGTAATAATATTTCTTGTTTCTTGAACGGTTACAGAGATTACGAACTACTAGTCCGTACAGTATGCAATACGATAAATATGTTTCAAAAATAGGTCTTTAGTCAGTATCTCCCAAGTTTTTTAAAAATTGTATCTGGTCAAATAATTCTATTTACAAGTATAATAAGGCTAATGCTAGAATCTTGATTTCATACATATTTACTTATTATGACATTTAATATTTAGTTTTCGTTCACTTTTGCCCTGAATTATTAAACGCAGTGTATAAGGAGATATTAAGGCCAGCTCATTGTATGGCCGAAATATTGGACCTTTTACATTTTATGGCTTTTACACATAAGATTTTCAGCATGCGACGATAACATCACAGCTTGAACGCTTCTAATCTATGTAGAATCTTCACTTTTTTGTTCAGGTTTCACATCCATAAATCAAAATTTGGATGCCAGTTCTATTCCAATGGTAATATAAAGTTGAAAGCGTCTAGATCTCCTCTTCTCGCTCTCAACTTAACATTTAATCCAGTTGCCCAGATATCTAAAGTGTTCCATTCTCTCCAGTATTTTATCGTCTAATTTGAGTATTGTGTGTTCAATACTAATTTTTCTGACAACCATCCACTTTGTTTTCTTGTTTTCTTAACGTTATATTTAAGCCTTTTTTCTTGTATTTATTGTTTAATATGTTTACCAGAGCTCGGAGATCTAAATGATCTGCCATTATGATGGCAACATCAGCGCAGATGTTATTAATGAATTCTCCACTCATCTTAAAAATTTCGCTACAATTATTCAACGCTACTTCGAACACTGAATAAGAGTAGACACTAAACAGGATTGGCGACATATCACATCCCTGTCAAACACTACGGTTAAGAGAAACTTTACCTAAAATGTCCTGATCCACTTCAACGCTATAGTCAAATTCACACTTAGAGTGCGATACGGCTATGATAGGGTAATGCTACTCTTATGGGCCTTCCCGAGCTGTTGATTTCTCACTCAAGAACGTCGCACAGAACCGGCTTGGATAAAATGCATCTCCCGGCAGTACGCGTATAATATTTTATATAATGTATACAGTAGAATAAAAGAATATTGTAAAAGTTGTAATAATTGAATACTACATGAAATGTGTAAATAGCTTAAAAAGTACTAATTTTTTCTCGAATGTTTTTTACTTGAAGTAGCAATCTTTTATATAACGCTCGAATAGTCTCATAGTAGATTTACGGTACAAATATGTAGTGGTGTCAAAAAATTAATCATATATTCTTTATAAGTGATGTCATTCAACGAACTCGAATAATTCCTGGAAATATATACGTAAACATTTGAATGAGTTATTGACAACGAATTTAATAACCTTCAAGCATATAATTTCTAATTACGGATGAGCATGGGTGAAAATTCCTTTGGAAAACAAAACGACACTTCAGTATTTAGTCCGACTTTGAACAGAGAGTATGGGCTGTTATAAATTTAAACTCAGTAAATAAATAAATGGTTGCGCTAAACTGATAGTGTTGAATGTAATGTGTTTTTTACAAAATGCGGAACAACTTTATGTGAGTGTTGCTGTATCTGTTGATGTTCGTTTATGGACTGGTATTAGCCAAAGAATCATTTACAGTATCACAGAAGAAAAAAAAAACAAAGTGGAACGTTGAAATGGTGAAAAAAACATAAAAACGAGAGAGTCAAACCAATTCTAGAATATTCACATATGAGGAGGTTTTAAGAGGTTCTGTACGGAAAATTGTTCATTTTTTATGAAACATTTGCCGCCATACTTAAAGCGTATACGGAACTTTATGCAAGGTAATGAGAATAAACCACCGTTGTCTCTTTCTACTTTACAGAGGCTTCTGAAAGAAATCGGAATTGTTTATAAGAAAAGTGGACGAGGAAGCATCATGGACTGGTAGGAAATTATTTATTGGTGCGATAATTGTTGAGTGCAATACCACTATACAAAACAGTCGCGATTTTCTTTTTAAAGGTTTACATACTGGTTTAAAAGCACCTACCAAATAAGGTACACGATATGTTTTATTGCATGTAGTTTTTTCAGGAGGTTTGGAAAAAAATGATGAAGACTATCACGATGAAATGGATGCCATATATGTTGAGACGTGTTTCAAGGAGGCGTTAATACCAAATTTACCAAATAATAGTCGCAGAAATGTCATTGTAATGGACAATGCATCGTATCACTTCCGCTAAGAAAGATTCCCTAATAATTCCTGGAATAAAGCTGCAATCAAGGAATGGCTACTGGAACGAGACCTTTTCTTCGAGTGCTATTTGAAATCTGAGCTATTAGAAGCATCACGTGATTTTAAAGATCAATACGATAAGTATAAACATGATGAATATGCTACATAACATAATGTTTCTATTTTAAGTCTTCCTCCGTATCATTGCGAATTCAATCCCATAGAAAAGGTATGGAAACGTAGCTACCCTTAATACCACTTTGAAGAACGAAGAGATGTGTATGTTAATTATGTCGTTGAAACAACTGAAACTGAGATGTGGACCGCTGAAAACGTACAAGATAACGTAGACCAGTTGATTATACAGGTAAACACAGGGGAGAGTAGCAAAAGCAAATCCGACATCTCGGATGTAGCGAGCGACATTAGTCTAATTGAATATCTGTGAGTAACTTTGATTATTCTATAACCAATGAAATGCATTTATCAGTACAATCACAGTACGAGCTTTTGGGTACTGAGCTGGCTGCACAGAAATTGAGTATTTTTGGGTTTTTTCCGTTCGAAAGCTTTTTAATAGGTTATGAAAAGTTATAATAGGAATGTGCAAACCGTTTGGCTCTAAGTCACAACGTGTGTATATCGCAATTTTACTAACTATAGTTTTTCCATAATCGATCGTTGCAGTTCCCTTAGGCCCCACCGTGTACATCTATAAGCAAATGTATAAAATATATTTGTTAGTTTAATAAAGTATACATTTTAAAATAAAATTCTCGCTAAAAATTTAAGTCTTTTTATTAAAATGCATGCCACCTATTTGGCTATTTGAAAACAATTGATTGTAAATATTTATATGTATTTTATATATATATATATATATATATATATATATATATATATATATATATATATATGTTATATCAATGGTATTCCGGGTTTGACTCCGCGTTAAATGTTGTTGGTTTTGATAAAAGCCATGACGTTTCGGCAAGATCTCACTTGCCATTTTCAAGTCTCTCTGGATGGTCTGCTTCTTGTCGATGTTCGAGTGGAAGTGACGACAGTGACGACGGTCACTTCCACTCGAACATCGACAAGAAGCAGACCATCCAGAGAGACTTGAAAATGGCAAGTGAGATCTTGCCGAAACGTCATGGCTTTTATCAAAACCAACAACAACATTTAACGCGGAGTCAAACCCGGAATACCATTGATATAACATACAGCTCACGCGGAAATATCAAAACTAACATATATATATATATATATATATATATATATATATATATATATATATATATATATATAACTGTTTTGGATGTTATGTGACCATCCAAAACAGTTATATATTTGTTCCAAACGAGTCACAAGTACGTCTTTTTTCTTATTCTTATATATATATATATATATATATATATATATATATATATATATATATATATATATATTATAATAAATATCTAATCTGTCTCCATTTTATTCTAATTTGCATTATAAATTAAAATAAAAAATGTAGTTTTACTCGTAAGAGTCGCGCTGTAAAGATCTTTGGACGGTCCTGTACCACTAACCACTACTTTTACCTGTTTGCGACCAAAGCACATGGCGTGAAATCAATCCAATGTCATACGTGCCTAACCCTTATTGCTGAAATAAACTTGTTTATTTTTGATTAATTTATATTCTATTTGTTAATACTAATTAGTGTCCGTCTAGAAAGTATCCGGAATTTTATATTTTTCCTAATTTTAATAGATTTCCTTTTTGTAACATTTTACAAAATC
The DNA here is from genome assembly GCF_040954645.1 of Diabrotica undecimpunctata. NCBI lineage: Eukaryota > Metazoa > Arthropoda > Insecta > Coleoptera > Chrysomelidae > Diabrotica > Diabrotica undecimpunctata. Next base: position 145,365,140 of record NC_092808.1, read on the forward strand.
GCATGACAACACCATCTGTCAAATATTGTTGTTTCTAAACAGACTTAAGATTTGTGAAATAATGTAATGTAATGTAATGCAAGTAGAAAAAAGAAAAGTGGTGGAATATTTGTATAGATAGGGTGTCCGAAACGTTAAAAAATTAGTGCAATTGACTGAACTCGAAAAAGTGCAGTGTATGAAACAATAAAGAGGATAAAAAATGGCATAGATATGAGACATAGACCAGTTTCGGGTAGACCGCGTAAGATTCGCGGAAACAATTTAATTGCTTTAGTGGCTTTAGGACGACAAAATCCGCGCCTGGGGTTTCGAAAATTAGCGAACAGATTTGGAAATTAACGAAGAATAAAAGTGTGCCCAGAACTGTCCGCATGTCACTGAAAAAGCAAGGCTACATATCAAGGAATCAAAAAAAAAATCCCTACAATGACACCTCTGCAAAGGCAACGAAGTATAGATTTTTGTCAACGTTTTCGAGAAGATAATTTTAATAATGTCTTTATATCTGATGCAAGTTGTTTTCAGCTTGGTGCAAATTATCTAAAAGTCCTATCAAGAGAAAATGTTACCGATCAAATTTCCCACTAAAATAATGGTTTGGGAAGCAATATCTTAGCGTGGTGCTACACCTCTCTGTATAGTTAATGGTACTGTTGATAGTGCGAAATATTGTGACACCCTAAATGGTTTTCTTCTTGAAACGGCTCATGTTTTATAACCAGAGGGGTGGCGTTTTCAGCAAAATAATGCAAGATGCCATACTTCTGTTTATACTCAAGCTTGGATGCAAGAACATGAATTAGCAACAATTCCATGGCCAGCAACATCTCCAGATCTTAGCCCCATTGAAAACATATGGGAACTGATGAAGATTGAATTGAAACGAGCGGCGCCACGAGATAAAGAAGGTTTGATTCGGTCAGTTTTACAGGCCTGGAACACCATTACCGAAAATTATGGCCTTTACCTAGTTTGGGGTGTACCTGGACGTTTAGTTAAGTGTTTAGATTTAAATGGAGGTTGTATAACTAAATGAGATGAATTATGTGTTGAAATTTTATATTTCAAGTGATAGAAATAAATACCGTAAAATTATAATTCTGCTTTCTTTTTGCTGGATACTTTCTAGACGGACTAAAACGACTAAAAAATTTCAAATATTAACTTAAATCTTTGTTTTTAATTTTATTTTGTTAATAAACTGCATGTGAAAATTTTTGACTTGTAAATTACAATAATTAATATTTGCCTTGAGCACGTGTGCTTGATTGAATAGTAACTTCAAACTACTTTCAGTCGAAGTCAAAATTTATCCAACTTAGCAAAAAATTAATTACTATATGTACAATGTACTAAACAGTTAGGACTGAGTTTAGTGAACAGAGTATAGTAAAAAAATTTATGTTTTATACAAAAATATTTAAAAGTGTAAGTACATTTTGATCATTTTTTTGGGCCTTTTTAAAAGGCTGATAGATGTTTACACAGTTGAGCACTTTTGCACAGCACGGTACACAGTTATACAAATATCTCAGATACAAAAACTTCCAAACACGCATGTAATAAGTTTGTTGCATGTTTGACATTTGCACAGTTTAAACGGTGATACAAAGAAAGGGTTTGACTTGACTAAAGGGTATGTACGTAAAGATCGTTGAACTTAACTTATTCCCGTTCTTTTTGAAACGAAATACTGATAAGTCTTGTGATAAGCGTTGAGTTGTAGTCGAAAGTAGCAGTGGAACAACCCCGTTAATTAAGATTGTCACTTTACCGTATAGCGACGGGTGAATTTAGGTTTTTAATTATTTTTGTTGAGCATTTCCTCAGTTAGTTCATTATATAAAATTTAATTAAGTTTGCGTCGGTCCTAATTTAACGCTCCTAATCAAGTATAAAGTTTTTTCGTTTAAAGAGCTGTTCACTTGAAGGCAGCATCGACGTACGTGCCCGGAAAGTTAACTGATTAATTTTTTAATAGCATTCTTTATGCCCTCACTTAATTTGTAAATCTACTTATTTTTTTAATCGCAGCTGTAATAAAATGTATATTTTAAGGATCGTGCTAAAAAACGGATGAGAGTACCACAGCAAACTCAACATTTTACTTCTATTTTATTTACAGACACTCGACAAAATTTATTTCTTCAAAAGAGCTGCTTAAAATTATACAGGAGGAACATACTCAGAGATTACGCTAATATGTTTTATCTAATTCCTCAACCAACATCCGATTATACATATTAAATATATTTAATAATTAGAATCAATAGGTTTACTTCCATATTTCACATACAAACTATGAATCTTCTAATGGTGAAATACAGGAAATAATATACAAGCTGTATTTTGAGCAGCAGCCTTTGAATCTGCCAAGGGTTGTCAACGATTCTTTCGGTACGTCATCTTGACAGTCGTTTTTGGTATTTGGTGCGAAGTAGAACATTTATCAAGTAGAACAAGTTATCAGGCAATTGGTTTTATTTAGAACACCCTCATTGAGGATATCGGCCTGAACTTATGTTATATAACTTGGGCATATTAAAGTGTTGCCGTAGGCATAACTTGTGTAGTTGCCAAGTTCGTGCCGGGTTTCACGAGAAATATTTCTACAATACCATTCCATATGTAGACTTTAATGATTGCTAAAACCACCCAGAAGGAATACAACTTCAGGTATATGTAATGCATCTTCTTATGCACTGCAATAAGTGTATTGTTGATGTCCGAGCAAATTTTTGTGTAATAGTGGGCTCTGAGAGAATTATTAAAATTATTTTTTTATTGCAATTTTTTAGGCCTTAAACCACGTAATCGATAGGGGTAGCGAGTATTCATTGGCGATAAAAATACGTGGAATGTAGAAGAGTAGATATTGATATCTCTGTCCTCATTAAATCCTTCTCGCCAAAGGTTAGTACATGATCATATTTTAGTTTTTATTTTTGTTTATTCATAGCTATTGTAGAAATTAAATTATTCCTCTTACGTAGTTTTGAGATAGTTTAGGTTAACTTATTAGTTTTAGATTTAACTTTATATGATATTGTAATCTACAGGGAGATAATCTAATACGTTTCTCTTAGTGGGGTTTTCATTTTTTTATCACGTTATTCGTCTTGATTATCTTTGCCATTGATTTTCTTCTCTTATAGACTTAGGAACAAATCGTTGAAATCATCGTTGTGGTGTTCCAACGTTGGTCTTTTTGTCTAGCAGTGTAGCCTGCGAAGCTCCATTTGAGTTTGGCAATTTTTGTTGTGATGTCCTCAACTTTTGTTTTTGATCTTACCCAGTCGTTCCTCTTTTTATTTGACAGTCATTTGCCTAACACTGCTCTTTCCATTGGCCTTTCTGTTGTGCTTTGTGTTAATAATATGTAGTATGATGTAAATTAAAGTCTGTAGTAACGCCAGCAAGAAGAGAGTCTACCCTACTTATAGTACTAATATTGTAGCAATGTTTTCTTACTCTGTATACTATAAAAATATCATGATTTTTATAAGCACTTAGTGATTTGAATTTTAGAATTTAGAAAAAGAAAGCATACTCAAAATGTTTATTTACACAACCAATCTACCGAAACCGATATTAGGAGTAGAAATCGAAACGTCAAATTTTCAGGTAAAATGTAATTGTCATTACAATAATCAATTGTGATGACTCCAAGTCTGAAATCTACTTCAAGCATCAGCAAGAAGCTTTACTACCTCACTTGACAAAGGCAAGTGCGACCTTGCCGAAACGTCGACAAAATAATGGTTTTTCTCAAAACCAAAATTATTCAACGCTGAGTCAAACCCGGAAAACCACAGAAAGCACATATAACTTTCGCGGAAATTTCAAGTGTAACATATATACAGTTCTAGTCAAAAGTCCGTTTCTCCTCCTCGTATCTTTTCAACGGTTATACTACTTATAATAGTGAAATTTGGAGAGGGAGGTAATAAACAGACGTAGGCTTCTTAACTAGTCGTAACAAGTGACGTAATAGTGACGTTACAGCGTCACTGTAACTGGTCATTTTAAATGGGACCTTATGGTAAGTGATACCTCGTTTGAAAGGTATTAAAAATGCCTATTCAGTCATAATAATTTTGTTTGAGTTTAAGCTCATTTTGATGAATAAATTAAATAAATACTAAACATTGTAGCTTCTCATTTAATTAATAAATATTTAACAACCCGTTCTTAGAGTAAGTGTTCAAAATGTGCTCCATCTACTTCCTAACAGTAATGCATCATATTTCTAAACTCTTATCATACTCGTTCAAATGTGTCGGGAGTTGCCCTACATTCTTCAACAATTCGTTGTTTTAAAATGTCAATATTGTCGGGTGATGTAGCGTAAACTTTAGATTTCAAGTATCCCCACAGAAAAAAATCTAATGGTGTGAGGTCCGGTGACCGAGCTGGCCATTTTATCGTACCTCGTCGTCCAATCCATCTACCACGATATTCCTCATCTAGATAACGTGTAACTGCACCATAATGGTGTGCAGAACCACCATCTTGTTAAAACATTATTTCCAAGTTGCCGAATTTATCTGGATTATATTCCAGAATTTCAATTAACGTTAACGGTTCAATTGCATTTTGTAACATCTCCAGATACATTCCACCGGAAGGTAGTATTAAGAAAAACAGACCCAACTATGTGGTTTCCCAAAATACCTGCCCAAACATTTTTTTTTTTTGGAAATTGTGTGTGTGTGTGTTTCACGAAAAAAAGGAGGATTTGTGTCACTCCAATACCTCACATTGTGCGTGTTTAACATTTACATTGAGAAAAAAAAATACTTTCGCCAATAAAACAAATTGTTTTTATGTAATCGAACTGTTGGTTAATTTTATTAGACATATTTTCAGAGAATTCTAGTCTTCGGTCGGGGTCATCATCTGAAAGTTGGTGCACAATTTTCAATTTGTATGGATGAAATTTGTTTTCAGCCAATACTCGGTGTACTGTCTTTTGACTGATTCCATAGATAGATGCAACTTGGGCTGTAGAAGACAGGCTTCAACTACCATTTCTGAAATTATATAAATTTTTTGTCATCACTAATTGTTGGTCGACCAGATCGTTTGACATCTTGAACACTACCTGTTTGTTAAAACTTCCGAAGAAGCTTCCTAAAATAAGCTCTCGATGTAAGGCGATTGGGGTACCTCTCATTAAAAAGACGTTTCGCTGCATGAAAATTATTTCCACATTCACCAAAATTATTAACACAGCTGCTACTTTGTCGGCTACAGTTCGTACCATTCTGCCTTTGTAAAAATTTAAACGTCTCGTTAAACAATAATTAAACGAAATATTAACTAACTAAAAACAACTTGACTGAACTTGAATTGACTAAACTAAGCAGAAACAGAAACTAAATATTCAGGTACAAACGCATTTGCAAACTAAAAACAACTAGAGAATTGACAAACTTTAACTTTTTTGACAAGTAACCAAAGGCGAACGTTAGAATTTTTATTAATTAAATGCCAAACTGGAATTATTTAATTGGTATATTAAAATAATTAAAATATATACGGTTGTCTTTCATCTTATACACATATTTTATTATATTTTTTTTTTCCTTTGTTGGGAGCTATGCCGATACTTACTATTATTATAACTTTACTTTGCTATTAACACGCATTAACCTTTTCTTCTGGTCTGAATTTGATGATTCGCTCTAGGGCAGGAGTTTAAAACTGGAGGACAGTAGAGACGTTGATCAAGATGAATAAGCAAGCTAAATAACTTGATCTGGGTTTACAATAGCTACAACAATATTTTCCTTGCTGTGTCGTTCTAAAATATTTCAATAAATGTATTTTCCATGATTTCTCTTCAAAAGGAAACTAGTTATTCACTAGTTTATTGTAATTTCAGTAAAATTATTGTAAGTTTCATTCCTCTAAATGGATTTGATAAGAAGTGATCTGCATTGTTATGGGAATTGCTGTTAAGAAGTCCAACAGTATAAGATGCTATTTTGTTGAAAAAACTCTCCATCTGTCCATTACTTTTTTGAAACAAAACATTTTTGTTTATTACCGAACACCAGCCTTTAGGAACGGGTAAAAAGTGCAATTTAATTATTTTAATGTTCCAAAGATGCTGTATAGAGCTAGCTTGCTGACTATAAAATTAAGCGCAAGTTAATAAACTACAATAAATTTTCTCTTCGTAAATTTAAGATTCAAGAGCTCCCTCATTGCTATCATGAAAATTGCAGCAATGTTTCTCGCATGTTATACACACAGAATGTTCCAAAGTGGCCCATAATAAGTATTTCAATTATGGAAGCCTTTGGTAGTTGTCTTGATCCCACCCTGTATTCCCCGAAGCGTAAATAGGTAATGAGATGATAAATTGAATGAGTCTAATCTGAAATAAATAAGCGGAAGGAGGAGAAAGCAAAACAGAATGAACTAAGTGGCACTAAACGAAGTAAGTGACGGATGGGAGTGGAATAGAGAGGGAAGATCCCTCGATAAGTGCAAAGACAGAGACGGGCCGTAGACGCGGCTACATAAGCGTGAAATTGATCGCCTTCTTCAAGAGACCACCGCGCTATTTCGACTCGACGATGTTAAGCAAATCCGAGCGATTGTATATGTCGATCAATTCTTTGTTTCTTTTCAGTTTTTGAATTGAAATTGCTGTTTTATGGCAGCCGATCTAGAAAATTAGTAAACTGAGTTTTCGAGATAATGTTACCGGATCGGAAAATAAAATAAAACGATTTCAAATAGAAAGTTTTATAGTTTTTCATTCAAAATATAAAAAAGGACGAACACAAAGTAATAGAAACTTTATTAAAACAATGGTTTATCTTATATTTCTTGGATAAAAGTCTCGTTTGCATAGTACATACAAGAAGTAACGAAAACACTTTAAATTGTTTGATTAATTGTTTAATTATTGAAAAAATGTGACTGATTATGTGGTTATAAAGGTATACAAAGAATCTGTGAAAGTATGTCGAAATATCAGTGCAGTTTCCAAAATTTAGGAACTATTAGGACTATTACAAGAGTAATTTAACATTAAATAAAACACTTTTCAATTTTCTCAAAAAGTAGCCAACTTTTTGCCATTTTTGTTACAATATCAGCTACTTCAAAAAAATAGAATTTTTAACTACACATTTTTGTGTACTAATAAATTATAACTATTTCTAAAAGAATGTTTTAATATTATTTTTTGATCTATCTAAATTCCCATTAGAGACAGTGACGTCCCCAGATATATTTATTCGTTAATTAATCTAATCAAATAAATCTAATTTTCACTTTCTTTGTTATTTATGAAAATTTATGGAACAGTTTAATAGTTACTGTTGAATTTATTATTTTTTGTAATTATATGTTTGGTATAAGTGATGCAGGTTTTTCCGTTGACAAAACTAGCTCGATGTGCACTTCTGTTTTTTTTTTCATCGGATCTATGTATACTTTTGGGCATGCACCAAAAGGTAACCTTATATGCTCTCAGTTAAGACTACTATTATTTCTATCTTTATTATTTTTTCTGTATTTACTTAAAGAATTGTGAATTTGTGGAGCCATGTTATTAACTTTTCTCTCAAGAGGTTTGCTACAAAGAAACTGTAGTATTGTAACGTGTTTAATAAAACGAGCGGTTCCAGTTTATGTAAATCTATTTATTTTTAAAGCTACATTACGATAATATCTTATCGTAATGTAGGCTTATAAATACTAAAAGTATTATTCCAGAATCATCTGGAGTAGTCCACCTCTATTCCCGCTTGTATGAACGTGCCGCTCTTTACCACGGACGCTACATCTCGAATATTGTGGTGTATATATCATCATTTGCAGAGATGCAACCGTTATATGGGGTACGTTATTTCATTACAATATTAAAACCAAAGAGAAGCATCTTCAACAAGTATTATATTTTTATTTTAAATGATATCAGGCCAAAAGTCAAAAGGTGTCAAATAAACGGTTATAACGTATGACAGACAAAGGTATTTTTGTAAAGCAACAAAAATCTTTGAAGGAATCTCTTCTTCCTTTCTAAGGAAACACATTGGAAATTAATATTTTTTCACATTTTCAGATATTTTCAGAGTTATTTGTGTCGTTTAACTGTGCTATTATTACAAAAAAAGCTACCGACTTACATTCACAATTTTCCTCCATAGTTCAAAATGTCAAGAGAATATGTCAAGCATATGTCATTATTATAAAGGCATGATCCTGAGAAGATAGTGAGGTTACATTTGCAATTTTCCAGAAAAAGCAAAAATCTGGAATTAAGGTATAGATAAAGCATTGTTTGTTGGCAAAAAAAAATTGTTCAAGCAAAGCCATGGATTAATACGTGTTATTCAGAGTCGGCTTGTTCAGAGATATATAATGATGATAAACTAGCTCGTAAATGACTGCTGGCATAAGGACCAACACCACTTAATACTAACGCGGTAATCAAAACTTGAAACTAAAAAAAGACCTTGAAAAAATACCCATTACCCCCGCAACAAATAGTTGCTAAAATAACCAAAAAACTAGAACTCTAATGAACAGACTAGATTATATAGCAATGCCACAAAAGTATTTAGAATGGCGATGGAATACAGACACAATTCTGATACTTAACTAGATCAAGCTTAACCAGACCTGATGATCAACAAACTGGAACAAGCACTGGATGAGGCTCCTATCGGAAGTCAGAATCTACTTCTGTAGTTTCATAAAACGTCGTTTAGCACGGGTAAACTGTGCTAACGAGTATACAAAAAAAATGGACTACTGCGGTGGTGAGGACGATGGAGGGCCTGTGAGGGGAGCTAGAATTAAATATAGACTTAAATGTCCAAACGCCCATGACCTCAAAAAATAGGCTGATAAAGCAATTATCAAGATCCATTTAAAGAAACAAAATCAAAACTCTAAGACGGAAGACTGGTTGTTGAGAACTCGAAAAATTGAAAGAGCGCCAATCTTAGTCCACACGATTGACGAAGTCTCCTACAAAGCATTAAGGAATGCTTATTTTAACGCGTATTACAGACTTGGCAAGGTATCCTTGAAAACCTTCAGAGGCACCTATATACAGATATACGATCAATTTTTAGAAATTTGTTCCAAATATAAATAATCTAGATGAATATATTAAATTAACTTGGAAAGAGCAAACAAATATTTAGGAGATACTACAGAGCATTATAGAAATATGTTGTTAGAATAATAATGTTCTAATAATATTAGTTAAAAGAAAATAGAAAGTTTTTAAAGCAGGAAATTAAAAAATTTAGGAGAAAATAGAATATTAGCTTTCCTCAATGTGCTTCAAAAGTACAATACGTGACATTACTTGAGTGGAGGCCGAGGTTAGACAAAACTAGAGGAAGTAGAGGAAGACCCCCTACTCGTTGGACTGACAATCTCAAGAAAATATCAAGAAATTTGATGAAAAGAGTTCAAGATAGAGCATAATGGACAAAAATGAGGAAGGCCTATGTCCCAGTGTACATAGGAAACTCCCTATGAGGGAGGCAGTGGACGCAAAGGACTGGGCGATGATGATGATGACTTAAAGAATGCAACTGATGGTGCTTTACATGGGTAAACTGCTGATATTGTCGGAATAATGGTATTTCCACCATCGTCCTGTAGCTTTTCTTCAGGTCTCTTCTCTTTCTGTAAGTTTCTTCATATAGACGTCGCTACTAGTATACAATCATCAACCTAAATATATTGAGGTATTTTGGACACATTACCAGACAAAAGGAAGGCATGGAGAGTTTGGTGATTAAAGGCAAAGTAGATGGCAAAAGAACTCGAGGAAGATCGCCACTCCGATGGTCAGACCAAATAAAGTGCGCTACCGGTTACTCTCTGTCTGAGGCAGCACACCGCGCTCAGGAGAGAGAAAAATGGATAGCAACCATTCGTCAAGTACCATAACGTCACTACATCCTTACGAAGGATAAAGGTAAGAGGAGGAGACTAGTATTCTTCTTCTCATTGCGCCGTCTCCTTTCGAAGGTTGGCGATACAAATGGCAATTGTAGTTTTAGAAACTGCTGCGCGAAAGATCTCTGCGGATGAGCGGTCGAACCATCTCCTCAGGTCTTTCAGCCACGAGTTCTGGCGTCTTCCTACTGATCTTTTGCCCTGTACTTTTTCTTCCAGTATAACTTGAAGTAATTCATATATTTCGCCTCTCAACACATGACTAGTATACACTGGTATATTATGTCGTAATAATTGAGAGATAGACTGGTCCGTCTCTTTTCAGTTCGAGTACTCACTCTCTCCCTGACGAGTGGAAAACCACAAAATATGTACAGGGAATGGTGAAACTCGAATTAAAAAGAAATAACACTGTCTTAAACTGAATCAAGACTACTTTGAGTTTAATAATTAAATATATGCAAATAACAGTGCAGGACTTATAATGGGTTATCCTCTAAGCCCATTACTATCAGATATTTTTATGGATCATCTAGAAACAAAGATTTCAATACATCCCGTATTTAAGCAGTTTTTATATTGGTGCAGATACATGGACGATATACTGGTATAGTTTACAGGAACTAACAGACAACTTGACCAATTCTTATCTTATATTAATTCACTTCATAGTCATATTGAATTTACAATAGAAACACAACAGAATCAATCCATAAGTTTTCTAAATTTAAACATTGTCAGACTTGGAAACAAACATGAGCTTTCCGAATTCCATAAACCTACTCATACTAACACAACTATACACAATTCATCATCCCCTCCTATACAACATAAATTGGCAGCATATCATAGCATGTTATATAGATTAATACAAATTCCCATGTCAAAATACAACTTCGAGATAGAATTAAATATAATTATCCAAATAGCAGTAAATAATGGCTACAATGAACAGAAAATAAACATAATTTTAAACCAAAAGCTGCATAAGAACTCCTAGTACTTTCTGCTTTCAGAACAAGCAACAACTCAAGCAAATATATTAAGAACAACAAGAGTCAAAAGAAAAAAGCACTTACACAGTGGTGTATTCAAACTTCCATGTGGCGACTGTCGAAAAACTTACATCGGTCAAACGGGTAAAAACTTTAACAAACAGATAGCAGAACACAAAACGGCTTTTAATAATAGAAAAACAGGTTCTACTTACGCACTTCACCTTCTAGATCATAATCATTCTTTTAATAACCAATTTCAAATTCTTCACATTCAATCAACAATCATTATTAGAATTATTAGAATTGGAAATTAACAAATTAAAAATGACAGATATAATTCTGAATGACCAACTTGAGACAAACAGTTCTTCCCTCCTCAACTTATTTAGTTAAAAGACTATAAAGTGTTAAAATTTTGTTATACTAAGAAGTATAACAAAAATGGCTCACTTGAGAAAAGCATTCTGCTGAAACAGCTGTAGTGATAACAAATTATAATAAAATTTGTGGAAGTGTTTAAAAACAAAAGTTTTCAGTGTTTTATTGATAAATATTATTATTTACTACAATCGTAGAAGTTTCTTTTTGAATTCTTCGTTGTTTCTACTTTGTTAGCACAATTTTAGATTAAATCGTACGTTTTTAATAAGAAATTTGATTTGCTACTAATTTGTCATAGTTTTTTGTTAATAACATTTTTGTATTTTCCGGTATAACGTGTCTCGTTTGGTATGTGCATTAACAGTTAATAGGTGTAATGAGGCCAACAGGAAACTTATACGTATATTTAACAAAAAATGGATTAATGTGCATATCCTGGTAGGTGACACGCCTATTTAAAATTAGTTTAAGTTGAAAAGAACAGAAAGTGTGCTGCAAGGGTTCATTTGCAACTTTATAAAATTAAAAGTTTTATTGTAGGAAGTTGGCTGATGCATAACGAAACTTTTCTCTTAGAATGAAAACAGTTTTAATTAGACAATGCTTTCAAATTAATCGAAGTTTAGAAAAACAATTTAATTAGCTGTAAAATATACAGAGAAATTAACCTTTTACTATTAAGCGCAACATAATGAAGTTTATTATGATACGGAGTATAAACGAATCAGGATTAAAAAGGAGAGGGAGCAACGAAGAAAAGCAGTAAGAGAATTTTTAATTTTTAAGGTACTAAAACGAAATAGGTAGTAATTTTAATTAAAAAGTTAGAAAAGTATCTTTTGTTTTAGTAGCAGAAAGAAGCAAATAAAGTTTAGGGGTAGACGTTTTGTTCCCGTAATTAGGAGGAAATTAAACTGTTCCGATGGTCATCCCAAGAACACTCCGAATTTAAGTTTACACAGATTTATTCGACTTTTTATTGAGATAACTTTTTAACGTTTCACTGCTCCGAGCAAAAAATTAGTAGACTCAGACTCGATTCGCACACAACTTTAATTGTGTTTAAATTAATTATTTACTCGATTTCGTTTGATGTCGGCAAAATTTTATTTTCTTTTTTATTGTTTCAACAAAGAAAGAACTCACTGCTTCTCAATTTACAAATTTCAAGACAGAATTTTTAAGCGGTATTGATTATTACATAACAACGGATCGCTTGTGTTTTTTTAATATACGAAATAATAAATTTGTAGCTACGATTACAAATATTCACCACAAATAAAGTTTTTTTAGTAATAAATAATGGTACATTAATTAAGAACTATGTTCAAACACACCTAATAAACCAAGGCTCAGAGGAAATTCCGAACATAACAATAGACGAAACACATGAAGCTCTTAGAGAGATGAAAGAGTGACAACACAAGCAATAAATAATGGAGGCAAAGAACTAACAAATAAAATACAGAAACTTGTAGCGTTTTATATTTAATATCTATATAATAGTATAAATTCTGTTTTTAGTTTTGTATTCAGTTGTTTCAAAATATAGATGTTTTTTGTCTCTGTTACATTGTCAGGTAAAAAATTATTCCGGTTAAAACTAGGAAGCGAGGACGTTTAAAATAATCAATAAAATGCGTATTGTTTATCTCGTAGTAAAGACGTATTAACGCTGAGAATATTTTTTTGTCTTTATTTACATTAAAATTCCCCTATTCTCTGTATGTATTGAGGTAAAAAAAATTCCAGTTACCCAATTTAAAAGTAGATAATCAAGATGTTTTTTTTGTCGGTTCGTTGCTAAGAACGAGGTCAAGAAGGGTATTTTGTTTGTTTAGGTTCATAGGCCACAAACTGGTTGGAGACGTGAAGGGAAATTTATTTTGGTTGAAGTTGTAAAATCTAACCCAAGAAGGAGTCAAGCAAGAGATTTGAGACTAAAAGGATGTTTGGGCGATTTTGAATCAGGAGTCGATTTATTTTTTTTTGTGTTATGTCTTAAGACCGGTTAAGATGATAATACTCTTTGCATAATGGCAGTTTAGAACAGAGTAATCATCGTAAGATTTGTGCAGTACACCGGAACTGATGAAATTTTGAAAATGATGATATAGGATGTCCCACCAGCTTTGTTGTCGTTTGCCTGCTTGATCCAACTCCATCTACGTCAGATCTTCGTTCCTGCATATGGAAATGGTTTCCTTTTTATTCCAGTAGAGAGTTTTGTCCTTGCAGCTCCAATCCCAGAGATAGTAGCAAGTTTTTTTTTAAGTTAAGTGGCAAAGTTTGTGAATTAAGGTAACAATTAACATTTTAATTTTTCCAAATTAAATAGACATTATTTTTGATAATTGATAATTGCTTTCATTAAAAGAATTTGTAATATTTGAAGATTTATATTGTGTTAGAGGCATGGCCAACAAAATGTCATAATTTATTCTATCTTACAATGTTATGTTGACATATGACATTTTGGCTTAAATCTGCTGTTATTGAAAAACAATTTTAATTTGATTATTATATAGAAAAGAAATTTCATATATAAGGTTAAATTTTAAGATATTTTTATAAACAAGGATATCCTTAATTTTTAATAATCTAATTTGGCCATATTAATAAATAACCTAGGAACCATTTCGAAGATTTTTGTAGCAATCCCCTTTGTAAACAGATAAGCACGTAAGTTTTTGTTAATTTTGTTATTATGTTATTTAGTATGCTTCTTGTGCAATCTGTATTTTTGATAACTATTTGTTTAAGACAAAAATAAACGTTTGATTTGTTTCTCTGATCCATTTTTTAATTTATTTTAGAAAATCTCCTAACCCTTTATGTATTTTTTATTTTAGAATATTTTTCCTAAATCCAGCAAGTTTAGGATTCTTCGAAGCGGCATCCTTTCCTTTAAAATAGCTAGAAGCCCTTTCTTGTTGTCTTAATTGCCCAGTTGTCCAGGAGATTTACGTAAGTAACCCCTTTGTTTCTTTTTTTGTAGCGGCCCCAATCCAACCCCCTTGTCATTTACTTACCCACGACCCCAGCTCTCCAGTTAACCCTGAGTGCCGTTCGCATACGTTTCGATTATTGCTTGCCCTATCTTCGCCCCCATAGTTTCTGTCCCCAATTTTCTACCCTCATAATTTTACCCTATGGTAGGCAAAATATATCGTTACAAACTATAACCTACATAAACAAGAAATCTCTGAAAAATTGAGTAAGTCCACGATGGTCATCCTCCACAAAAAGGGACATCCAGCTGATCTTGAGAACTACCGATCCATTAGCTTGTTAAATCACCTTTATAAATGATATACAGGCATACTTATCAACAAGATGCAAAGGAAACTCGATTTCTTTCAACGCTGAAAACGTTGGAGTATACTGCGTTGGAGACTGCAATGTCTCAATACTTTAACTGAAAAAACGATCTAATATAACAGACCCTTGCTGCTGATTTTCATAGACTGTCGCAAGGCTTGTGCAATAGATTATCGCTATTCCAACTACATCAAAAATATATATGAAAATGCAACAGAAACTATAAATGTATAAATCTTCATGAGAACACCAACAAAATATACATCAGAAGAAGGTTAAGACAAGACGAAACTATGTCCCTTATTGCAGCAACAGGAAAAGTGGTATTGAAAATTAATGAAAACAAAATCAAAATGATGACCAACCTATTACAACCTGCAATGAAGATGATATTAAGAAAATCTCGACGAAATGGACTGCAAAAGCATACGATAGAAAGAAATTGAAAAACCTTGAGCAGGCCTTTGTCCGATTGTGGGCGCAAACAGAGGCTGTATGATGATAAATGATATTAATTAACGTGTCTAGTGCAAAGGTCCTGGACCTGACAATGCAGATGTTGAACTCATAAAGCTATGTAGTACCGACGGTACTCAACGACTAACAAAAATATTCAATGACGTATATCCCTTTAGCATACAACTGCTATTTCAGCGATGTAGAGATGTGACTTTTAAACATCGTCTATCCGTACAGCATCAGGAGAACTCATGATATCAAAATCAAACGTCGGATCCGACAGGGATGTATACTATCACCCTTGCTTTTCAACATAGTCTGAGGAAATTTTTCAAAAAGCAGTATAAGATGTTGAAGTCGGAATTAGAAGTAACAGAGAATGTATCAATAACATTAAATACCCGGATGACTCAATGGTATTCGCTGACAGTTATGGGGCCCTCCAGGAGTTAATGAATCTGAGAATCACAGAAGTGAGTCAGAGATATAGACTTTTACTGAACATTAAAAAAACAAAATGTCTAAGAAGGAACAGCAAATTGGAAGAATCAATGTGAATGGTCAACCAAGAGAAAGATAAAAACATACACCTAGCTTGGTACGAACATCGATGAAAATTGGGACCATTCTCTAGAAATAAAATGTAGGATAGAGAAACCAAGATCTACATTTCAAAAACTGGCTAAGCTATTCAAATGCCATGATTTATCAGTACCCATAAAAATCAGGTTACTACGATGTTATATCCTGCCTATACTGTTGTACGGAGTTGAGTCGTAGACTCTCACAGATACTACCTGCAAGAAAATTGAGGCTTTCCAAATGTGGCTCTATCGTCGAATCCTGAAGATATCATATACGGATCACGTTACCAACCAGGACGTTTTATTAAGAATGCAAAAAGGAAAAGATTTGTTAACCATAATAAAAACAGCCAAAATCGAATACCTCGGTCACATCATGAAGAGCAGCGAAAGATATGGGATGCTATAATTAATTCTACAAGGATAATTAGAAGAAAAACGAGGACCAGGAAGGCCAAGGATTTCCTGGCTGAAAAATCTACGTACGTAGTTAAACACAAAAACCACAAATCTTTTTGGAGCAGCAGTGTAAAAAATACAGATTGTCATGATGATCGCCAACATCCGAAACAGATAAGCACTACAAGAATAAGATCGTTTCTAGTTCTTAAGAACTGAAGCAACAGTTTTATATAGGACACAATATCAACAGTCAAACATAGCTTGTAGCTAAGATCAGACAAAACCATGTCTAATATTCAATATAAGGAGACAAATATTTTGATTTCAATGATTCTCTGATGTATCGCCCTTTTACCCTAAACAACGTGACTAACTCAAGTACGAGTACTTCATCGTAACAAGAGGTCATCATCAATACCGTTACAAATCTTTGCCGCGTTTACTGTTGCCTTCTATGTTTGTGTCCTGTGCTACTATTTCCCATTGTCTCACTCCCATTTTTCTACAGATCTCTTCCCATCTGGTTTTTCCCAAAACACATTATTTATCGAAGAAGATATAGACCGACACAAAATAACTGAAAAAGTTCTTTAAGATTTATCCAGAAAAGATGATACATATGATTATTAAGATGGTAAGGAGATCGAAGATGTAGTAACAAAAGATATAAAAAGAAAAAAATAGTGTTCGTAAATGAATAATGCTCTAATTAAACTCATTGATGAAACTTTAATTGTACTTCATATAATATGAAGGATGTCGACTTATGAAAGGATATTTTAGATTAAATTGTATTGAAGAAGAATCCTTTAACATCACAAAGGACTATATGGAAGGAAAAATAGAGTGAAAAGTTTTTAACGCACAAGAACACCCTATCTAAACGTGTGCTAAAATACATTTCAGATACTACATGTGTGGATCTGTAGATGACAATATTCCGTCTGGGTACAACATTAAAAATTTAAGGTTCGCTGCTAGACAACTCTGGACTGCAATTCGATCGCCGATAGAAACCGAAAGAAACATATTATCAACTCCATTGTGCTAGTCTTGCGCAGTTCTGTATTGCGCAATACATTTATGATCCGAATCCTTCTACAATCACTTTTATGCATGAGACCAAAGAAAAATCCATGCAGATGGAAGAAACATTACGGAGACAATATGCCGAACACCAAAAATCTTAGGCAATGAAAAGTAATTATGGGAATATTAGATAATAAAACTAGAACGATTATCTTCTGTAGATCTATATAGTCAGGACTGAACAATATTTTATTAGTACCGTACGCTATGCAGTGTGCTGTGTGTGTTATTCTCCTCTTCTTACTGTTACTCTTACTCTTCTTCTATTGAAATAAACAGATTAGAAGGAAGATAGTCAGGACCCAACAGAAACTTGCTAGAGATTATCTTATCACAGGAATTTTTGACCAAATTTAACAAAAATGCAGGTTTTGGTACAAAGGCCCCACCACCAAGTAATGTATCTTCTAGAGTAGAAAAAAAAGAAGGAGAATTTACAATAAGTAAATTGTATGTTGCAACACAGAGGCTGTAATAAAGGAAAAACTGGAATTGCTTTTTTTGACCAGGTACCTCTTTATGTCACTACTCTAATATTTTTGGAGATTTCGGAGCCAGAATGTTCTTCTTCGGCCTGGACCTCTCCTTCCGGCAATATTATCCTGTATTACGAGGTGTAGAAGGTTATACCTCTCTGGATGTCTCATTACATGACCGAAATATTGTAACTTTAGAATTTTTATTGTTTTTTGTTATTTCTGTGCTCTTTTTCATTCGATGTAAAACTATTTCATTTCTTATTCGATCAACCCAACTTATCCGCAAAACTCGTCGATAAATCCACATCTCAAAGGCCTCTAATTTTTTCATTAATGTCTCTGTAAGGGTCCAGCTCTCCATACCATACAGCAATGTGGAGAATATGTAGCAGCGTATTAATCTGATTTTAAGGTTTAACGTAATATCTCTATTAATTAGAATTTTCTTTAATTTATAGAAGGCGGCTCTGGCTTTTTCAATGCGTATTCTGATTTCTTTATTTATATCCCAATTATCGTTAACGTTTGCGCCCAAATAGGTAACATTGTGGACTCTTTCTGTTATAGAAAACTGTTATAGAAATTTAGAATATAACTACTTCTAGAAGTTTCGGTGGTAAATGCATAAGTTAACAACACGTGCAAATAATAAAATTGTTTTACCAAAATGGGTGTTTCGTTCGGGCAACGTTACGTGTGCTTCTCCCATTTTAAGGTCGGTATAATCCTCCACGGTACCTATTCACAGTTTGGTGAATAAATTTGAGTTCACTGGTTCAGTAAACAATCTAATAACACCCGTAAGTTGACGAAACGTAAGATATATCGAAAACATCGCCCCTGTCTGTTAGAGTATACTGGGGAATCCCAGATATTTGAACGATGTTATATTTCACAACATAATGGCAAAGGAATAAAAAATGTCCATGAAATTTCACACACACTTTATTTAATTTAATATTAAAGACAGGAAAGACTTGTTTACACGAGTAGAGTTGTGAGGAGAGTAGAGTAGTGAGTAGAGTCGACTCTACTCGCTACTCTACCAAAAATGGCTTGATACCGTTCACACGAGGAGAGTTACAAGTATAGTACTTATGCTAGTATACTGTGGAGTAGGTGTTTGTTTAGTACAAAATGAATTCAAGAAAAAAAAAATTGATTCAAAATCGTTTAGCTACTGTTGCAAATGCATTTGTAACTGAGGTCGCTTTGTAACAAAGAAAAGAGTAGATGAGAGAGTGGCTTAAAAGAAGGAATACACACGGGGCCTCAGCTCTTTTATCTTGATAAGAATACATTTTTTATTTCTTATTGTATTTTTTATTAACAAGTAATAAAAACCTGTAACTTGCCCGTGAGCCTTCAGTTTTCTTGTTTCTTTTTGCACCTTTCATGATTGCTTCCATAGGAGTGTACCATTTCACGTTCGGAACGTATACATCGTCTGAACCTGAACCTCATTTTTTTGATTTTTGTATTTTTCAACACTCTTGATTATAAGTGCACCTTATATTCTTAATTTTTTGCTTGAGCTCGTTTACTCCAAAGCCCCCTTTTGCCATTCTTTCGACGATTTCATCCTCCGCAGCTTGCCTCATACTTTTATTTCTGTAGTGTACACTACCTATGTTCCATAAACACTGGTATTCGCCATACATCTCTACAAGTTTTAAAGTGAAAGTGAAATGAAGTTCATCTTCGGTGAACTTCATTTTCACTATTTACACAAAACATAACTCCAGACGGAATGACAGCTTCCCTATGCACTCTCCTACCTACTCTACTCTACCAGAATTGACCGCGTTCCATGAGTAGAGTGCGCAGGTGAGTGGATATTTTGGCGGTGGTGGTGGTAGTAGAGTAGAGTTACTTTGCCACATGTTGCTAGTCACTCTACTCTACCACGTACTATGCACTCTACTTGCTACTCTACTGCGCTGAGCGTTTTTACGGGTAGAGTTACTCTACTCTACCAAGTACTTGCATCATTACTCTACCCATGTAAACGGGTCTGAAGAGCTTAATTAAAGACGTTAACGTACGTGTTCTTATTATTATGTCAAAATAAATAAGTAATAATAAGTAATTAGCAAAAATACCTTTTTGACCATTTATTACTAGCAACCGTTTATCATTTTACATCAGCTTTTAAATTTTTAAAGAATAAATGGCTTGTTGTCCGTCCGATAACACATCTTATAACTAAGAACCCAGAAAACGCTGGTCGAAAAAATTTTCTGGTAATTAAAACATATTAATTATTCAAGCCCAACACCCAAAAAATTCATTAATCACGGCAGAAATAAACTTTCCAGGAAAAATAAATCTCAACCGTTTGTAACTAAATTGCCGTTCAGAATTCGTGGCCGTTATCTTTACCGCTTAGCATTTGTGATGGATAGTAGAGATCTGTTATTTTCCTCTCCAAAAGTTGGAATTCTGACATAAAGCAATATTTAATAATCTGAGTTTACAAATGGATTTCGATAAGGAGGAGAGTTTCTGGCGGCTATTGGACACTGTTATCATCCTTGTTTTCAGACTCATGAAAAATGTATTTAATTGAAAATAAAAAATTGTTAGTTGCACATAGAATTTAGTGGAAAAAAAGTCGTATTCTCAAAAGGTAATTCTCAAATATATTCTCAAAATCGGATTTCTGTTAGTTTGTTTATAGTATAAAGTACACAACAATATTAATTATATATTAAGATATATAAAACTACAAATTACTCATCATATATCTACTTAAAGCATATTCAAAATTTTTTCCTTAGAAAACTATACCTTTAAATTAAATTCTAGTTGTATGTAGTAAAGGAAGACTACGGTGGCTAGACGATATCAAAGCAAAAATAATGGGGAGGCCTTTGTCCAGGAGTGGATGCACAGACTAAAGAAAAATAAGAAGAAAAATAAGTTGTAGGAGATGAGTAAAGCGAATAAAATACAGATTATTGTAATCGATGGGAAGAAAGTCTGGTGATCTTGTTAGTCTTGGAACAACGGTCTTCTTCTCTTCTTCAGCCTTAAGTAATCCAAATTTGGACCTAGGCCTCCCCCAAATCAATTCAGTGTTTTGTATTTTGCGCCACTTGCTTCCAGTTGTGTCCTCCTATCTTCTTAATGTCATCTGCCCATCTCATTTGTGGTCTTCCTCCATTTGTTTGTTTTTTTGTCTCTAAATCTCACCCCGAGCATTAACTTTCCATCGCTCTTTGTGCCTTTACTATTTTAGTCATATTAGACTTGGCGAGTGTCCACGTCTGTGAACCATACGTGAGTATAGAGAGGATACACTGATCTTAAATTCTGGTTTTCAAATATTGTTCTATTTTAGTGCTTTTCAAGGTCCAACTCAGTTTTCCAAATCCTGCCCACGCTAACCTTATTTTTCTGGTAATTTCGGCAGTTTGATTTTCTTTGTTAACTTTTGTTATCTGTCCCAGGTAGATGTATTCACGTACTGTTTCTAAATTTATGTCTTTCAACGTTATTTCTCTAATGTTCGGTGTATTTGTCATTACTTTTGTTTTTTCCAAGTTCATCTTAAGACCTATTTTTTCGGAAGAAGTCAAATTCCCCCTTTCTTCACGTCTTCGGCGAACCCATCTTCGTCAATCGCTGACCAACAAATAGCATCAGTATTCGTCATTAAATACGACCCGGTTCCATTCCTGATCTCGTTATTTCTTTCTTAACACCACTATAGTCTTGCTTTCTTATGTCTTCCTGTTATGAGGGGTTGAAAGTAGGATTGAATACCAAAAGATCTCTTTTTCGGGTAAATTCACATTGCTGCGGTTCTCTCTACGACGACGTTGGTATCTGTGTTTATTCGTTCAAATATTCTAACACCCGATTAGAGTAAAAGCATTCTTACATAACAATTTCCTGAAGAGCTATTCCATCCCTTCAGATCCCTATTATTCGTCTCCTTGAAAGTTACTTAATTGGTCAAAATTATTACGTCTACATACGAGAAGCATTGAAAAATAATGTTTAGAAGATAGCACCAAGAATGAAACACACTAGTTGTCGTAAATTATCGTAGAAGTATACTGCAATTTACCAGAGAGCACCTTTACCAGAATGTTTATGACTGGGAGCACGTATTGTTCGCAGGTGAATCGAATTATTAGTTATATAGCTCAGATAGACATATAAGAGTAATTCCTACAGCTAATAAAACGCTATGCACAATGCAACATAGGACCTATGACTTAATTAAATCGAAGATCTGTAATAGTTTTTGAAAGAATATCTCGTACAGCGCGAACGAACCTTGTTGCTTTACACAGAAATTTCTTTGTAAAGCGAAAAATAAGCGAAAGGTATATTACAGACATTTTATCTAATTATGCAGTTCCCTCTGTTCATTACGCAGGAAATAATTTTCTGTTTCATGCAAGACCACATGTTACACTTGTGGTCCGTGATTATTAGAATAAAGTTTGTATGCAAACCATGAACTGGTAACCCTGTAGCCCTGATCTAGATCCCATAGAAAATTTGTGGGAAATTGATCGTGAACTCAGGAGCCGACAAGCACCACCTGTATCTCTTGTCTTCTTCTTCTTCTTTTTATATCCATGACTCTGTCTGTTTTTCAATGTGCCTTCAGTAAGTTGTCGTTCCACCGTTTTTGTGGTCTTTCTACTCATTGTCTTCCTATTAAGGAACCGTCTCTTGGCGTCTTTACTACTTTATTTGTTGTCATTCGGCTTATATGATCGTTCCATTCTATTTTTTTATTTCTTACCCAGTTCTTGATATTCTCCACCTTGCATCTACTTAGTATATCTGTACTTCTAGCTCTGTCCAATAGTGTCTTACCATTAATTTTTCATGTGTTTTCAAATGTTTTCATCTCTGCTGTTTCTAACATCCTTTTTGTCCTCTCTGTGTCAGGTCTTGTTTCTGCCGCGTATGTCATTATTGGTCTGATAACTGTTGTAATTTCTGCCTTTTGTTTCTTTCCTGATATTTTTATTGCTCTATTCACATGATTTTCTACTTCAGTTTCGAGCTTTCCGTAGCTAGATAATGTGATGCCTAGATATTTAAACTGCATCACTTGTTCTATTATCTGACCTTCCAACTCCAATTTACATCTTAGTAAATTTGCTATTGTAACCATGCATTTTGTCTTTTTTGGGGAAATTAACATGTTAAAGTTTCTGGCGGTTACATTAAATTGCCAGCCTCAATAGGATCGTTTAGTTCTTCTTCTACTTTTACTTTTATTGTGTTGTTTTGGTGGATATGTTAGATCGTTTTGATTATTCCTTAGAGGCTTTTATTTACTTTAAATGTCCATAAAAACTTTTATTTATTATTTAAAATTATATTTAAAGTTTTGTATAATCTTTGGTAATAGAGATATCGAGATAATTTTATTACGAAAATGTTGAGGAAAGATTAGGTGTCTTGCATTATTAATGTAGAATTGCATGAAGATGTGTCAATATGAAGGTATTTCTTTATAATAAATTCCACAGGGTGTTGCAAAATATGATGAAAAAACAACTTTATTTTTACACATTGGTATTGTAATTTCTTAGAAATAATCCTATAATGCAAAAAAAAAATTATGAAAATCCATTCAACGCTTCAGAAGAAAAATAGCTTTAAACTTATGGTATAGTTGAGGTGGTGCATTAATTTTGGAGAGTAGTATAGTTGTACCTATTTTTCTATTCATTCAATCTTGGATTACATTATATTTGAAAAACTTTGATCTACTTATATTTCAATAAATTATCCCTTTATTATATGCATGTTTTGCGACACCCTGTATGTGGCTATTATCTGTAGTAAATACTACAATATAGACAAGTAATCTTGATAATATTTTATATACGAAGTACAATATTGCTTTAAGCAGTTTTTGTCATTTCTTAGGCTTTTACGTTAATTAAAGGTCTAAGATTGATAGCTACGAAAACAATACCGTTTACCCTCATGAATATTGAGATACTGTCATTTCTTTAGTGGCAGAGACTAAACATTATCATCTCTAAACCTACAGTCATAAAACCGTACACTGTTGTCAGTTTCTGATTGATAGGAAATACTTTATATAATATTGATGAATTAGAATAGTACACTTTTTTATTTACCACATTTTAATTGCTGCCCTTTTAAATATCCCAGTATCGTACGCAGTATTGGATTAAATTGGGTGTCCTAAAGTTCTATAAGATGCGGCCTATTGAAATATAAACGTAACAGAAACATAATATTTTTTTAAAGCCCTTCTCTCTATTCGGAATACCGAATATAGGCCCCTCCTAATTCTCGCCATTCATCTCTGTTGTTTGTAAGACGTTTTTGCAGTCTTCCTCGTGGTCTTTTGGCTTCATATGGCCGCCAATTTCCGATTTCTTTATTCCATCGGCCATCCTTAAGACGTTCGTTATATCCAGCCCATTTCCATTTCAGTTTAGCTGCCTCTTCTACAGCATCTTTTACTTTTGTTCTATTACGAATGTCTTTATCGGTTTTATGGTCTTTGAAGTGAGATACCCAGCATCTGTCGTTCCATAGCTCTCTGAGTTTTTCTGATCTTTTCCATGTTTATTTTAGTGAATGTCCAGGTTTGAGCTCCATATATAAGTACAGGTAAGATAGAGGAATTGAACACTTTGGTTCGCAGTCTTTGAGGTATATTTTTATTTTTAAGTACGTATGAGAGACTTCCGAATGCTCCCCATCCCACTTTTACACGTCTGCTTTACACTCTACGCACTATACGTTTATACTTGAATAATTTTCAGGGAGATGTTCTCGTTTACATTTAGCCTAATCATTGCAATTCTTTCAGATATTCCTACAAATTGCTCTACTTTATGTGCATATGTCTTGGTAATTATAAATCCTACGCCATCTAGGCTTTGTTCTTCTCGCCCTTTGTAATATAGGACGTTACCGGACTCTAGTGTTATGCACTCTTCCCCTTTTCTTTTTACCTCTGTTAGACCAATTAGGTCCCATTTTAAGTCCTTGATGTCTTCTTCGAGTTCGCAGACTTTTTCATCTTTGCTTAAGAGCCTTATATTTAGAGTTGCTATGTTTAATCGTGTGGTTTTTAGATTAGATTCCATGAAGCTGTCCTTTTTTCCAAAGGAGTGGGATTTGCCATTACTGTATGGTCTACCCACCTGGGCCCATTCCTTTTGTTTTAGAGATCGCCATATTCATGTTAGGAGGTTTTTTAGCCTTAAACTACCACGCTGGCTAGACGGGTTGGTGAGTAATTTTATACAATCGCTAAAATCAAGGGATTGCCACTCCCTCCATCCACACCGTACCGAAAGTATTCTTCTCCGCCGTGGCTGCCGTTGTGGACTTCATCCGTGACCCTAGACAAGGGACCCTAAGCAGGTACTAGTTTCAGGCAGAGATTGATTCATTTTCCCTGATAGGATCCAAAGGAGTTCCTACCCGCTACCGGAAACATAATATATACACAAAATAATAATCGGCAGTTCTATTGTAATAAAAACTCTCCTGTGATACTCACTCTGCCGAAAATTAGACGACAAAATAAATAAAATAGTAGAGTGAAACACCAGAATATATTAAGCATGTTTTCAATGATTACTAATCCATGCGGTCAAAAATGAGAGCTCCAATAGCAAAGAGAAAAGGACTGGTAGCAACGAAAGTGCCAAGGACTATATGAAAGGTCTACGTTATTCAGCGTTTTTTTCTATTGAAGCCATCTGTTCTACATAGGTCATACTTTAGCCAATTGACTTGTATCATTTTATAGCAACACTAAGTTCATCCAAAGCTGCCTAACAAATTATTTGAAGCATAGACCAAGTCCACGGCTGGAATCGCCTTCATGCAAATTTTCCTCATATTTTTATTTATAGATTCAGAGCAGACTCACTGAGCATCTTTTAATTTTGTCTTCGTGGCCATCTTATTCTCACGAGTTATTACGACAAAATATTGTCAGATATGGAGCAATGTTGGTCAGGTAGCCATGCGGGGCAGGCGGCCGACTTGCATTCGCTTCCAGACTCATCCATACTGAAGGTATGGATGAGCAGTACAGCAAGAGATGAGGGGTAAGAACTTTCCAAGATAGTTTGACCTTCGCACAGTATTGCTATTTAGTTTGAACCAGCAAGTTAATCAAGCAGTGCATGATTTAAAGATGTAGACACGAATATTATATATCATAAGTGAAGCTATCTGGTCGATGGATTGAGCAGAGTTGATTTAAAAGAAAACTACACAAAAATTTGAAAAGAAAATACCACTAGATATACGGTATATTTACAGAAGATAACGAAACTAAACAGTATCACTTAAAATTTACAATACTTTTTGATCTGTTGGTGACTCTTACAATAGCTATAGGTGAGTAAATAAGATATAAAAGCAAGCAGAGCGACAGTACGCCTTATTAATACAATTTTGGGAAATAAAGACTTAAGTATAGAAGAAATAAAATTAGAGAAGTCTGTACTTCCCCCTGTCATGACGTATAACCGTTAAAACAAGACCTGAAATAGCTGTGGCAAGATGACACCAGCAGAAGACTGGAGTTGTGAAACGACTAGAAGTTTACTCGAAAAAATCCTAACGTAAAAATTGTATCCTATTTTTTGACTGAAGCAACATTTTGTTTAAACGGATCCGTTAATAAACAAAGTATCTACCACAAAGTACCACAAAAAGTATATTTTGGCTGGAATTGTTGGAAATTGGTTAGTGGACCCATATTTTTTCGAGAGCAATTTGAATGACTTTTTACATTTTGACCTTACCCCAGTCTTAAAAGTCACTTTCCCTAAATAACAGAAGATCCGGATGTACCGTCTAATAACATCTGGTTGTTACAAGATGGTGACCAAACTTAATTTTAGGAATCATATGCGGAATTATCTTCACGAAATATTTCCAAATCTATAGATCGGTAGAAAAAGGTTTATTTAAAATGCCACGTGGTTTTCTGTATTTTATCATCTTAGACTTTTGATACCAATGATACCAATGTTCAAGAAAGGAGATAAAGAAGACCTCAACAATTATAGAGGTATAAATCTACTGAACACCGCACTTAAGCTTACCACAAAGGTCCTAACTAACAAAATCAATAAACTAACAACTTTATCAGACGAACAACAAGGACTCAGATCCGGAGGATCCTGCGTAGCCGCCGTATTTGTACTAAGATAAATCACAGAAAAGGTACCATCGAGTACAATAAACCAGCATATCTATGTTTTATAGACCTAACAAAGGCTGTCGATCGCATCCAAGTCGAAGACGTCTTACACCTACTGTATAAAAGAAACATACCAATCAATATTATACAAACCATCGAAAACATCTACTTCCATAATCGAATACAGGCAAAGATAAATGGAAAACTAACACAGTGTATATCAGTACAAAGCGGAGTTAAACAGGGTGACTCGTTAAGCCACTTCTCTTTAATATAATAATGGACGAAATAATACAAGCAGTACGTAAAGATCATGGTTACAGAATGGGCAACAAAGAGATCCAAATATTATGATATGCAGACGACGCCGCATTAATCGCGGAGACAGAAGACGATCTCCAAAGATTAACACACATCTTCAATACAACAGCCAAGAAATACAATATGATACGATGTAAAATCGAAATTGATGGGAAAATAATAAAGCAGCATGCAAGGTTTAGATATCTGGGAATAGATATAACTAGTTACGGAGATGTTGAAGAAGAAGTACGACAACAAAGCTTAAAAGCAAGTAAAGTGGCGGAATCTCTTACAGACACAATCTGGAAGAACAAACACCTAAGACAAGACACAAAAACAAGAATCTATAAAGCAGCAATTTGAGCTAGAATAACATACACGTCGGAGACAAGGCCTGACATATCTAAAACTAGACGACTACTAGAAACAACTCAGATGAAAATACTCCGACAAATATTAGGAAAAAGTCTGTTGGATAGGGAGAGAAGCGAAAACATAAGAAGAGCATGCAATGTAGAAGACATAAATGGATGGGTAACAAAACAGAAACAGGAGTGGAACGAACACATTAGTAGAATGGCAGAAGATAGGATAGTACGAATAGCACGAGATAAGTCACCAAATGGACGAAGAAGTATTGGCAGATCAAGAAAAAGATGGTGCGATAATTTAAACAATTTTGGAGGCTAATATCTAAGAAGAAACAGGCTGTAAGGCCTACATACAAGAAGGAAGAAGAATAAGAAGAAAGGCCACGTGGTTTTGTGGATTTTATCCCTTTAGACTTTTGGCTGTTAGGGTTATTTACAAAGCAAAGCGTATGTAAGTAGAGAGAAAACTGAAAAGCAATAAGGGAAGCCTATATCTAAAAGATAAAGAACGACTGGAGACAAAGAAGAAGAATATAAGGGTTATATCTAAATTCAAATTGGTTAGAAAAATTACTAAATGTTTCAATATTTCCAATTATATTGTATTAACTAAAATTTAAAATCAAATGGAAATAGTTCTAAACTTAGAAAATCGGTCAGACGTCGTAAATCGTCCGTTAAAAGTTAAAGTGACAACGTTGCAAAAAATCTGACCGTAGTTCTTCTACGGCGTTAAATTGTTGCTTTCAATTTCATTTATGGTTCTTAGTTAGCGAAGGTGCAAAACACTCTGGAAGGTTTGGCTGTTTGTAATTATTTTCCGAAGCACTTTAGTTGTTAATTGCATTTGCATCTTGACAGTTTCTTGTTGGTGGCGTGTCACCACGGTTTAAGGTAAGAAAGCTGCTTTCATGAATTATTCAACGGAGTTATGTACTCTTGATGACATACTTAATTGGATATACGCCATCGTGATTTCAAATATAGATTATTTAACGTCTAAGATCGATATGCTATTAAGTAAGTTTAGCCGCACTGGGGATTCCTTCTCAGATTTATGTTTCGTTTAGTTGTATGAATATTCAAATAGATAAAATTAAGATATCGAGCAAAATGCGTGGTTGGTGATTACTTTTTCAGTTGCCTCTTTAATTACAATAATAAAACGACTCGTTGGTGCAATGAATCAACCGAATATGTTGATGAGCCATTAAAAAGCTTTTTAATCTCGTCACGGTCTCATTTATAAAATTAAATTGGAGACGTTAAATCCATAAATAGCCGTTAAATACATTTCGGAATTGGCAAGAAAAAGTTCGTATTCGCCAAAAAGAACAGCACAGAATAACGAAGTGTTATTTTGTTGTTATTATTATGTTATTTTCAAACTCTAGTTTAAATATTTTCGCAATCTATCACATTCAGTGAAAACTTTATTATTAATTTTATGTATGACATGTTAAATCCTGTTCCTATTAAAATTTAAAAATACAATGATGTAAAAAGCAGCAAAATATATTATTTCACATATTAAAATAAAAAAAATTGTTTTTTTTTTTTAAATATTAAAATAGTAGTTTACGAAAATGATGTCAAAAAGCGATGGGCATCTCTACAAAACAAAAACAGCCCTGCTTCAAACAAATATAGCACACATCTGGCTCAGACACCTGGACTCTAACAAAAAGTAATGAAAACATGTTAGGATGTTTCGAACGAAAATTACTAAGGTGAGAATCTATGGAGCAGTGAATGACAATGGAGTGTGGAGAAGACGATACAACTTTGACCTTTATAGAAAATGCCAGGAACCAGATATCGTAAAATATATTAAGATATGACGTCTGAGGTGGATAGGGCATGTAATGAGGATGGAACAAATAGCCCAGCTACAAAACGCTCCTTGATAGACCTGCGAAATATAACATTACGTGCTTGGTAGAGAACGGTAATGATAGGGATTACTATGACTAAAAAAAAATTATTGAGGAAGATAGAACCCACGCAGGGTTCTAAAGCTAGAATAATTATGATGGTTGCTCAGGCGGGATTTTGAAAAGTGTTTAGTACCGCTGATTATCTGCAAACCATCATAACACAAATTGAAAAAATCACAGAATAAAATGTACTCTTACATATAGCATTATTGACCTCAACAAGGCTTTCGCTAGTATTGAAACTTGGCCCTTTTTGTCAGCCCTGAGGAATACTTGAATAGACTCACGATATATTACATTCATTAAAAACTTTTACAAACAGGCCACATTCCACATAAAGATTAATGAACATACAAAAACTTAAAAAATGCGTCTTGGTAAAGGCACAGATTAACAGAACACTCTGATGGTCTGTTAATCTGCGGTAAAGGTACTAGACGAGGTGATATTGGAACGATAGCACCGTCATAGCTTACCGGCGGTCGGCCCTCTCTCTCTCTGCAATTCTATAAACAGGAGTGGGCACAATCTAAACCATTTTTTAAATTTTTGCATTGATACCAGTTGCTTAATGATTAGGTATCTGTCCATTTCTCGGCAAAATATTAAAAGACATCGTGAAGCATCATAAGAACGATGTGTTTTACTAAAGCGCTGAAGGTTGCCATCATCTCTTTGCAGAAAAATCCATATACTCTCCAAAAACTACTATGGCAAGTTCATTTAACATTGGTGCATTGAAGCGTCTCTCATGTTCTCCTGCAAGCCTTTTGTTTGCTCTGATCGCTATCTTATTATTTTCCAGCATCATTTCTTAGGCTGTTTTGAACAATTGGATCAACTGTTCATGCAAAAATTGCACAATGATCTTCCTCTTACATGCATGATTAATAGCACATCTTTGATTTACTTTAGCCTAATAATTCCTCAAGAAATAAATCTGAAGAAAGTTGTATTCACCATTGACTGATGGCAACAATGCTCCTGCACGGTCCTGTATTTGTCTTTGAATGTATAATATACAAAAGAAAATATTTAAAAGAAATCTTTCTTTGTGAGCCTCAATAGAATTTTGATAGAAGTAGCTTTATATTGCAATGTATGTGTATGATGAATCTCGCAGAAGAATAAAACACCTTAAAAGTTTTATTAAAACCCCGTTGTTTAATTATATTTGCACCAAATGATGCCATGTGCACTGTTGTACGTTTGTATATTTTGCAAGAAATGCTTTGATAGAGGTTCTTGCCCTGAAAAGTGGTGGTTCAGGTGGTGAGATTAGTTTACTGGTACCCATAGGCATATAATACAAGATAGACTGATCTTGCGACAGAGAAAACTGACCTAAAGTAGTCTCTGCATTCCTTTCTAATTTGCCAGGTTTATCGACCATGTGTCCTAAATGACCAATGAGAAGGTCACATGGTTGATAAACGTGGCCCGTTAGACAGAGATGCAGGAGCTGGTGTGCGCCAGTTTTCCCTGCCGCACTGAGGAACTGTATTACAATAGTCAGTATATCTTGTATTATACGTCTTTGGTTGTATCACATCTAAACGCCAAACGTTCATAGATTATTATTACGTTTGATCGTTGGTTTTGTTGTTTAAACTAATAATATTATTATTTTCAGACACCTACAAAAAAAACACAAAAAAACGGCTTCGGCCACCAAAAATATATAAAAATACTAACAAAAACCGGCGCAAGCCAACAAAAAAAAATTAAAAAAACCAAAAAACCCGGGCAAGTAGGGTCCTAAGTCTACTTCGCGGACACTTCATCAGAGTGCTATAGGGGGGAAAGGGATAGTCTGGAGCATTGGAGCGCTGTGGACTAATTCCTTTTTATACACGAATTAATACACCTCGCTCCAATGAATTGTTACACCCGAACGTATCTGTATCTGTATCTGTATCTGTAGAGTAGGGAGGGCGAGTTAACTTAGGTCACAATTTACCCATTGTGCATTTTCCCAGGAAGCTGTCACCCTTAGCTCATTGTCGATCCTGTCATTTCTAGGAAGGTGGACAAGTCATCAAGATACATCTCTCTTATGTGGGCAGGTGTGCGCCAGGACTCGCCCGAACGCGTACTCTCGTATTAACAAACACCCGAACGTAATTCCAAGGGGTAAACAAGTCTCGCAGGCTTGGCTCAATTCAATTGCTTGCTTGCTAGAAAATATCTCTGTTTTAATTCGCTTCATTGAAAATAGATTAAAAAAGCTTCCGTTTGTCATGTAGCTCTGCTAGCTGTATTGTTTAGTGTCATTTTAACAACTCATATCAGTTTTACAGAAATTTTTAGAGAAATTGCGTCATTGTAATCATACTAAATGTTCTATGTTCTGGAGTCACATATGGAGTAATATGTGTAGTTCTTAGATTTTGTTAATAACTCTTGTTTTGGATTAAGTGTAATACAAAATTACTTTGTGATTCAATATAAAAAGAAAAATCACATTTATACACATATTTTTGATACGCTTGTATATTTATGTATCTTCTTCTAGCGGATAAATGAACGACTCACACCTGCGAGCGTGTACATAATATAGAGATTAACAAAAACAATATTTCAAGCTTACAAAAATGGTAAATTTCGATAAAAGTAATTTATTTGAAAGGTCCTGTAGCCTGTTTTGTGTTGTCTGAGGAGAGTGCTTCATCGACGCTAAGAATATTTTCAATTTCGTTAAAAGGCCTGGCCACTTTGTTAACTTCGATTCCTTATAAGAATCGACACTTATAACGACCGAATTATATTGCTTTATTAGATTACTGCTTTTAAGTTATAGCTCCATAACTTAAATTAAGAAGTAAATTCACTTTTTCCGAAGTATCTTGGGAAGTGCTGTTCGGCGAGAATTTTTGCAGAAAATGCAGAATCCATTATTTGATAAATATTATTTACGTGGGTCTAGTACATGCACTTTATTTTTCAGAGCAGCTACTTTTAAAGAAATTATTAAAACTTTTCATCTGCTATTTTTTTCTCACGCTATTTTCTTACAGCAGTAAGTAAATACATTTCATCAGACATTTAGAACTTTAAATTCTATTTATTTTTTTAATTATGGTAAAAAATCAATATAAAATTTAATTTTTTGAAGTTCTATGGAAACGACCCTATCTTACTATTAGACAATTATTATACGATTTAGGCAAATATGCAAAAAAAGTTAAAAATATGTACTAATTTATATAAAATATGCATTTCTTTTAGAGAATATGCATTAAATATGCATTTCCTTTAGGAAATATGCATTAAATATGCATATTTTTAAACATGCATACTATCAATGGAAACATTTATTTAATAATGATATAATAATTATTTTATTTCAATTTCTTTTATGTTTGCTTTTATTCATTTATTAACTTTATCTATTATATTACTATTTTTATTCTAAATTGGCGTCCAATTCTTTATTAAGCTCTTCAATTAACTAAATATCCTATTTAGTTTTTATTTTTCATTTTCGTTCTTCATTTATATTTCCTGTGTTTGACGCCAGTCTGTTCTATGTCACAGATATGAAACAAATAAATTTCTATGTCTCACTTCAGTCAACAAATGTTATTTGTCAGTTGGCAACTCTGCTCTGTCATGTCACCTGTCATTGTCATTTCAACTGTAGAGTTGGATTACTAGTTTTTATATGGTCTTTTGCTTATTTAAGGTGCTTCGATTCAAAATTGATTTTATATTATTAAATTCTCTAGGCAAGTTATATTTAAAATTTAACCAATATCCAGTGCCTTTTTATGATTTCAAATTTTATTCTATTTTTTATACACTCATACATAACCTCTTCGGCACATGTTTCTTTTAAACTTCATAATTCGTCAAATTCGTCCTCCAATATGCAGTTAATATATTTATTATAATGTAACTAATTTGTTTAATAATTTTTATTACCATTTTATCCTTGCCAATTTGCTATTTTCCATTTAATATTGTAATTATTTTCAATTTTCATATGGCAAGAAAATATTTTAAACCACATGCAGTGGCTAACACATAGTTAATTTTTTTAGTTTTTTGGCCTAATTAATTTTCCTGTTCCCCTTTTTGGATGGAACTTTATAAAAGCCTTGTGGTGCACCACACACATGGGATGACAACTGCAGCAGATATGCAGAATCTAATAGCCACTCAGAAATAAAACGATCTCGATCTACATTCTGCAATTATTTGAAGCCAACAACAAGTTATCCAGTGATACCATAAGTATCATATTTTATATTTGTAAAGCTTAAAGGCAAGATTTGCTTTGATTTTTAATATCTTTTATTGTGTGTGTTGTGTGATATACGTCCATGGTTGTGTGTGTTGCCAGCGCTTGCTGGCCAGCGCTGGCAACACACGTTCTACGTGATCCTACGCTTAGATATCAATACGATGTATCCGCTTTAACATTAATGTTATTTAACATATAGATATGTCCCTTTTTGATTCTACAACTCTGATCTATGATTTTAGGTATCTAATCCATGGTTTTGTATTGTTATTTCTATGTGAACAGGGTGGACTCTTAGAAAAATAATATCTAAAGTAAAATTGAAACTATGAATGTAGCAATAAATGTTTTACTTACGTCAAGTGATAGGGATGTTGAACCACTTACCTAAAACAAAAAAATAAGCATCAAAATATTGTTAGATCCTAAAATAGAAACAATTTAATTCTTTTCTAACGATACTTAAAGCAATTTCTTAATAAACCGGCGTTCCAAACGGCGAAATAATTATTTAAAAAATATTTTTAAACTTAAAATCTCATTAATGCCCCTTCTGCATAACATTTACCCAAACTCTTATAATTTGTTTATGATTTAACGAAGTCTGTGTACTTTTTTGTGGAATCATGGAAGCATTAAGATAATCGTAATCGTTATGGTAAATATTTAAATTTCTTCAAGAAACTAATCCAACAAAGTGGGTGGTTTTTAATACTAGCAGAGCCAACATCTGCCACCATCCCAACTTTTGTATCTACTTGTCATCTGAAGTTCCTCAGATAATCGCCTTAATTTGCTAAATGACTTTTACAGCTGTTTAAATAAAAATATCGGTACCGACAGGGACGGCTCGGCCACGAATAATTTTACGAAGTAGAATAGCTTTTAGCTTTAGGTTGAAATTTAAAAAATATTTTGGACAAAATTTTTTAATACAAAAAGAGAATTGTTTTGAAACTATAATTGAAGGGGTGAGTGGATGAAGGAAGTAAGTAACAAAAGTAAGTTTTTGAGAAATTTAACTCCAAAGTTTTATTGCTGCAACTTTTTTATTAATCGATTTTTTAAGCCGATTTTTTTTATTCTCACAGGTAGGATATGTATAAATTTTATTGTAAAAACAAAAATCCCCCCGATTTTTAAAAACTTATTTGAAAAATATATATTTGTACTTACCTCTTTTATCCAAAAACTTTTTTGTGTTAGAAATTATGTCTATGCCAAAATGAAGGGGGTATGTGGACTTACCTCCTTTATCTAGGATAAATATTTGCATTTTCTTTTGAATAAGAGCTATAACCAGGAAAAAAATAACATGGATGTCAAGTAAACACTTATATTTTTGGTTTTACAAAAGACTGACAAACACTGAATTTCTAAGCAGCTTTTGAATCAGTCTACGGATATTGTACCACCTTCTTAAAATTTTTGTTGCCCTATGATGGCTTCATAATACCACTTATCCCTTTCTGGAATGAAGCAAAGCTGTTCTTTTAGATTGTCTACCTTTTCTTTGTTTAAGGATCCAGTATTTTGGATATGACTTGGAATGTTGAATTCTTCAGGTAGAAGGGATGGGAAATTTTTCTGCTTGAGGATATATACCATTTTGAAAGGTGTGTAGTAATCGTAAGACTTCTTGAAAAGGTATTATTTAAAGATATCTACGCAAATCCACTGTATTCCAGTTTTGAAATTAACCTTTTTATTAAGAAGATCTTTTTTTTTATTCATTAGTTTCATGGTTTTCATAATATTTTCCGTGTCTCTAAAGTGATGTTGCATGTCTATCACCATATTTTTCTTGGTTGAAGAAACAATCACATCACGATATTCATCAGGGATGTAAATGTTTTGATGTTTCTTTAGTCGTTTCTCAATACGTCCAAATGCTCTATCCGAGTCTAAGTACGAGTGTCCTACCTCTGGAAACTTGTGCTCAATCGTTTTAAAGATGCCTTTGTCCACAAGATACTGAAACAAATATACCATCAAAAAATTTTTATTTTGCCCGGCACACGAGTCCGTCCACAAAACTAGATGATATTTTCGATTGTTCGTAGAAAACAACTAAAATTTTCCGAGCTACCTCTGGAAGCTTGATTTTCGGTCCATGTGCAGAAAACGGTTTTTTCCACATTTTTGGTTATTATGTGGATTTCTAAGTTGTAAAACCACATTTGTCTAAGATAAAAGGCTTTCGAGGTACTAAGCCTAGGTAGGTTCATAGTTTGCTTTAGATCCAATGTTACATACACAGTGTTCTATGATTTGCTAGCAAATTCTCTATCTGCTTTTTGAGATTCAAACGCTGATTTGTAATTTTCAGCGTGCTCTTCATTACTTTTGCCAGAAACCAAAAGACAGATTAAATTCATTATTAAAAATGAATCGGTATGTAGCCTCTTTTATTTGAAATTTTCATTTCTTCCGTCAGTTCGGCATTTGTCTAGGTAAAGTTTATGCATTCTAGGGATCGAAAGTTGCGGTGAAAGATAGTTTTTGTGAATATTACAATGCCTGGAGTAGTGCGACTCTTCTGCTGGGAAACTTTAAATATGCTCAATGACGTAAGCAGCAACTTCAGCAGGGGTCTTGTTAGGTCTGACTGCGTGTTTTCCCCTTCTGTCCGGTTCAGGATCATTTTTCCCTGATTTTATTGAAGTTTGGATTAGGTCAACCTTTTTCAAGCTGATTGCAAACAAGGAAATGAAAGACCGTTTGCATACGGTAGTTTGTCGGCCACTACAAGTTACATTGTATTGGTAGGTGGCAGTTTTATGCTTTAATGCTCCAGTTTTCTTTCTCATTGGTTCCCTTTTTTTAATGCTCTTAAAAAGAAGGCAGTTTTTTGCATTTACATCTAGTTTGTAGTAGGAAGAAAATATTGATTCCCTTTCTTCTACAGTTATTGACTAAGAACACTTGTAACGGCAATTTTCATTGCACAAAATCCCAGAGTTAACGGTTTTAGCGGGTTTTACTTGGCCTATTTTAGAAATGTAAGCCAGACCACTTTCTCTGCACTTGGCACGTTTTCGTGCTTTCCATTCTTTAATCTTTTTCTGTCTTTTTCTAGTTACTTTTACTTTTAGTGGAAATATTTTTTTCTTGGTTTTAGTGGAAAAATTAAGAGCCTCTTCATTTCCATTTTCAGGAAGAGCAACGATCTCATCATATGGAATTTACTTGTAGTTCAAAACTTTTTATTCTTTGTGGTATGGATGAAGGAAGTAAGTACTTTATCTTGTTACTTACCTCCTTCATTCACTAGATATTTAAAGTAGTATGATCAATTACCTCCTTCATACGCTGGCTATCTCAGTTATTTTAAATCATAGAAGGCTGGGGATAAGTGGAAAATTAAATTTAGCACTTACCACCTTCATCCATGCGGATAACTCATTTTCTTAAAAAATGTCACTTACTCCCTTCATCCACTCACCCCTTCAATTATGTAATAAATATTCCTCTAAACTATGATTTATTAAAAGAAAAACCTGAGTGTGTCAAATAAAATTAAATTTTTAGAAGAATTTTTCACCAAGTAACAAAAAGACAAAATTTGTTTAATTTGCCAATGTTCTGTATTTTGTAAACGAATTTCGAAGTGGAAATTGAAACCTCAAAAATAAACATTTTAAGCTTAAATTGTGGTTTATTCCCATTAAAAATAGTAATTGCAATAAAATGCCACAAGAAAATAGCTTCAAAAGACATATGTGATAACTACCGAAAAATAAATAACAGTGTAATCTTAAGCGTTTAGAGAAAATTAATAAAAAAGGCAATAGAGGCAGAATACAGTGATATGTAAGCCGAAGAACAAGCTGACTTTATAGCAGGTAGATCTACTATTGACAATCTTTTTACGATTACCCAACTTATAGAAAAAGAAACAGCACGAAACCAAGCAATATACCTTCTATACGTGGATCTTCGAAAAGCATACGACAGTGTACCACAGCAAATGCTATGGGAAGCTTTAGAAAAAACAAACACCAACGTAACTTTAATCAAGGCAATGCAAAAACTCTATAAAAACAACACGAGCAAAATAAAGATTGACCAAGAGATATCCAAAGGGTTTATGGTAGACAAAGGACGCAAATAAGGATGCTGTCTATCCCCGACTTTGTTTAAGATCTATTTGGAGCAAGCGCTGAAGACGTGGAAAAGGAAATGTATTGGTATGGGAATCTAGGTCTAGTATCTAGGCATACACATAACCAATGACGGCAATTTGGATAAAGAGGATAAGCACACAAAAAAACCAGGGAAGACAAGTCATTCGGCATTTGAACAGCATACTGTGGGAAAAAACAATTTCGAGAGAAAATAAACACACAATCTATAATAGCATGGTCAAAAACATTGTTACATAGGGAAGTGAAATACGGCAACTGGAGGAGAAAGCCATAAAGACAGAGACAGAACGGCCAGCGAATGTCTCTGAATTTGTATCTACATGAGTCTCTGACGACGCAAAAATCACTACGCATGAGTTGATGTTAAATCATATCAAAGGATCTTCAATAACCAATAAAATAAAATATTAGTGTTCAAAAACATCTAAGACCTGTAAAGAACTGTCTAAAGGATATACCTAGTTATATTTGTTCAATATTGTGATATTATCTTTTATTCTAAACAAAATTGTATATTTATTTAAACTGCCCAAACACTAAGTGTGGCCACCTGCTGTGCTTCTTGTATCTTCAGAATTTGCTTTTAAACAAACTTCCACATTTCATTTGATGAAATATAAATGCCATCCTGTGGTTTCGGCGTGGAAAATGTTTTTAAAACATACGTTTTTATTGACGGTTACACCCCTGTGCCTAAGCTGCATCTTTGACATGCTGAGAAAGGGGCGATGTATAATATCCTAATGACGATGCTGACAAATATTTGTTTTAGGAAAGTTCAGATATTAGACAAGTCTTAATCCGATGAAAGATTTAATATTCCTAGTAACGTAAAATTTGGGTATGGGGCAAATTATTTAAAAATGTTGTGTCTACCATAAAAAATAGACAGGATGTTGGGTTGGTAGCTCTAATACTATCTATCTAGATCAGGAAAATAAGCAAAATAGTTATCTTGATAAAGACTCTAACACATTCAGTTATTTGACAAGTTTTTTATGTAGTTTAGGCATATACTTTTATTTTTTATTCCTGTAGTGAATTAGATGCAGGTTTCAATTATTAAAAATTTCTGGTCCTTTTGATATGTTCGCTTAAAAGTAAATATTAACCCTGCAGCGGTGGCGCCAAGTCTCTGAGACCCAAGCGTCGTACTAGACGGTATAAAAAGAGTGAGGTTTAAACTATGAATTTCGTGCCTTGGCTCTTGGTAGCTTGGTACCTTACTAATATTTATTATTGCATATTGCATTGACCGTCGAGCCGAGAACTTTAGTCAGATTTTTATCTTTATTGTTATGGCCTATTTGGGTTCATTAGACTTGACGCCACCACTGACGCCATGACTGTATCTCATGTAAAAAATATAATTTTGATACTTCTTGTCTGGCTGATAGTAAATTCATTATCTTCATCCAACAATTTAGATAACATTTAAACTGTTTGATGATTTGCTCTTCAATACACTACATTTCAGTTGAAAACCTTAATTAATATTTTAATTAAACTCTTACATGTAATTATTACCATAAGCAAAGAAAAACTAACTGTAGCATGTCTATTTTTAATAATAATATCCATGAAAATTTAAATATATACATAAAGTAAGATATCGTGTCAATAAAGTAATTTTTCTTTTTCGCATGTTACCGCGATAACTTACAAGGGCGTTAACTGACTCCATTCTCTTTATGATCTTTATACATGAGGAAGTATTCTACTTAGGTCATTTTACAACGGACGTAGGTTACGCCCTTTTGAGCTATAACGATACCATAGTTCTATATCTAAATCTTTATTCGCTGCTTATTCGGTTTCTTGCATGCGGTCCGAGGGTGATAAGTGCTAAAGGGTTTTCTAATTATTTTACTGTACACTTTAATGCATTATAATGTATATATATATATATATATATATATATATATATATATATATATATATATATATATATATATATATAGTAAACTCTTAAATATTGGGGAAATCTGCAAGAAAGACTCTAATGTGTATCAATTGTTTCGCCGAACGTTTTCGATAATTAATTTGGCTTCTTCAGGGCTGAAAGAGAATAAATTATAATTAGCTACCATATATTATCTATTAAAACATTATTGATCTTACCGTAACTTAGAATTGTAGAGTTAGAATATTAAAAAACTTAGCTAGTAACATAGTGGTGTTTTTTGTTACTATGTGCAAAAAAAGTTTTTTTTTAAGGTTTGAAATGTATGGTAGCTTTGAACTTGACACGTAAAGGCTTACCCAAGGTTAATCGAAAAACCCAATGTAACTACATTTAAAAGAAGGTAATTCTTTGAATTGTCGGCAATAACTAAATTTTTGATTTTTAGATAGTTTAAAAGTGAGAACAATAAATCTAAAAGAGAGTTCATTGAAATGTCATATATTTTCCTTAACGATTTCTCCATTAATGTTAAGAGTGACATCAAGAATCTAAGCGATATATACCACTTGTTACTTAAATCAGATACCAAGAACAATACTATATCACAGATAACTAACTTGACTGATATATCCATTAACAACTAACATACCTTTATAATTAATTTTCATTAACACAAAAAATATATAACATTCCCTTGCTTTTCTTAGATACATCTCAATAAGATGCAATTATACATGAACAATATAATATAATTAAATAAAGTAAATCAAAATAATATTTCCCTATACTGGGATTTAAACTTATTCGTTTTTTACCAATGAACCTTAACGACATAAAGATTCATAAAAACAATGAAGTTATCAGCGCTTGCGTTCTGGCTAAAACAGAACCTCACTTTTAAACTATCTAAAAATCAAAAATTTAGTTATTGCCGACAATTCAAAGAATTACCTCCTTTTAAATGTAGTTACATTGGGTTTTTCGATTAACCTTGGGTAAGCCTTTACGTGTCAAGTTCAAAGCTACCATACATTTCAAACCTTAAAAAAAAACTTTTTTTTCACATAGTAACAAAAAACACCACTATGTTACTAGCTAAGTTTTTTAATATTCTAACTCTACAATTCTAAGTTACGGTAAGATCAATAATGTTTTAATAGATAATATATGGTAGCTAATTATAATTTATTCTCTTTCAGCCCTGAAGAAGCCAAATTAATTCTCTTTGGCGAAAAATTTCGGCGAAACAATTGATACACATTAGAGTCTTTCTTGCAGATTTCCCCAATATTTAAGAGTTTACTATTTAACTAATCTGCAAAGATTAAATTTCTTTTCTATATATATATATATATATATATATATATATATATATATATATATATATATATATAACAAATTGTTTTCGACCGTACTATTTTGAATATTGATTTATAGTATCAGCAATCGGTTTGTAGGAAATGAAACTCTATTTGTTCTATCTCAATATTTCGTCACGATTTTGTGACTTCTTCAGGAGAAAACTGTACATTTATTAGAATAATTAATTATAATATATAAACAAAGTGAATATTTCAATACTTAAATTGAAAAAGAGTAAAAATTTAAAATTTTTTAACATATCTAAATACATGACATTTTAGTTTGATTTTTATTTAGGAGTTATGGTAACCGCAATATTTTATAGAGTGAATTCCCATTGTAGAATTTTTAGTGAATAAGATAAAATAAATAGAGATAGAGACTTCTATTTTATTTTACTAGCCATTTTCTTTTTATATAAAAAATCTCGTAAAATTGAAATGACTTGAAATTATGTATTCTGAATAATGTGGCAGTCAGAATCGTAATAATAAAA
This sequence comes from Diabrotica undecimpunctata, assembly GCF_040954645.1. Classification (NCBI taxonomy): domain Eukaryota; kingdom Metazoa; phylum Arthropoda; class Insecta; order Coleoptera; family Chrysomelidae; genus Diabrotica; species Diabrotica undecimpunctata. The sequence continues at coordinate 145,406,760 of NC_092808.1, forward strand.
TATCATTATTATGCAATTATATCACTACATCTCCAGATTTTACCGTGGAAGAAATAGACCACAAGTTTCTGGTAAGTGATCATTCTTACTTGCCATCTGACCAAGATTTTGGTATAATAGAAAAAGAAAAGATATTCCATCCACATGTATTTATACCCCAAGACTGGCATACAGTGATAAAGCACGCTAGAAAGAAAATCCGTTCACAATAATAAGCATGGACAAATCAATATTTTTTCTACGAAATTGCTTGAAAGTAATATAACCAACAGAAAAGTTTCTGAATCAAAAGCCAAGGTAGAGTGGCTTAAAATTCAATGGTTAAGGTTTGGGAAAGACTTTCCCAATACTCTTCAATATAGGTATTAGAACAATAAAGGTGTTTATTTTGAAAAAGTGGATCTTAATAAAAGGAAATCTGTTTCCAAGAATACAATGGAATTGCCACTTCTGTATTCAAATGGTAATACTATTAATGAAGCTAAAAAAAGATCTTCTTCAGTTAATGGAATTGATACACCCTATACAACATAAATTTTATAAAAACCTGAGATCTTCAGCTCAAGCAGCCGGAGGTGAAGTAATTGGTACATTTGACGACTAAGAGGATTAGACATTCTAACTTTTGATATTTTTATACACATTCTGTGGTGATACAATATCGAGTGTATTATTTTGTAGGATAACCCATTAACTAACTAAAAATATTTTAAATTTATCATTATTGATCAAATTTATCAAATAAGTAATATCTAACATACTTCCATTCATTAAAACCAAAAAATATTCTTAAACAAGGTTATAGTGGATCCCCTAATTTTCAATTTTTTTCAAACCCATTTTCTAACATTATTAATATTGGGGTTAGTCCGTTATTACACTCATAGCCTCATATATGATATCTTATATACTAAAACGCTAAGCCCTTTTCTTGTGCGCAATACTCCTCCTAAACGGTAATAGATAGGAGAATAATTTTTTCCAATAATTAAACAGATTGTTGAGTAGATTCCCCCTAAGGTTTAAAATTTAAAAAATTCGAAGCGGTTTAAAAATGGCGGCCATAAAATGAATTTTTCCTATAGTAAAGTATAGGAATTCAATATTATACACAATGCAACAACGCGTCAATTCTCGAATGCTGGAATGCACCAACAAGTGTTTCCACTTAAGGAATAACGATAATGACCACTCAAAATTCGGGATCCTCCTGTCTCCGATTTTAATTTATGGGGTCTGTTTTACACTATCTGATGAGTTAATATTTTTTTATTTTTATGTTTAGTTAGAAAGTATTCTGTTTCCAACAAGTGCAGCGTATGTGAGGTGTTGTGATTGATATTTAGAGATTTAGACTACGTTTTGAGTTTAATACTTGAAGAACTAAATAATGAGGTAAGCATTACTTTGTTTTTAATTTATTAGTTAGAAATATATTATTAATTTTGTTGGGAATAAGACACAATTTTACTTTAAATTAGGTTTATTTTAAATAAATAAATAAAAAATAAACTTATTATAAAGTAAAATTGTGGCGTATTCTCAAAAAAGTGGAACAGTAGGCGGTAGTGTAGACTAGCGCGGAGCATCATACTGTTTTCTGTATTTCTTAAATTTAAATAATATTTAAATATAAATTTAGTTAGTTAGTTAGTTAGAGTTCTCAAACCGACTTCTTTTTCTTAAACGTGGCATTTTACAATCTAAAATATGCAAAAAAAGTTACTTCCGGTTTTACTTCCGTGTTTTACTTAAGAGGGGCGGAGTCTAACAATCATATTGTTTCCGTTTCCTAATGTAAATCTTCTTGAAAATCCTAAAAAAACTACTGTATCGATATAATAATAGTCTCCCGTTTTATACCGCTTCGCGGCTTTGGGAGTATAGCAGGGTAGTCTGCTATATCTAGGACCTACGGTATACAAGGAAGGTAACATGGCCAGTGCTACGCTTCAACCGCCTATTATTACCCCTGGTTTTACCCAAGGTACTCATTTTATTCAGGCTGAGTCGACCTGGGGCCTATAGACATTTTTAAAAATGTCTAGTTGTTCTTGTCGGCGGTAGGATTCGAACTCCGGACCACCGGCGTGCGAGGCAAGCATCCTACCGCTTGCGCTACGCAGGCCCCACTACTGTATCGATTTTCAATTAAAAAAAATTGGCGTCGATACAGTTTATTTTTAGGATTTTTGGAACATTTACACCAGGCGACGGAAACGATGGATCGTTAGACTCCGCCCCTCTTAAATATCAGCAAAACTTACATCAAAACTCGATGTCGAGTTGGTCCGCTAGTATATAACTTAATAAGAAAATACCATTGTTCAAAAATCGCTCATTTGAGAAACGTACGGCATCAAAAGAATTGCCCAATGCTATAGAGCCTTAGATGACCGGACCCGATGTTATGCCAGAATATCTTCCAAAAATTGTCGTACGCATCTGGATATCGATATTAATTTTTCTTTGCGCATGGTCTTATAGACGCTCATTCAAACCTAGCTGTTTTATGTTCTCTAGTAGGTTTTTAGGAATTGCATTAGTAATAGTGGGAATAATAGGTATCTCTTAGGTACTTTGCATGTTCCATTGTCTTCTTATTTGTATCCAAGAACTCTGTAGTTGGCGAATTCTTGTTGTACTTAACACACATGTTATTATCGTTGGATATCACCATATCAATACCTGTTAATTGTCTAGTTAGTTTAACAATTAGTATAAGATCCGGTCTATTATCTGAAGCTTGTTGGTCTGTCCGTATATATTGTAGTTGTAATTCTCAAGAATACTGTCAGATACATATTGGTAATAACGGAAATGGTTGGTTTTAAGAAGTTGTACTTTTTAAGCTCCCATTTAATGGAATATTTTTTCTACTGAGTCACGTCATTCCTTATATTTAGTTGCATCAAATGCCTGGCAGCGCCTGGTAAGGTGTTGGTTTCATTTATATTGGAATTTGTTATTTTGCACTTAAGGATGTTGACTATATATTTAAGATAATCTTTGTTTGGAATAACATGATCCTGAATAGCAACTAAAAAATCATTTTTTTTTATCTGTTCTTCTCTTAACCAATAGCTCGACGCTGTATTGTAGATATTCTTAGCTGACTTCTTGGGATGATGTCCAAACAAAGGTTTGCCCATACAGATGCATTGGTAATAAATTTGACACTTCTACACTATTTTTTTTTTCATATTTCAAAACCCTTAACTGTAACCCTTAAATATACCATTTTATTCCAAACTGTTTATATTTTTCGTTTTATTTTTATGAATCCAGGATTACTTAAACTCTCTAAATAAATCGCATTTATTAAAAAACAGGAATAACGAAAAAAATTAGCACAATAGTAATATAACGGCCACAATTAGTAATAAAATCATAAGATGAAAATGGAGTTTAAGTGTGTCCCGGAATAATTTATTGAAATTGGAAAAAAGCTCGCATTAAGTTGCTTTTAGAGTAGTCAAGGAAGTATTTTAAAGGCTACAATGCTTTTATAGTAGAACGATGAAACAAAAAGGAGGTTAAAAGCCCTACGCAAAAAGAATGTTATTGCCCATTTATTGTCTTTGTTATAAAAAGTTGAAATTTAAAAGGCAAATTTCTGCTAAAATTTATATTTAGTAAAGTTTTCAGATATCCACATTTTTTTAAATTATACTTTTTATAAAAGAAATATAATAGACTCAGAAGAACATCTTGATTATTATATTAATTGTAATACTACTATATTTCGGGTTTCTAGCGGCTTAAAGCCTTTCAGTGATAATCAATGAATAAGCTTTCACAGAGCTGTGAGAATCTGTATTTCATTGTACTATCGATCCATCTGCTGACTCAATTTTGCTCATAACCTTTAAATTCGCAGTCTTAGGCCCTTTGGAATTTATGCCACTGTGTTTGAAATATTTCTTTGGCTAGCAAGTGATTTAAAGCTAATAAGCAACTCAGTTTAAAGTGTGTCTTGTCTACTCCATTATTCGTGGCTTTACACAGCATATTCTGTTTGCCGTTTACCACATCTCTATCACCATTTCTTCTTGTCATATATAGCTTCTCCAGCGAGGTCTCTTTCTTCCATTACTTTTTTTATTTGTCCGTTTCACTGTAATCAAGAACATCCCATTTTCCTTCCTCTAATTGGTTTCCATTTCCAAGTTCTCTTGTCTCGTCCATCCTTCGCATATGGCCATACTATATTAATTTTGTAGTTTTGGAAATTAAAATAAATAGGCATTATTTGAATTACACAAAAGATGATAGGAAAGGAGAATAACGTTGCAGATTTAGAATGAGTTTCATGAAAATACTCAAGCTACTTATTTTATGAAGCTACTTAGCAAGCACAGTAAAGGGAACTTGTAAATATTTTTTTTTAATGTAAGCAAGTAAGTACGCAGTGGAAACGAAATGAGGACAAACTATCTAATATCGCTCTTATTGCTTACCTACCGAAGGAGCTCTGAAGCGCCGAAGAGATGGCCTATTCTGAACAGTTGGGTCTCCAGATGTCATTGCCCGATTTTCAAACTAGATTTGTTACCCCGTCTACAATAAAAGAAATATGTCACGATTTGTTGTTAACACTGATTTATCTTATTTTAGAAAACATTTGCGATGGCGGATTAACCATTTAAGGTACAGGAAACATTTTAAAACAAAATAAACGGTAAAGTTTGTAGATTTTTTTATTACATATCTACAGGTAACTTTTTTATGTGTTTTTATAGCATCTAGATTCTACAATTAGCTCATATAATACAACAGAATAACGAACGAGAAAGAAATTAATAAACAAGTTTGAAAATATCGCTCTTCTTCTTCTTTTTATGTAGTCATGGAATGTGCCTGTTTTTCAACGCGCTAGTGACTCACCTCTTCAGCGTACCAAAAGCCATTGCACACGCTTTCACTTGATCTCGCTCTCCAAGCTAATTTATTGCGTAATTTGTTCTTTTCAATTACTACCTCGGTTAATCGTTTTTCACTTAAGTTTTATTTAATCAATTTAAAGTCATATGTGATAATCACACACATACAATATTGGCATAATTGCTGTATATTCTGTACCCTAATACGGGTTATTATATTTTCAGGATTTAGTTTACCATGTACCGTTGACCTGAAGATGCATAGCAAATTATAGTATGCGGAACCGGTCTTTGGTGGTAGAATAAATTGATTGTGAGTCAGTCATATTCTTATTTCTTTTTACCTACCACATTTTAAGAGGTTTAATATTTTTTGACTAATTGCTGAAATATATTTAATGTGATCCTTCCAGGTTAGAGCTTGATCAAATATTACACCTAGATATTTATTCGTTTTTAAGTCGGTATTTCCTTTTTCTTTTGGTCTCTTTGAGAATATGATGCAGCGAGTTTTAGATAAAGTAAATTAACAACCGCTCCTTTTAGACCATGATATAAATTTATTGAGTTGATCTCATAGTAATTTGGCAATGCTTTGTTTCCCTTTAAGGTTGATTCCTACCTAAAATCCAGATACTTCTTTTATTAGTAGGTTATTTTCTTCCAGACACCACAAACGATAAGTATCTGCTTTGTTTGGCGACTTATTCGATTTTAAGATGGAAAAAGTTATAGCTGTTTTCCATAATTTGGGAAATTCGTGTTTAGTTCATGTACGATTATTTATTCTTAATAATATTTTTACAGCTTTTTCAGGTAAGTGTTTCAGAAAAGAAGCTAAGATGTCAGACCCAGGGATGTGTCCTTTAAAGAATCTACCATTTCTCTTAGTTATCTGATTGTGATACGTGCATTTATAGGTTCATTATTGTTAACTATGTTAGTAGTTAGAATTGGTGAATGTTAACTTGAATGTTTCCGCAATTTTTTCTACGATTTCTGCATGTTTTGTTATTGACGATTTATTGTCTATTTCTAATGAATCTATTCCTTGATATGAACTAGAGCCTGTTATATTCTTTATTTTTCTTCATGTGTTTGATCAAGGTGTGTAATGATTGATCGTTTCTACATATACCTTATCCAGGATTTTATTTTAAATCTTGTGGTAGCCAGTTTGGCTCTAGCCCTACTTCTTTTAAGTTCAATTAGATTTTCTAGGTTCTTATACCGCTTGTATATAAAATAAATTGTTAGAATAATTTTAAGATTAACAACTGTAATAATTAGTCATAAGTCCTCTTTATAATAATTATATATACAATATTGTGTGTGCCAATGGCCATTGCAACCGAGACATACTAATTTAAATAATGATAGTATCCTTTTAAATTTATTTGTAAGAATTCGTTTCTTTAGTAATTGCGAACAGTGTAAAATCTGATAGCCTCTGCTGTAAAATATTGGCTTTTGTGTAGATTACAAGGCTAACTTAGGTATTCGTATAGTTTTTACCTATTTACCACTACCACTATATTGATTTGAATATTATTTTCCAAAAGTAATTTGGAACATACGCAAAACTTTTTAATTAAGAAATATCATACCTTATTATTAAATAAAATGTGGCTTAAATTACTATTTTCCTTGTTATTTTTGTTTTTTCCTTAATTGGTGGTAAATAGTACTTATAAGTTCATTAAAATACTGTAACAAACAAAAGAATAGAACATTAATGGGAATATGTTAAATAAACGCAGTCGCAGATATTACAGAGAAAGACTATGGGAAAAGCAGTTTAGTAGAGATCCCGGCCAAAGGTGTGCATGTGTGTTTGTGTGTGTGTATTGTGTATATACACACAAACACACACAAGCAAAGAATATTCAATCTTCAAAGGCAATACCTGAATCTTCTTCTTAAGGTACCTTTTCCATTACTGAAGGTAACTACAGCAAATTGATCTCTTCGACTGTTCTAAATAATGAATAAGTGCCTATGATTGTGCAGACACTTACACTCCTCAACGACGAGCTTTTTCTTGTTCCTAGACCTCTTCGTTTTCCTTCCTCTTTCCCTTCCCTTATGAGTCGTAGGAAGTTGTATTTTTCTCCTTTGTATATATGTCCTAGAGACTTCGCTGGGCTGGTCATGTAGTAAGAATGGAGACAGAAAGATTGCCGAAAAGAGCCCTAGGCACAAGACCAAGGAAGGCCACGGAAAAGATGGGAGGATGAAGTGGCAGCGGACGCGCAAAATTGGCTAGACGTGAGAACCTGGAGAAGATCGGCGAGGGACCGACAAGGTTGGAAGCATAGTTTGGAGGAGGCCAAGGCCCGATTTGGGCTGTAGCGCCATTGGAGATATATATCCTAGATAACTTGTTTCCCTGTTTATAAAACACTCATATCACACTATTATTGGTCACGTGCTCTATCCAAGAGATCTTCAGCATCCTTCTAAAGACCATATCGGTGTCGGATATCCAATGATAAAATGAAATTTTTAGGAATTTTTTTGAAAAGTCGACCTTACATACTCTATAAGAGCTCCTATTTAGACCTGGTCAAGATCGTTTGTTATCCAGCAATCAAGATACTGGCATCATTGTACGGTTTCTATCTATTTGTTATAGATATGATTAATGTCGGCATTTGGTGTACGTGGAACAGCCATTATTTTTGTTTATTTTATATTTATTTTTAGCCCTAGAATATGTGCTTCCCCGATTATGGCATTTATAAATATAAGAACAACAAAAGCCAAAAGAAAAAGCAATTACACAGCCAGTGTATACAAACTTAAATGTGGCGACTGCCCAAAAACTTACATCGGTCAAACTGGTAGAACTTTTTTCAAACGTATAGCAGAACACAAAAGGACTTTCAATAATAAAATGACGATAAAATTTCTTTTAATGACGAATTTTAAATTCATCACATCCAAAAATATATCACTTGGGAAAGACACTCTAGTAAAACAGCTGAGGTGTTAATAAATTTTAATCAATTTGGTGGAAGTTTTACAAGTTTTTACAAATTAAAAAGTTTTCATTAGTTTGTTTTATTGTTAGATAAAATGAATTTCCATCAAGTAACAGTCGAATTTAACAGTTAGTCAAAGTTTAAAGTTACTAATTAACGTATATGATTATGATTAAATTGTTCTCATAATACTTTTCCAATACATTCCAAAATCTGCAGGATCCATTATTGCTATTTCATTGGATACAGTCCATTTTAGCATGCAGTATGGTTGAAGGTAATAATAAAACTCATTATTTTTACACAAATAACAACATCCGTATCAAAGTCTAGGGGTTTCAATTCGTTCGTGGCTTGAGAAAACCTATTTTTTGATATAATCGAATTTCTTTTCTTTTAAAAGTCCTGTTTTCTTGCTGTGTGTCGACCAAATAACTTTTCTTTGGCTGTACAGTCATTCTTTGTTAAAAACACAGTAAATACTTGAAATTTATACCCTTGAGCTCGGTAGATATCTATACATAAAAACAAAATTACCATAAAAATGGAATCGTGAGCTGGAAATGGTGAAAATTTAATTTGTTTTGGAATATTTGAGTTGAAAACAATCGAACCACCAGTAAACTCGAGGAGAATACTTATAAGAAATGTGGTCAAGTCTTTGTAAACAGATCGAACAATGATTGACGATATCCGAGAAAACTCACGAAATAGCTACTTTTTCGGTTCTCACAACTTACATAAATAAAGATAATCATCCTATGTCAACAACATTTTCCAGCTTTTATTTAGATAAGGAAATAGGGCCGTTCTACTCTTACTGAAATTGCAATTTGTTAGATCCATCGATTTAGATACCTCTAAAAGACACCTATATAATATGCTAACTCTCTTTTTTTTTCAGAAATATATTTAGCAATGATCAATATTTGCTAAAAATTAAGAACAAATACAGTAATAAATCAGCTATAAAATAATCGAATTATTTCAACTTGAATAAAATATTGCTGGGAATGAAATATTGGAAAACGATAACATCGAAGAAAGCTGGGAAAAACTCAAAAATAATATAATTACCGCAGCAACAGAATCACTTGGAGAGAGGAAAGTAACAAAGACTAACATATCAAAAAAGAAAATACCATGGTTTAGAGAGGAACTGAAGACAAAATGTGAAGAAAAGAAGAAAGTTTTTTTACAATAGAGAACACAACCAACACAACAGGCATATAACCACTATAAACGAATCAGAATTGAAACGAATACTTTAGACAAATAAAAAGGGAACACTGGCAGAGCTTATTAGTTGAGTTAAGGCTGTAGTGTTTAGTTTATTGTTTCTTATACTGTTTTTATGCGCAATAATTCGTCTTTGTAAATATTGATGTGTCTGTCCAATATATTATGAGTTAGTCTTTACAATTAATTTTAGAAACTACATCTGATTGATTATCTTTATTGATGATAGGTTCGAGTTGTTTTGACAAATATTTCTTGAATCTTTTAGTGATTTATGTCCAACATTCATATTATATCTAGATAACATTTTTGCCATTTGTTGGGAAAAACCATTATTACATGGATAACTAATATGCTGTCATTTCTGTCTAAAAGCTCGTGCCCCATCCACACTATTACTTGAAACTCATCTGATAATGAAAGAAAGAAAGAGAAACTGAAAAATAGAAAAACAGGACATCTAGCAACATGTTTTCTGCTAATGAAAGTGGGCAGACAAATACGGAAACAGGTACCAATTTGGAAATAGTTATGAAATAATGAGACAGCACAATTTAGTGTTTCTTCAAATCTTTTTGTTTAATCTTATTTCTTTTTAGTTTTATTTTACGACGGTAAAAATATCTTTAATACACTTATTGAAAAAAATTTTCTTTTCTTAGGTTATTTAATTTTTTTAAATCATTTATGAATGTATCCACCAATAGTGTAGATTTCATTTAAAATATATTTATCGTTTTATTCTTAAGAAATTTCGTCTTACAATATGGTTTAACGTGAATTTTTTGTCCAATCCTGTAAAATATTTTTATTAGTGTTAATGTGAATGGGACAAGCCGTATTTCAATCTAGAAATGGCTGAAAATTGGATTTTTTTCGAACAACTGATTTCTGAAGTTCAAGGCAACATTCAGTTATTCATAGCCCATCAGTTACAACAAGTCTTTGATTAAATTTAGTAAGAAATCTGTTAGAAGGCGAGTGGAAGCAGAAGTGGAGTGAAGTGAATTCGGGAGAGAAAGAAAACAAGGTAATCTCTCCTGAAAATCTCTGATATTTGATCGTAGTTTGCGGGCGAGCCGCAACGGCGCAATTCCAATAATTGAATCGCTCTCCAATAGCCGTAATGCGCTAATAATACGTCATAATGCTCGATGGTATCGCCTGATGAGATTGCTTTGTTTCGTTTAGCGCTGGGGATCCTTACTCCTGACTCTCTCTCGCTCTCGTCAAGCCAAGAACTTCTAGACAGATTGGTTAGAAGATCTAATATAATTTGGGCGAATATTGGTTTTGAGTGTTCCTGAGATATTAGTTTAAAACCGATCGAGGGGAAAGAATAATATTGCCGATGGAATTGTATGAACACGTCGTTCATGAATACTTCTGTTTCAAAACATTTCAATTTATAAATAACAAATTATAAGAATCTTCTAAAATGTAATTTTATTATAGCTATCAAAAAATTATCCAATATATATATATATATATATATATATATATATATATATATATATATATATATATATATATATATATATATATATATATATATTAATTCCTGGGTTTGTCGGTCTGTTATAAATGAATTACTTAATTATTGCTTAAAAGTTTCGACTATTTACCATTTCCAATAAGCTCTTTAATTACATAAACATTACATACGGCAGGTACTTGAAAATACAAGTGGCTCAGGGTCGCACTTTAAATATCTATCAATGGTGTATTTAAAAAACAACTCAATATCTTAAATTATGATACATATTGGACATATTTTTATAAAAAGACTGATATAAGTGTTATTATTGATAGAATTTTGATCTTGTTTTATGTGAATCATCTCCAATAGGAATCTATTTAGCAAATTCCCATCTGTCAACATAAGCACGTGTTGATATTCGCCGTCTCATTCGTCAAGAGGTTATTAAATATAATTTATTGCCTTAAGCCAGACAGATTTTCATGTTACAGATCCAAACTTGCCAGCATGTTTAAATTCAAATTGTATCGTGTTGATTTTTAAGTTAATATATTGTGTTATATTTATGTTATAGTTATTGTTAAGTTATTTAATGGTCGTGTTATTTTTTAGAGTTTAGTTTAATTGTGATTTAATGATTAAATTTCAAGAAATTCTTACACTAATAGTTTCAAAAGTAAATATTTTTAAAAATCATATGATACAGATCAGTACGACCCTGTTTGGTTTTCCCGTGCTTCTATTGACAATTGGGAATATGTAAAATGAATACGGTTTATTGTAATTTTGTTCTTTTTCCAAAATCTGTACATTTTCATAAGAATAAATAAAATTAAGATAACTATGATGGTACCCAACGTTCTGAAAAGACATGAAGGTACATGAAGAAGAAAAAGTACATTTTCAAAATCAAAAGAATGGCTATTTTCTAGAGAATGCTTGGATAAGTGTTTCAATTTGTTGATTTGTACACTTTTTTTGTGTGCAACAAACCTTCTGTTTTTAACGATTTATTTCCAACATCGATGTCATATTTTGCCAACATTTTTGACATTTCTTCAGAGAATCCATTAATCTATGATAAGAATGTATGATATCTGTTTTTATTTAGTAACATTACTATTATTATTGTTAGGTATGGATTGGATTTGATTTGGATTGGCATCGGAATTAGATTGATTTTGGTAATGCAACTTTTTTTAAACTATCTATATGGTTGTAAAATCCTATTGAATAATTATTTTTTTCTGAAATGCCTAACTTTAACTTTTTTCAGATTTTAGGAATGGTAGTGTGGGCTAGATAGCTTAGTTGCTCTGTTAGTAAGGCTAAATATAATACTTCTTTTGAGTTAGAGGTGTGGTTGTATTAAAATTTTGAAAGATTTACTTTCAGAAAACACAATGGCCCCTACTCGACACTGCAAACCCATCTGCGTTGCTCAGAAGACACCAGCCAACTAACATGCGGTTGTAGTTACGAGTAGGGATCATTATGTCTCCTGAAAGTAAACCCTGATGGGGATATTTAGCAAGTACTGTCGCCACCAAATTATTGTAGAATTTATTATCGGCATGTCATTATGACGTCGTTTCTATTTGATGGGATTACTAACAAAAGCAGGTAGCAGATGTAACCATAAACAAATAGTCCATTGTTTTGGTCTACTTGTTTATGGTATATACCTCTCGAAACTTAACGACAGCACTTAAATACAAATTAATACTTTACTGTAATAAGCTTAAGATAAGGTTTTCTGCAATAATTTGTTGACAACTATACTTACTGATGATTTTAAAATTAATATTTTATTATTAACATATACAAATTGCATTTTTACTTCACTACTGTGGTTAAAAGCCAATTCTTGGAACTTTTTTATTTTAAGTTTTTATATTCCTCTTCTTCTTCCTTCTTGTAAGTAGGCTTTAAAGCCTGTTTCTTCTTCAATATTAGCCTCCTGAATTGTTTAAATTATCGCACCATCTTTTTCTTGGTCTACCAAGACTTCTTCGACCATGTGATGACATCTCATACTATTCGTACTATCCTATCCTCTGCCACTCTACTAATATGTTCGTTCCTCTCCTGTTTCCGTTTTGTCACCCATCCATTTATGTCTTCTATATTGCATGCTCTTCTTATGTTTTCTCTTGTCTCCCTATCTAACAGACTTTTCCCTGATATTCGTCGGAGTATTTTCATCTCTGTTGTTTCTAGTAGTCGTCTCGTTTTAGATGTGCCAAATCTTGTCTCCGCCGTGTATTGTCTATGTGTAGGTATAATTGCTGCTTTATAGATTCTTGTTTTTGTCTCTTGTCTTAGGTATTTGTTCTTCCAGATTGTGGCATTAAGAGATCCCGCCGCTTTACTTGCTTTTAAGCTTTGTTGTCGTACTTCTTTTTCAATATCTCCGGAACTAGTTATATTTATTCCCATATATCTAAATCTTGCTTCAATCAATCAATTTCGATTTTACATCGTAGTGGGTATTTAGATGTTGTCATACATTTGGTTTTTTCTGCTGATATTATCATATTATATTTCTTGGCTGTTGTATTGAAGCTGTGTCTGTATCTTTGGAGCTCGTCTTCTGTCTCGGTGATTAATGCGGCGTCGTCTGCATAACATAATATTTGGATTTCTTTGTTCCCTATTCTGTAACCATGACCTTTACGTACTGCTTCTATTATTTGTTTTTATATTCATTTCAGAAATTTACCCCTAGACATTTTATATAACTAAAAAAAAATTTTTTGCCCAAGAAATAAAAAATAAATAATATAGGTAATTTTCTAGAATTTTTATTTTGAAAAAGATTTTTGAGCTTTAAACGTCCAATAAAATATTTCTGATTTATTTGTGGGTAATCCAAAAAAATTAAAATAATTAAAATGTAAAATGCCACAGAATGCCATTAGAAAGAACATATGACAATTGTCCCAGAAATGATATTAAAATAATAATCGGTGATATAAACGCAAAAATCGGAAGGGAAGAAATATATCTACCGCACATTGGTAAATATAGTCTCCATAATAATACTAATTCGAATGGACACCGAGCAATCACCTTCGCAGCCTCAAAGAACATGATCGTAGGAAGCACATGTTTTCTACACAAAAAAATACATATGGGGATTTGGACCTCGCCTGATGGATTAACGAACAACCAAATTGATCATGTGATCATAGATGCTAGACACTTCTCCAATCTTATGGATGTCCGCACCTATCGAGGCGCCAATATTGATTCAGATCATTTTCTAGTTGGCACAAGAATTCGGGCTAGAATCTCAAATGCGAAGAAGGAGAGAAGTACCAAAACAAGGCGCCTTAATATTGAACTCCTCAAAAACCCGCAAACGGTAGAAAGGTTTCAAAACTATATCGAAACTAAATACATAACTAAAGAGAATCTAACAATTAGTGAACAATGGGAAATGTGTAAAAATTACATTAAAGACGCAGCAAATAACATTCTAGGGCCGCAAAGACCACCACCACGCAATGAGTGGTTCGATGCTGAGTGCGAGGACATTACAAGAAGAAAGAACAATGCATATAAACTGATTCAGCAAAGAAGAACCCGAGAAAAAGAACAAAAATATAAAGATCTCAGAAGAGAAGAGAAGTACATCCACCGGAGAAAAAAGCGAACTTATGAAAATAGAATATTGGAAGAATTTGAGGCATTCAAAAAGGAAAATCAAACAAGAAAATTCTATAAAAATCTAAATAAAGCAAGAAAAGAATTTAAACCAAGGATCGGACTATGTAAGGATAAGGAGGGGCATATACTCAATACAAAAGAAGAAGTATTGAAAAGGTGGGTGGAACACTATAAAGAACTGCTTACTATCGAAGTAGAAGATCCAAATCAACCACCCCCAGGAGCAAACAACAATACACCATTGGAGCCTCCATCAATTCAGGAAGTACGGGATGCAATAAAACACCTAAAAAATAATAAATCTCCAGGAAGTGATGGTATACCCGCGGAACTTATGAAATGTGGAGGTGCTACTCTGACTAATCATATATATATATATATATATATATATATATATATATATATATATATATATATATATATATATATATATATATATATATATATAAAATCATACTGAGAGCCTGGAATGAGGAACAAATCCCAGAAGAGTGGTGTATTGGGATCGTTTGCCCGCTACACAAAAAGGGCGATGAATTAGAATGTAGAAACTATAGGGGAATAACCCTCCTTAATACAGCATACAAAATATTTTCGAATATTTTATATGGTGAGTGAATGGCCTGAGTGAATACTCAGAGGAGCTTCTTGGCGAATATCAAAGTGGTTTTAGGCCTGGTCGATCAACAACAGACCAGATCTTTGTGCTAAGGCAAATACTGGAAAAAACCAATGAATTTAATATCGACACATACCATCTTTTCGTAGATTTTAAATCGGCCTATGATAGTGTCCTAAGAAATAAATTGTATGAAGCCATGGATGAATTCCACATCCCCGATAAACTGATAAAATTGGTTAAGTCTACAATGCGTAAAGTTGTTTGCAAAGTCGAAATACAGGGCGAACAATCACAGGCATTTGAAACGCATGTTGGGCTGCGACAGAGAGATGCGCTGGCGTGTCTCCTTTTCAACATAGCTTTGGAAAAGGCGGTCAGGATGCCCAAATAGACAGCAGAGGAAACATTTTTAATAAATCATCCCAAATTTTGGCATATGCAGATGATGTTGATCTAGTTGCCCGCACAACACGCAAGCTAGAAGAAATGTATACCACCTTGTCACACGCCTCAAAAAATATGGGCCTGCAAGTAAATGAAAATAAAACTAAGATAATGGCATCAACACCCAACAATAGAGCCAGAACATCGGCCACCAATTCACGGTTGATAATTCTACCTTTAAAGTGGTGGACAAATTCACATACTTAGGCTCCCTGATCACCAAGGAGAACGTCATGACGGAAGAAATCAAGCGAAGAATAATCCTAGCAAACAAATGCTATTTTGGACTGAGTAGACATATGAGAAGCAGAAACTTAAGCCAAAAAACAAAAATAACCATATACAAAACCCTTATACAACCAGTGTTGACATATGGGTCGGAGGCATGGACCATTTCCAAGGCAGATGAAAATCTCCTGCTTATATTTGAACGAAGGATCCTGAGAAGAATATTTGGTGGCATCTGTGAAAATGGTGTTTGGAGAAGGAGGTACAACTATGAGATATATCTCAGATATAAACATATATTTGGTGGTAAAGACGTAGTATCCTTTATAAAAATAGGAAGACTAAGATGGGCAGGACATCTGGCAAGATCACAGCAGAACAACCCTCCTAGAAGAATCCTTATGTCACAACCTGTGGGAAGTAGAAAAAGGGGTAGACCAAAACTCAGATGGAGGGATGGTGTAGATGAGGATGGTAGACAAATAGGCGCAGCAAACTGGCAACAGTTGGCAATGGATAGAACTGACTGGCGTAATAGACTTGGGAAGGTCGAGGCTCTTTTATAGGGCTGTAGCACCAATGATGATGATAAAATGCCACAGGAGAACACCTTCAGATCCATGTTTTATCTGCTACATCCAGGAATGCCACGAAGAAAATCTAAAAAAGCCATAAAGTTCTGTATCTATAGCTTCTTAAGTTACTGTCCTTACTTACTTAATTTTCTTTTATATAAATAGAGTTTTAATTTAATTTAATGAAAAAAGTGTATCGCATTTCGAAGGAAATCTAATTTAACTAAGGGCTAATACTCTGTGGCTTCCTAACACAAAACTATCATACATTTCAATTACCTTAATGCATGAAAAGCCTATTAACCTCTCGCTGTACTTTGGCACTTACCCGCCGCCCGAGTGCATTTCCCTAGCAATAAAAACGGCTTGATGTTTTAAAATTTCTCAATTTTAGAGTAATTAGTCTATAGTTAAACCAAGGTTGTTAGATTCTAACAGGATGATCAAATTTGTGAAATTCTCTTCCCTTCAGAACGGATGACGTGTGTCTTGTTTAATTACCAGGAGGGGAATATTCATACAGTGAATGGAGGAAATTTAATTAAAATGGCTTGTTATAACAGAAGAACGTTATAAGCACATAACACAAGTGAACGCCACTATATTTAACTATGAAGGTGTATAATTTATTAAAAAAGTAATTATGGAGGATAGTCGTAATATTCCTAATTGCAAAATTAATTTTCTTAATGGACCATATGACGACTATATGCGCTAAACAGTCAAAATTTAAGTGGATGCGGTGGTTTGGAGTGGAAATGGAAACGGCTTGCATTACTTATATTAAAATTAATTTTGTGAGTTGTGAAGTACACTCAAGAATTTTTACCTCTGCTAAATTTATACGAGGACTCTGCACTCTCTCGGAAAATAAATATAGAAGGTGTTCCACGACGAGCTTTCACTATCTAGATATCGAAAACGATATTAATGAAAATCGGTTTATGAAGATAACAAGTTAACAAGACGAACTAGAGAGCGTAGGCGCAAAATTTTGGACCAATGCTTTTTAAATGCATTTATTTTTTTCGAATTCTGAGAGAACTAAAAAATATTTTTGAAAAATTTAAACGCAGAATGAAAGATTATATTATTACCGAGGGCCGAAAGTCCCTAAGAATAAACAAAAAGTGTTTTTTAAATGAGATATTTGAAATTAAATATCACACTTAATTTTCCCTTTTTTTCGCCCGTATAGAATAGAATAGAATAGAAAAAAGCTTTATTCTCAGGATTCACAAGTTACACACAAATATAAATTGTCAATAGAGAGAATGGTGTCAATTATAATTTGTAATGGTTGCTGTAACAACCTACACTTAACATAAAAGTAATATTAAAATATAAGGATAATAACAGTGACATTTAGATTCAGATAAGAGCCCTCAGTCTCCCTGCAGGTCAGCTTGAAGGTATTCTTCCACTTTGTACGGTTCAAGGTGTATGAGCAACTGTTGAACAGACTTTCTATATTTATTTATGTCAGTTTCTATTTTGATGCTATAAGGCAGTTTATTAAAGAATTTAATACAGGCATATTCTGTAGTTTTCTCAGATGCTGTTAGTCTGTGTATTGGTATATTATAGTTTATGAGATTGTTTCGTGTATTAGTATTATGGTTTGTTATGTGTTTCAAGAATTTATGTCTATTTTTAAAAATGAAAAGTAAGCATTCATATATGTATGTTCCAGCCATTGTTAGTATGTTTAGTTTTTTGAAATTACCTCTACATGAATCCCTGTATTTCAAGTTAAGTAGAGTTCTGATTGCTCTTTTTTGTAATATAAAAACCTGTTCAGCGTTACCACTTCCCCCCCAGAAAACTATTCCAAATCGCAGTACAGAATGAAAATTTGAAAAATATACAACTTGTTTACATTTTTCGTCCAAATAATTTGCTGCTATTCTGAAAGATTAGCAGATAGATGCTAACCTGTTACATATCTCATTTATATGCACTCTAAAATCTAAATTTTGGTCAATATGTACCCCCAGAAATTTTGTGCTTTGGTTTAGAGTAACCATTTGCGATTGAATTGAGACAGTTTCTGGTAAGGTACTATTATTTGTTTTAGTGACGAAACAGATATAATTTGTTTTTTCTCTGTTCAGTATGAGTTTATTCATATTAAGCCATCTCTGTGCTTTATCTAATCTATTATTAGCGATATTCAATAAATTATTCAAGGATGACCCTATAGTTAAAATGTTAGTGTCATCTGCAAATTTCACAATAAGAGTATTCTGATTGTTGTCTGTAATGTCGAAAGCTAAATCATTTACATAAAAAACAAAGAGAAGAGGACCCATAATACTTCCCTGAGGAATTCACACCGAAATGAGTCCTTCATCAGAAAAGCAATTTCTTCCCTCGTACTCAAATTTTACTTTCTGTTTTCTGTTTGATAGGTATGATTTTATCCAATTATAACCTGGCCCTCTAATGCCATATCTGTAAAGCTTTTCCATTAGTATTTTGTGATTTAAAGTATCAAATGCCTTTGATAAATCTAAAAATATGCCCATGGATATATCTTTGTTTTCATAACCCTCATTTATCTTTGTTATAAAATTATAAATGGCAGTCTCTATAGATTTTCCCTTAAGGTACCCATGTTGTGCATGGCATAACAGTCCCTCGCTATAGAAAAAACTGAGAAGCCTGACACACATGACTGTTTCAAAAACCTTAGAGAATGATGGTAAGAGGCTTATCGGACGATAATTTTCTAGTAAAGTGGCATCACCTTTTTTATACACTGGTTTTACTACAGCTATTTTTAAGTTGTCTGGAAATATCCCATTTATGAAGGTATTGTTTATTATATGACAATGGTATAGCTAGCTCATATGCACACAGTTTTATTATATTTGTAGGTATTCCATCATATCCTGAAGTGAATTTATTTTTTAATTTTCTAATTAATTCAATTACTTCATTTATAGTTACTGGCGTTAGAAAAAATGAGTTTTTGTTAAACTCTATTTTGGTGCTGAATTATATTTTTGGTATATTTTCTAAAAGATGTGTAGCAGCATTTAAAAAATATTCATTAAAATTATTACTTATCATGACTGGATCTCCTAGTATAGCTACATTATTATCGATACAATTTACCTGTGTGATTTCTTTAACGATTTTCCATAGACTTTTTGACTTATTTTGACTATTATATATTTCTTGCCAATACTGCATTTTTCGTGAATCCACAAGCATTTTATTATACTGACGTTTTGTTTGTTTGTACTCATCTTTTATATTGATTTATTTCATTTGTATTATAGTATTTGATATATTTTCTATGTTTATTTATATTTTTTTCTGAAAAGCATTGGTCAAATAACAAAGAAATGATTTTCATAAATACAACCCATTGCTTTTCTATATCCCAATTTGGTACTGAAAACAGCTCCTCCCAGTCTTCATCTTGCAGCATTTGCCTAAAATTGTCTTTACTGTGGGAATCAAAAATTATTTTCCTAATTTTTATATTTTCTTTTTTGTTTACATTAATACTGAAAGTTATTTTTTGACCAAGATGATGAACGTACTACAATAAACATTATACAAGTTTTCAGGGACTTTCGACCCTCGTTAATAACGTAAACTTTCATTCTGCTTTTAAATTTTTCAAAAATATTAGTTTTCTCAGGATTCGAAAAAAATGAACGCATTTAAAAAGCATTGGCCTGAAATATTGCGCCAACGCTGTTAAAGAAAATATTTTGACAGACATTACCCTTTTGGTATTTTAAATGGAACACCCAGCATATTATTGCATTTTTAGAGGTTGCGTAAAATTCTAAACAAATTTTTTATAAGGTATTTATTATAAGTCAAAACTGCATATTTTTTGAGTTATTCATCTTTGTTTTTTTAAATTTTGACAGATAGAGACAATCATTTCAAAATTTATATTTCATCTATTTACCAACATAATATCTTGAAAACCTTTGTACACAAAGAGTAGGTAACGCTCTTTCAAGAATTTATATTGAAACCGAATTTCTAAATACAGGGTGTTCACAGATGATACGCCATTTCTTTAAACTTCTAACCACAGTAAGTCAATAAATTTAAATGAAATATGTAACAATAAAACACTGAAAACTTTGTTTTCAAAACTTCCATAAAATTTATTTTAAATTCTTATCACTACAACTGTTTCGGCTAATTGCCTTTCTCAAGTGATCTGTTTTTGGCATGGGTTTACACTTTATAGTCTCTAATGAAATAGGTTGAGGAGGGGAGAACTGTTTGTCTCAAGCTGGTCATTCAGAATTATATCTGTGTTTTTTAATTTGTTGATTTCCATAGATTCTAACAAAGATAGCTTAAGGCCTTTATTTTGAATGTGTAGAATTTTAAATTCGTCACTAAAAGAATGATTATGATCTAGAAGGTGAAGTGCGTATGTAGAATCTGTTTTTCTATTATTGAAAGCCCTTTTATGTTCTGCTATTCGTTTATTAAAATTTCTACCTGTTTGACCAATGTAAGTTTTTGGGCAGTCGCCACATTTAAGTTTGTACACACCACTGTGTAAGTGTTTTTTATGTTGGCTCTTGTTGTTTTTAATATATTTGCCTAGGTTGTTATTTGTTCTGAAAGCTGGTGTTATTCCTTTCTTTTTTATGTGTTTGGCTATTTTTGTTGATATTTTGCCTGTATATGTAATCGAGCAGAAGGTACTGGGTTTTTCTCTGGTGGTGGAAATACTAAGTTCAGGGCTTTCTTGTGTAGTTTTTGATTTAACATTTTATTAATTATTTGTTCGTTGTATCCATTGTTTACTGCTATTTGCTTAATGATATTTAATTCTGTCTCAAAATTGTATTTTGACATAGGAATTGCTGTTAATCTATGTAACATACTATGATAGGCTTGATAGTTTATGTTGTGTAGGATGAGATGATGAATTGTGAATAGTCGTGTCAGTATGGGTAGGTTTATGAAATATGGAGAAGTCATGTTTGTTTTTAAGTTTGGTAATTTTTAAATCTAAAAAATTTATGGATTGATTTTGTTCTGTTTCTATTGTAAATTCAATATGACTATGAAGAGAATTAATATACGATAAAAATTGGTCGAGTTGCCTGTTAGTTCCTGTGAAACATACCAGTACGTCGTCTACGTATCTCCACCAATATAAAAACTGTTTGAATATGGGATGTTTTGAAATCTTTGTCTCTAGATGATCCATAAAAATATCTGATAGCAATGGGCTTAGAGGATTACCCATTATAAGTCCTGTACTGTTATTTGTATATAATTCATTATTAAATTCAAAGTAGTCCTGGTTTATGCACACTTCAAGAAGATGTAAAATTTCAGATGTAATGATTGGATTTGTACTATTTTGGTCTCAAAGGTTTTTTACTAGAATAAAAGTTTCTGTAGGAGGGATACTAGGAAAAAGATTTTTTACGTCAAATGAAATTAATCTGGAGTTGTTAGGTAACTGAAAATGTTGTATTTTATTAACTAGTTCTATTGTATTTTTTATGGTAAATTTAGGTGAAAATTTAGTGTGTTCTAAAATAATCTCTAACAGTTTTTTTGAAAGTTTAGGTTTTTTTAAGGAACTTTCTCAGGTTTTGAAGCCAAGATATTCTTTTCTTTCTTTCTAAATACCTTGCCCCGAAGAATGAGTTGCAACAAGCCGTATCTCTGTTCATTTCTCATAACATGGCCAAGATATTCTAGTTTGCGCTCTTTGATGGTGTTAATAATCTCGCATTCCTTGCCTATTCTACGTAGGACCTCAACATTAGCCACACGATCCACCCATGAAATTCTTCAAATATGTCTGTAACACCACATCTCGAATGCCTCGAGTTTTCTTAAAGAAGCTTCGGAAAGTGTCCAGGCTTCTACTCCGTATAATAACGTAGAAAATACATAGCATCTAATGAGAGAGATTTTGGTAACAAGTGGTAAATCGTGACTTCTGAAAAGAGACTTTATCATTATGAACGCCGAGATCTCGCTTTTCCTATGCGTTGTTTTATTTCACTGGAGTGATCCCATTGGCTGTTAATGTTGGTACCAAGGTATATGTAGCTGTCCACTCTGTCAATTGGATGTTGGTTAACCAAAAGCTGTGTATTTAATATTTCGCGCTTACTGACTACCATGTACTTTGTTTTCTTCGTATTAAGATCAAGTCCGTGTTCTCTACTTATAAGTTTAAAGAAAAATATTAATTAATTGTCTTTAAATAGTATTGGGTTCCCCAACAAAAATTTACATTTTTTTACATTTACTAATCTCACGAATTGGTACATAAAAGACACTTTTTAAAGCAGTCTTAGAAAAAAGTAATTATATTGATTAATGTGCCAAAATATCCATGGCAACACCACTGCTTTCTATTATAATATCCATTATATACTAATACTTATTGTGTACCGGTTAAGTCAAAACTGTGGCAATTTATTCCCAGCAAACTCCGTAGCTTTTCCAGTCGAGTCTGTACTCATAATAATTAAATGTTGTTATCAGTTCTAAGAGTTTGTTAATTAAAGATATCTTTACTTTAATTAGGTCTCCTCCGCGAAATCTTAGTCTTTTTAGTCTATCCCGGGATTATATTACATAACCTGTATTATTTCAGAGGGAATCCCTTTTGTATAGCGTCCTCTATTCTCGTTATCAAGATTGTCTCATTGGCAGATGAGAGTCTATCTGGATTGGTATTAAACCCTCCATGTTGTTCTGATCTAGGTGCCTATATTGGCCACTTATACGGTATTATATACGAAGTGATGTTGCTCTTAATAACAGAGAAGTAAATATATTAATATAATTTTTCATATTATTTCGTATAATAATAATAATTAATCAGTCATATCAACGATGTGACTGGAAAAATCGTAGATATAAAGTCGCTAACAAAATTAAGAGATCGTTTTTTATTATTTATTACATTTTTTACAAATTAAACCTGTTTTCATAATAATTGCAAAAGACTGATATATTTTGTACATTTCTTATGAAAAATGAATGAATTAAAAAGAAAAGTACTTTAAAAGAATGTACTTAAAGCATTTAATTCCTAGCTGAGCACTTTTGGCTTATAAAGCCATCTTCAAAGCTCTTACAACGTTCACATTTGTCGATTTTGTTTTATCGATTTTTTTGTATTTCATGGTGTTTTAGTATAGTTTTCTAGTTCCATAGGTAAGGTTACAGCATCTGTAAATGTATGTGAAAACCATTTTGATTCATAAATACAAGAAAATCATGTATTTAGGTGTATAAAAGTGAGTTGTTTCCCTTTGCCATGCCATTTTTAGGTTAGGAATCGTAGTTTATTTACATAAAGCGAAAGTTTCCCATGTTGTACCACGCCGAGTTGCTTATATTGTACAGATACAATTTTGAAAATGGTGAAAATGAAGAGTCTAATGAGACAAACAAGAAACCACTTATGACTACAATGGGAGCCAATGTAGAGTACGAAATAATCTGGCGTGAATTGTATAGTCCTAAAGATAGGTTAGCTATGACTACTACACCCACTAGACCAGCGGTCGGGGAACTGGGGTAAATTACCCCAAATGAGATACAAATGAAATTTTTGGGTAGTAAAAATAAAACTTTTGTAAGTAAAGACTTTGACTTGAATACCTTAAATAACTGATAACTATTTAAAATAACAGTTATCCGAAAATAACTTCCACGGTTATAACGGCTATTTAAAAATAACCTATAACCACATCACTAGCCGGGGCTGTGCTTTACTGCGCAAACTTATAACTCGAGAACACTCTAGTGATGGGGAATGAGACGGCGTGGCCTGCATATGTAGCTAAATTGTTTGAGTGGAAAAAAATACTAACAGGTTTATAAAATAGCAAATTAAAAATATATACTTTTTACTCACAAAAGTTTCATTTTTACCCCATTTGGAGTAATTTACCCCGGTTCCCCGACCGCTAGTCTAGTAGGTGTAGTAGTCTTAGCTGAACTCTCTTTAGGACTAGGTAGCTCAGGCCAGATTATTTCGTACTCTACATTGGCTTCTATTGTAGTCCTAAGTGGTACCTTGTTTGTCTCATTAGACTCTTCATTTTCACCATCTTCCCGAATTTTGCCGCCTTCATGGTCATTTAAGTTTTCAGCCGCACAAAAGTTATGATCTTTGAAGACCATGCGATCAGCAGGCCATCCAGGTAGTAGTGGAATACAAGCAGCACTCCACTAGTTCGGAAACCATTGACTGCAATTTTAATGCTTGCTGCTCTCCCATAAGCTTCAGAAATCAAGCCAGCTACGTTAAGTTGTGTAACACATAATTTGGGGTTAGAACGAAGCCTGTTTTTAACTGATGTAATAGCCTTTGAAAGACTTAAATAATGATCTATCCAAATTTTGCACGCGATGGATCGTATAACCAGGCAATTGTAGCATTATTACACCGTGCTCTTTAGCACGTAAAATTGCTCCAAGATTCTTGGAGTGCGTTGTTTGCCCATCCAGTACCAAAAGAACTTTTTCTCTACTGTTGGATTTACAGAATCAATAAAATGCTGGAAATCTCTTGACAAAGAGATCACCAGTCACGTAGCCTGATTCTGATATCTCAACCATACTCCCTGGTGGAGCACCAACTCTTAAATCATTGATCATTCGCATACGCTTAAATATAAGCATAGATGGAACGTAAATTCAAATTGGATAGATGGAGATCAAAACGTTAGCACATATGATATGGACCAAAAATCTGCGAAATGACGGAGAAAAGTTTTTTATAGATTAGTTATGTACGCTATTGTAAATTCTTGGATTATTTACAAGGATTTACATAAAAGAAGTGTACAACAAGATAATACAAAATTTTCACTTTTAAATTTCTGGTGCCACTAGCAGAACAGCTAATTGAATTAGGAAGATCGAAATCAAACGTAAAAAGACGAATAAGTGGCCGTTCTGGAAGAATATCTAAACCACAGAAACAGATGATCAACGTTGGAGACCATTTGCCACAACAAATACCTACTAGAAGGTGCTTTAGATGTTCACAAAATAAATTAAAAAATCGAACTACAACTATTTATACAGCGTGCAATGTGCCTTAATGCAAAAATTGTTTTTTACCACATCATTCATAAGAAGTATTGTTTTTTTGTGTAATGTACTTTTTTATTTTGAATAAAAGTTTATTTCTTTAATGATGAAATTTATTTATCCCACCCTTCAACACTAATGGGACATATATGTCCCATGTTCTTTCTAAGGATACAAGGACACGCAACAATGTAAAAAAATCAATCGCTTTGTTAGATCTCTAGGTATCAACGGATATCATTAAAGTCAACAGTTTTAGTTAGCTACAATGAAATCAGTAATGAAAGGGTTAAATATACTAAATTCGTTATGTCGCTAATATCCTTCGGAATGATGCGGCTTTTTGTTTTAAATAAAAAAAATTCGTTGGTTTCGACGTGGATATCCAAACATCAATTCTCACATCGATCACATACCTTTGTTTTAAACGTTTTGATTTAATTTGTGTAAATTGAATAATGGCGCACATGCAAAGACTCGACCAGTATATCATAGAAGGGAAAAACAAGGTAAAAAGATTGTAGTTAAAAGTTTTTTTGGAGCCGTACTGTCACTGTAATCAAATGCAGAAAAAATAATTGAAACAACAGAGACAAAGGTCAAATCGTCTTCTTACGAGTAATATAATGATCTATCTAAAAAAGGGTAAAATATTTTTAGTAGTAAATATGACTCTAGATATGTTCTATTTCTATGTCTCGTTACCAACCACACGAAGATCCAAAATATGTACCCATATTTGGTTCAAATTTATTTATTTTAGGTAATTAATATATGTACTTTTTTCAAGGCTACTCAAGTAGTCTGGTATTTAAGAACACCGTATTTTTACGTTTCTCTTAAAAAATCAACTCTGGTATCGATAGAATTACAGCAAATATAAAAAAACGTACTCGTGTAGACTGTAAAAGTGTACTATACTGCCGAGGTTAAATTCATATTTTTTTGTCGTCTCTTCTCCGTTTCAATATTGTAGAGCAGCGCCTCGGTTAAAATGAAATATTGAGGGGCATTTATATTTCCATTTCGGAACACCTGTCATACATATCATAAAACGATTAGGATGTTTAGAAATAATATAAATGCTTGCCTTTTTCGAACTGCCTGTCCCAAATTAGTTCTAACCCTCGTTTCCTGTCAACTTAGTCATAATAATGATTGTAGAAGGTAGTAGGTGTGAAATAAACTTCTCGACTATTAAGAACATCTTGATGTCTTGTTTATTGTAAACCATCAATAATTTATAAGTGTCTACACTCTAAAAATAGGAAGCAATTGGTGAACACATGTTGTTTTGAAATTACCGAATCATTTTATCATGATGGTTAATTAACACTTTATAATTCGAGTTGCTGTTGTGTTACGGAAAATGTATACGGTGGCTCTAAAAAATTGTTAATCAATGGTTTCAAACATATTCAATAACTAGATTGAGCAAATTTGTTTCTTTTTTTTTTTAAATATGGGGTCAATACAATGAGATAAATGCTTTTTAAATGGGCTTTTGGTGAAGAAAGACTCTAGAACATAGACAAACAAAATCTTAAATTCTCCGTTTTGGTTGTTAAGGAAAAGAAGAATTTTCAAAAACAAAATTAAATAAGTACCTTTTGACTAAATTCATAGCTGATATTGTTTTACAAAATTAAAGAAAATGTAAATGAGTGTTTTTCCACAAGCAACAATGTTAACATCACATATATATAGACTACAAAGCAGCCTACGACTCTGTGAATAGAAGAGAAATAAGCAATGAAAGAACTAAGAATATCAAATCAGTTGGTAAATTTAACAAAACTAACTCCTGAAAAAGTTGAATATAGAGTACGAATTCAGGGAGAACCGTCTGAACCTTTTAAAACAAATAACGGGCTGCGCCAGGGAGACCCTCTCTCCTGTATACTGTTCCATATGGCTCTGAAAAAAGTAATACGTATGTCACAAATCATAACCTCTGGTTCAATATATAATAAATCATTGCAAATCCTGGTCTATGCTGATGATATCAATATTGTTGGGAGAACGCTGTACGAGAGGCGTATGTAGCATTAAAAGAAACAGCTACAAATTATAATATTTTGGGGTTAATCTCCTCCTTAAATCCACATATATCCAGAAATACAATAATAAAACTCTATAAAACCATAATACGCCCAGTCCTAACATATGGTTCAGAGACCTGAACTCTAACAAAAAATAATAAAAACATGTTAGGATGTTTAGAAAGAAAAGTACTAAGGCGAATCTATGGAGCAGTGAATGACAATGGAGTGTGGAGAAGACGATACAACTTAGAACTTTATAGAATATATCAGGAACCTGATATCGTAAAACATATTAAGATAGGACGTCTGAGGTGGATAGGGCATGTAATGCGGATGGAACAAAATGACCCAGCTAGAAAAACGCTCTTTAATACACCCATTGGTCAGAGAAGAAGAAGAAGACCCAGAACAAGGTTCCTTGATAACATCGATGAAGACATGAGAAATATACAATAGACATAGAATAATATAGACATAGAAATATGTGCTTGGCGGAGAAAGGATGGATAGGGACGACTGGAGAGAAATTCTTGAGAAGGCTAGCACCCACGCAGGGTTGTAAAGGCAGAATGATGATGATGACAATGTTAACAATCCTGATTAAGCCGATTTAATAGAAAATGCGATCCTAATGAAAATCATTTATTGAAAACCCAAAGAACATCCATCTTTGCATTGTTCTGAAGCTATTTTCTTGTGGCATTTTAAAGTAATTAAATATAAATTTAAATAGTAATTATCCATCTTTGCGTATAGACCATCCGCTCATTTTTCTATCCGAAGTTATCTGTATCTATCTCGATCCAACATATTGTTTTATGTAGTCTCACCATCTAATTTGTGGTGTTCTTTATTGTGGTTTGTGATTACGTGTGCTCAAATATATTGCTATTCCCAGCTATTTGTTAAGTTTTGCTAGGTATATGAGTTGAAATATTTTCATTTTGGTTTTAATACGAATTCAAATAATCACCTCTCGTTTGTAGATCTCTCGTTAATAGATATTTGCGGTAAAAGCGATGGATTTTCACAAACTTTATTCTTGTTCTGTGTAGCTCTTCCTTTTCTGACAATGTAATCAGTAATTAAACTTTGCGATGATGATGCTAGTGATTTTTTATGTAGCTCACAATATCCTGACATGCAGTTCTGCAGCTCACGTTGTAACTTAAAGGCTCGTTCAGAATTGTGGCCATTATTAAGAAAATTATTTTCTAATTTACTGCAAACTTAAAGACCTTCTCGAATTAATTTGGCAGTGAAGAGGGTTGGTTTTTCTTCCTCATCATCATAATGTTCTAGAAACACAACGCCATCTAAAGTTAGATCTAAAGTTTGATCAATTATATCATGATCACTTAATGCATCATCCACAAGCAATTTATCTATATTATCGTGGCTGAAGGTAGTAAAACCATTTCATGTGCCAAATTAATTATTTCACCTGATGGTGTCGATGTTTGAATGGTTGCATTGCTTGTTACACATGCTGGTCAAACCTTTTTCCAACAGGCATTTAAAGTTCTCGGTCTTATTTGAGCGGAAGTAACATGAATCAAACAATCAAAAACAAAAAATTACTTCCACACATCTTTTAATGTTAAGGGTTCACTTTCTAGTTTACTCACGATGGATTTGTAAGTTGCATTTATGTAATATTTTTTAAACGTTGCAATTATGCCTTGATCTAAAGGCTGAATAAGACTTGTTGTATTGGGTGGAAGAAATACTATTTGAACGTTTGGATGTTCTAAGTGCAGATGACCTGCTGCATTGTCAATAATTAATAAAACTTTCAAATCGAGAGATTTTTCCTTTATATAGGCTTCTACTTCTGGCATGAAGCATGAACCATTCTGTAGAAATAGGTGTAGTCACCCAGGCTTTTTTGTTAGCCATCCAATACACTGGCAGTTGTTTTAAATATTTGCTTTTTAAAGCACGTGGTCTACGAGATTTATTTATTAAGAGCGGTTTCAACATCCGATCTTCTGATGCATTGCTACAAAGTAATAATGTTACTCGATCTTTACTTGTTTTATGTCCACTTGCAGTTTTTTCATCATTTGCGATGTAAGTACGGTTAGACATTTTTTTCCAATACAGTCCCGTTTCATCAGCGTTAAATACTTGATCAGCACAATAGTACCCATCTTTTCCCCATTTCGCTAGCTCCTGTGGAAATATTGTTGCTGATGCTTTATCTGCTGTAGCACTCTCTCCTGTAATCTTGATATTATGAAGTGCATTTCTTCCCGGTTAGCCATCCTTTGCTAGCAGAAAATTCTTTACCAGCTTGGAAAGTGGAAGTTGGTGGCTCTGACTGTTTCATTAACTCATAAAACTGAAGAGCTTTTTCATGGATTAAATAACCACTTACAGGTATTTTTCTTTAAATTAGTTCCTCAATCCAAATTCCGATGGCTCTTTCTGATCTTTCTAATAATACATCCCTTGAGTTAAATGAAAATTGGGCGCTTAATTTTGTACCAGAAATTATAGATTTTCTTATAGCAACTTCATTCTTTTTAATTGTTCTTACCATTGATTCTCCTAAATTAAAATGTTTTCCAATTGCCGTAGATCCTTCTGCTTTTCCTAAGCGATCTAAAATTTCAATTGTCGTTTCTAACGAAATTGATTGTCTTTGATGTTTTTTTATGTATTGGGCCAAATAAAATCTTAAAAAAAGAAATAAAAAAAATTAGACTTACGACATTGAGATAGCAAAAACCTCTTCTAATGAAAAATAAAACTTTACAACACTCACTCGAAACGTTTCAATCCGAAAACCGTACTGCTTATTACACTGCAACTTACAATCAGCAAAATTTTAAACAACTTATAATTATAAGTATAAAACGAAGTACCGCTAAGAAAAAAATTATTTTAAATGGTCGAAAATTAGGGTTGCTAGCTGTTAAAAACACGAGGTATCAAAGATAAACTAAAAAAATAGAGTTAGGGCGCAAAGACACTGGTTTGGAAAGTGATAATATATGTATATTATTATATATCTATCGAGGCATGCTTTAAAAACTCACACAACTGACACTTCAAGCCAGTAACGTTGCGCAATAGCTGTCTTTTATTTTATCTTTGATACCTCGCGGTTTTAGCAGCTGGCAACCTTAATTTTCGACAATTTTTTCTCAGACAGACTTAAATCATCATATTAAGAACAAAATTAGCTTTAATTTGATATAAAAAAAATGCATGTACGTCATGAGCAGCGTATTTTATTTAAAAAATAAATTAACAAAATAATTTTTTTTTTCAAAAGTTAATTACAATTACTACTAATTGAATTAAAAATATTTACGGCCACTTTTTAACTGCCAACCTATTATCAATGTATTCTCCTAATTTTAAATGTATTATATATAAATATATAAAGTGAAAGGAAGAAGATTATTTGAACTATAAATAAAAAATAATATTGTGTTTTCGTGTGAATATTCTACATAAATAATATTATACAAGTAGTATAAAAATAAATTTATACGAATAATACTAATACACACAATTCCTACATCTGTGTTTTGAATTTTAAAAAGAAGAAATGGTCATTTAATTTAAGTAATGCAGTTTTTTTATAGTAAAGGGTATAGGTTTATCATATCGAAGAACGTAGAATTTCCAATATGCTGAATTGATATATGCATAAATCTAAAAAAGATTACACGGATAAAGGTATTCATTGGGGCTTTAATATAAATGTTTAGTAAAGCAAATTGTGTTTGGATACGGCAAATTTCAGGTGTAACGACTGTACAATAGTACAGATATTTGACTAAAGCATATCGAGAGGGTGCAGCAGTATGTGCGAGAACCGTATGCGGCCTCCTGCTGACGTTAATTGAATTCTGTGTTTGTGGATGCTTATTACCAAATTAGCAACGCTTAATTACCGATATGTTTTATTAGTAAACACAACTACTCGCTTACATTAGGCTGCATTAACGTTCAAAGCTTTACACTTGTGCTAAACGCTGGCCTTCTATTTAGTTTGCAAATGTTTTGAACAAAGCCATTCTCTCAAAATATGTATTTTGCTCTGTTGGGAGCCTAATTAATATTACCCCAGTGTTGATTGTGTTATTTAGTTGAATAAGAGGTAATTATTTTACGTGGATTAATAGAAGCGGAATTAATAAATCTAGTTTGGTATTTGGATTACACTTAGTTTTGTGATTTAGTTGTTTAACTTGTATAATGAGAGGTTTTCCAGTTGTCGCTTTTAATCTGAACGTAATTAAACTAAGCGTAGACGGAAAGTTTGTTTATACGGGATATAAAGGGGATATACTTTTGGCGTAAATTACGTCTACTTAATTCTATTAATAAAAACATTATGTACACGTATGTCAAATGTGCAAAATACATAAATAAAACACCGACAGTTACTGTTCTATAAATTTTAATGAAATTTAGTTTTAAAATTACATATATCACATGATTTCTCACGATCATTGCATTTTTTCTATTTAAAATTAATGCCTTGACAACTTAAGCCTTGGCACGGAACAGTAGCCTAAAGGTCGCGGCATATTATCGTGCACGTATAGTTTCCGGCACGTAACGTTTCCACTCCAGCAATTGGGTTGCGCGTTCACATTTTCATACATAGAACGTTTCAGTTTGGTTCGGTGAAGATATGATCTCGCTTTTCTCGACAAAAATTATGTGCAATTGCTCTTCTACTTAACGATGAAGAATGAAAAACTGTGTTAAAAAGAAGGTTTGAAGTACATCCAATGCTAAGAGAAAGGAAGAAGGAATGTGAATACTGGACTTTATACAGAGAATTAATTGATGACGATGAAAAATATTATGGATATTTTAGAATAAATAGGATTCAGTTTAAATATGTTTTAAATTTAATTTCACCTTTAGTTAAAAAACAAAATACTACATTTAACAAAGCCATACATATCAAACCAAACAGTATTTTTAAAAAGAAGAGGTATCACTTCCGTACAAAAGTCCTAATTGTTTATCACTTCCGTGATTAATTGTCACAAAGCAATAAAAACACATGCATAAATGACAAAATAGCCTCGAAAATTATTTTTTTAAATACTCTGTATCAAAATCAAACAAATACCTAAATAAACAACGGGGGGAAAACGACGGACATCTAATTCACATTATCCTTACCAACCGGTTACGACTCGTTACGTAGCCGTCGGCATCGGTAAAATATTGTTTTTAAATATACTGAACGGAAACGTTAAGTGTGTGAAACGCTATGTTCTGGATAATGTGCGTTGTTCATATTTAAAACCATTTAAATTATATTTTTCGGAAACTAAACGCTTTGTGCTGGAAACGCAACGTGCACGATAATATGCCACGACCTTTAGAATGTTACAGACTGTTACAGATAATTTATAGAAAAATATCATAACGTTTACAGATATTTTTGTTTCAAAAGAGATACTATTATTTTTTAATAAATAAAAAATTAAAAACTTAAAAAAATTATTTCTAATTAAAATGTAAGAAAAAAATTAATATCATGTATTTCCACCATGGTCATCGATGCAAGCCTGGACCTATCATTTCCTATGGCAGATTCTCCCATTCTTATCTACAGGTAATTGTAAGTGGCATAATGGGTTTTAGAAGGATTCCTTCGGGCATGAACAGTTCTGGAGAGCACATAACACCAAACGGTGAATAACTTCTGTCTGAAGATAATCATTAACCTCTTAAGTCCTATGTGGGCTTGCGTTATCATTCACAAATACAAAATTTTTAACCACAGCTCCTAGCCATAATGTCACATAAGGTTCTAAAATCCGTGTCATGAACCTTTGTTCTGGAAAGATCATATTTTTCATCTTCGACAAACAACTCAAAATGGTCTAAATTTATTGAAAAGCATATCTCACAAGCAATGGGGAGCTGATTTCCAAACACTCATAACTGTCTACAGAACTCTAATTCGTTCTAAACTAGATTGTGGCGCAGTTGCTTATAATTCAGCCAAAGCATCAATACTTAAATTACTAGACTCAATACACAATACAGGAATAAGAATAGCACTGGGAGCTCATCATACTAGCTCAATTGAAAGTTTATGTTGTGAATCAGGTGAACCTTCCCTTCAACTAAGAAGAAACTACCTCAGCCTTGTGTATGCTGCTAAATTGTCAGCCAATCCACATATACCGACATTTAAAAACACGTTTGCTGACAGACTCACATCGACATTTAACACCTCACAAAGATTAAGTCCCCCGTTTTATATTCGGATCCAAAAATTACAACATAGTTTAAACATACATTTTCCTGAGATATACAATGTAACTAACCTTAATCATCAACCTCCTTGGAGAATACAGCTGCCTATTTGTGATACAAGTCTTACTATCAATAACAAATATGACACACCACGTAGTATATTTAAAAAGAAAGTAGCAGAGAAATTAAACTGCTCTCATAACTCCCTCATTTTTACAGACGCGTCTAAATCTGACAATGGGGTAGGGGCTTCTTTTACAACTTTACAGCAAGACTACTCCTTCTCACTTTCCCTACGATCAACCATATTTTCCGCAGAACTTCTTGCTATTTTGCAAGCAATAACATTTGTAAATAATAAAAACATACAAAACTCTTTGATAATAACTGACTCTTTAAGTGCTCTCAGCTCTATGAAACAGTTATACACAAACCATCCCATTCTATTGCTTATAAAGTCAGAACTAATGAGATGTCAAGAAAACGACCGATTTGTTAAATTCCTTTGGGTTCCGTCACACTGTGGTATAACTGGAAACGAAAAAGCATCAGTTGGCCAGGGAAGCAGCAGAAAATCCACAATCAACATTATTCACTAAATGCGTTTATAGCGACCTGAAGCAATATTTTAGAAACAAAATAAGCGAGGAATGGCAACTACACTGGAACAATTCAGAGACATCCATGAAAAACATTAAGCAAGAGGTAGCTGTATACAAACTCCCATTCAAGCGACGAGACCAAGTATGCATCTCTAGATTACGTATAGGCCATACGAAGTTAACCCACGATTACCTTCTAAGTAAAGAACAAATTCCCATGTGCTACAGTTGTGATTGTGTAACTACAGTGGATCATGTGCTAGTGGAATGCCCTTTATACACCCTAGAACGACTTCAAACTGGATTACCCACTTCATCCAAAGAGTGCTTAAACGGCTTCAATAATGACAAAACTATAAACTTTTTACAAAATGCAAGACTAGTTCACAAAATATAGTGTAACATTATTAAAATTTATGTAATTTATTGTACCATGCTAATAACCCCTAGGGTTGAAGCAATTTTGTAAATAAAAAAAACCTTTGTTCTGTTAAGATTCCCGTCAATAACCACCAACTCCGTGCGTCTACCTTCCATAATACCTGCCCAAAACACTGTTGTGAGTATTATTATAAGTATGGGACAAGTCTGTGCTAGTTGTGCCGTTCTTTTTGGATATCACTATTTAAACAGATTCTGGTTTCGTCTGAAAAAAGCACAAAATTCCAAAACTGTTGAGGGAGCTGTATGTGTTCTTGAGCCTACTGGAGGCGGTGCAAAACATATCTAGATTGCACCTGAGGAACTCTTATTGGTCGACGACTCTCAAACCTGACTCTAAAATTCTTCTTCTGATTGTAGCCAACAATATTCTGGCTCCTGTAGGATACATGAACCCTCTTTGGAAGGCTGATACAGATAAAGAATTTCTCCGAATAAAAATTCTGATACATCTATTCTGTTCTTCTTCTTCTTCAGATGCCATCTCCGCTATGGAGGTTGGCAATCATCATAGCTATTTTAATTTTCGAGGCAGTAGCTCTAAAAAGTTGTTTTGAGCTGCATCCTATCCATTCTCTCAGGATCTTAAGCCATGAAATTCGTCTTCTTCCGATGCTTCTTCTGCCATCTATCTTTCCTTGCATTATGAGTCGCAGCTTTCTTTCTTTAATTGTAAATTCAACTTCCTTCTCTTTACTTCAGTACTTCATTGTTCGTAACTCTATCTACCCAGGAAACAATCATTATTCTTCTATAGGTCCATATTTCAAAGGCGTTAAGTCGTCTCATTGTGTCTGGATTTAACGTGCATGATTCCACTCCATAGTATAGTACACTGTATACGTAACATTTTGTTAGGCGTATTTTAAGAACTAATGTTAAGTCTTTGCCACATAGGACCTTTTTCATTTTCATAAAATTAGAACGTGCTTTTTCGATTCTGACTTTGATTTCTTCAGTGTAGTCATTATTTTCTGTTATACTCGGTTCGCTATTCCCAGTCCGAACTGTCTAGTGAATTTAGTAATTATTTTTTTGCGAAGTTAGTTACTCTTTGACGGACTAAAAGTGGCTGGAAATTACTATACAACCAAGCACACGTACTCATAGCCAATATTAATAATAAACAAACTAAATAGTAAATAAAATAGAACTTTGCGAATTACCGATAATTAATATTTATTTATCTGCATCATATAATAAATAGTTATGTTAAATTATAACAACTAAAATATATTTTTAAATATATACTACCCAAAATTTTATGGGTTTAGTATACACTTCCACTATTTAGAATAATTCTTCTTTTTTTAAAGAAAGAAGTCTGCAATAGTAGAATACTTGAGCTATTAATACTAAGAAGTAGGAATTGTTGTGTTGTAGGTTTCCGACAATGAATCTGTCAAAATATGCCCGAGCTAAGCGAATGGAGTATATAAGTGTTCCTAGGTAAGTGTACTTTTTTACTCTTTCGATCTGCTGGCCCTCTACTATCAAGATTTCGTTAGTATTATGATTGTTTTTACAAATTTTCATAAACTACTTCGTCTTTTTGATATTGAGCGAGAGTCCGTATTTCCTATCTATGTTGTTGCGCATTGGTAACTCGAAGTCTATTCTAACAAGAGCGAGCTCTATTCTGTATGGAATTTGTCTCCAGAAACCTACTCCATATCCGTGAAACATCACTCTGAGAAACACCCACTCTTTCCGCCACCAACCGATGTGGCGGAAACTCAGAAATTAAATTACGATTCATTATAAATCACGTTTTCGCAAATTTTACGAGAATAATTAAATAAATATATTTTTTTCAAAATTTAAGAAGCTACACTGTGGGTGACAGCAGGAGAGGGAATGGCTCCTGGTCGTAACGAAAATGATAAAGTTAAAGTTAAGAAAAATCTTTCCATTCTTCTCGTTCTCACTTTTGCTGTCACCCACAATGTAGCTTCTTTAATTGTGAAAAAAATTTTAAACTGTTTGTCCCTTGTCCAGTGTTGTGTAAATGTATTATTTAACGTTTATAACATTCATAGAAGTGCTGGATAACCTACAATTTTGACGAAATGCCCATGAAGATGCTCTGAGAGCGAAAGTAGTTGGGTAAGATTTAATAAAAAACTGTGCTCGATAGCTTCCTTTTATTTTATTAAAAAAATAATTTTGTAGTGAATTAACAGGTATGCGGTTTGTTGTATATTTGTAAATAAAATCACTTTTTTTTTCTTTAAGTCTCTATATTTCGCTAATTGTTAGCTTCTTCAGGAGAAACTACCATATAATTTTAAATAAAATTAATAAAAAGAATGATGTTATAAATTATTATCCATGTTTATGAAATATAAAACTATATGAAATTTAATTTCTTTAGTGAATTATATAATTTTTTATATATTTAGATATACACTGAATATATTTTCGTTGCTTTTTTACATTTTTATTGATCTTATCTTTGTTTTTGTATTATGAGCATACCATTTCTGTTTTTTTTATTCAAATATTTAAAAACGGTGGAGCTCATTTTTTTGTGAACGATTGTTTTTTTCCATTTGTTTTTGTTTTTTGTTGTTTTCTTTCGAGTGTTATCTACTTCCCTAAACGGCCCGCCATCATATACAATGACTGAGCTAAAATGTATCAGTGTGCTGAGCCTACTTCCTAGCATTTAAGTTTACTGTGTATGTTTCAAGAGGAACTGTATAATACGCTTGCGTACATTCATAAACTACATACATTACTGCTTCGCTTGTACTGACCAGTGACCAGTCAGTTTCAGCTTACAAGCGAAGCAGTAACATCTCCAGAAGATGCCAACCCCTAGTGTTGGCAAAACGTCGAGAACTAATCTCAGAAGACAACGGCCTAACAGCCCGAAAAAACAGTTTAACAAGTTAACTTCTTCTGATTGTTTTAATGATAAATCATTTAAGTCAGGTCAGTTGAATACCGAGATCTGTTTTTATTAAAAATTATGTATTGTGTTTTTTTCTGTAAAAGTTAAACCCAGTTTTAACGTCCAATTTTCAAGCCGAGTTAAAAAATTTTGTACAATTTTAGTTGCCGATTCTATATTGTTTGATTTAGTATAAACGACGATGTCGTCTGCATAAATACTGGATTTAATAGGTACTCTAATTTCATGCATAACACTATTGATAGCAATTAAGAATAATGTTGGACTTATTATGGAACCATTATCTAATGTTATTGTTGAGCTTTTAAGGCCATTTATTCTAATTTCTATTGATCGATTATTTAAAAAATTGTTTACAACTGCTAGTATGTTACCTTGAATCCCGTTATCGCTTAGATTTTTCAAAATGCAGTGCCTCCAAGTTCTCTTAAAAGCTTGGCTTATATAAAAAAAAATTGCAATCAGTTTTTGGTTGTTTGCAAAAGCCTTATTAATTGAGGTTTGTAAAGTAACATGGTTATCTGACGTCGATCTACGTCTTTGAAAGTCACTTTGACACGGGGAAAGGAGATTATTATTTTCCAAGTGCCATGCTAGACGAAGGTTTAAAATTTTTTTCAAGATTTTAGACATACTACAGGTAAGCGAGATAGGGCGGTAAGTTTAATAAATATTGTTTACATTATTTATCGTAAATTATTAACTTATCATCCGTGAGAAATTTGAAACTTTTTGCAAGCAGTTAACACATTTTTCTAATTTTTATACTGGGTTCTCTCCTTTTCTAATGTAAACCTTCCAATATAGGATCTGATCCTAATGTAGGATCAGATAATAAACACACTATTCAGACGGTACGGATTCAAATTTTTGGTATGTGGTCGAATCTAGATAAATGATCAGTGGCGGGTTTAATTGGGCGTGTACATTGTAAAAAATATTTGGTTCGATAATATTTCGTTTCGTATGAATGAATGTCCAGATCCGATTAAAATATGATTTCGAATAAATTATTGTATTGTGTTTGCCTTCTGAACGAGCTGTTACTTGGCACTTAACATAATTTTGTTATGTTGTTCTTGCTACGCACGGTATACTAGTTATAGTTTCCAGAAGAACTGTTTTTACATTTTGCTTTAATCACTAACACACGCACAAAATATATTTATAAAGTTCTTAAGATCGTTTTATTATTTAACATGGCGAGAACATCATGCTTCGCGAATACTCACTTTTTATTTCCAACTTAAAGTCATAAAAAGCATTCGAGCATTCCTGGAACCAGCCTTACGTTAAATATTTCCCCGCTTCTTTACAGTGGCACTGTCAGAGAAAAGGGGTATTTATGAACCTCTAAAAATATATCGATCGTTATTTTATGGTCGACGCATACCCCAAATTGCAGTTTTAGTTAATTACCTTAATTACCACTGCCGTTCCCCATACTGTTCTCAATTGAAGTTATGATCGCCCACTGTGTAGCTCGTGCATCGGGCTGTTGGGTACGGATCTGGGGAAACAGTGGCAGAATTGGCGGAGTATCAACAGGGGAACTGCTTTATATTTTATTACAAATAATATGGATTTAACTGTATTTTACAGCGAAAAATGTTTGAAAGCAGTAATATTTGTATGTTAAATAATAAACCAACGAATAAGCCGGTTTTTTAGTGGAAAACCAATAAGAAATCGCGCATTGACAATCCTTGGGTAATAAAAACACAAAACAGCAATTATGATGAATTATTTTATGACGATTTTAAAAATTGTATTGTAATGTTATAAACGTCACATCTTTATTAATTTATATGTAAATAATTATTTTATTTTAATTTCTTTATTAATTTATTAATTCCTTTACATTTATTTTTTTTTTACTATTTTTTATTCAAAAAGTAGTTGGCGCCCTCTGTCTTTCTTTTCTTTCGGGTAGAATAAATATTTGCCTTCGCTCTCTCTCTTTATTTCCTCCCTCTCTTTCTGTCCGGTAGAATAAATATTCGCTCTCTCTCTTTCTGTCCGGTAGACTAAATATTCTGTTATATCTTGACAGAAGAGCTAATTCCATCATAGGCATACGTCCTATGGCATCTGTGCTACTTTCTCTCCCTACTTTCTGTGAATCACCTTTTCTAACGTAGAAGGAATATTCTTTTTTGTCTGTAATTGAAATTTATAAAAGAAGGTAATATGGAATAATGTTAATTTTATCGACTGCAGAAATCTCTTGAGTTTATTGGGTTTATTAAAATTATATGGAATGTTTTATGGAGTAACTGCAGCTGTCAGTAAGACCTACCTACGTGCTCTGAAGGCGGCAACAAGACCTACCCACATAATCTGGAGGCAACATCTAATTACCAGCTAAATTTTCATGGTTTAACTCATAGTTTAAGACAAGACGGATTCACACTTGAGAGACTGAGCTAGATGAAGCATAGACGAAAAGCTCCCATGGTTGATTGAGGTATTATTTTATAATAGTATTTCAATTCTCTTTGGTAGTCTTGCCGTTACAGTATTACAAAAGAAATTAAAATTAGTTGGATTTAGTAAGGGACTTTCTAAGGAGTATAGTCTGATGATATTTACAGCCTTTAAGTTACTTTTGTAAAATATATGGAAAGGCTATTTGTTACTCATATAACAAAATTCACAAAAAAGCATATTTAAAGTTGAACTTCATATGATTGTATGTGTTATTTTTGAAATCGTTTGGAAAGTTTTGAATCGTATGGAAACCATGCAAACTGACTAAAATCAAAACTATTACATTAGAATCAAGAATTCCAGTGATAACATTTTTTTTTCGTGATAAAGCACTCTCAGAGAATGAATTTATTTAAATTACTTCTAATACAGCTTTAATCGAATCTTACACCCAATAACATTATAAAATGTATGTATGTATTTACAAACACGAACTGAACAAATTTACTATAAAAATAATAATATAAGTAGGTAAAATAATGCAGATGTACATAAATGTACTGGTTACAAATTTATTTATGCCAGTAGTAATAATAAGAAGAAATCTGGGAAAACATTCGCTGTTTGTGAATAAACACAGAATGTTTTGTATAAACCAACTAGATTTTTAAAATCAAGCGCATCAAAGTCCACATACTCACAAGAGACAATTGAAATTGTCTGTCATCTGTCATCTGTCAACGCAGTCTGTTAATATACGTCAAAAATAACGGTGGTACAAACCTAAAGAATT
This sequence comes from Diabrotica undecimpunctata, assembly GCF_040954645.1. Lineage (NCBI taxonomy): Eukaryota > Metazoa > Arthropoda > Insecta > Coleoptera > Chrysomelidae > Diabrotica > Diabrotica undecimpunctata. Next base: position 145,447,439 of record NC_092808.1, read on the forward strand.
TGAAAATAAAAGAACGTTAACAGAGGTATATTTAAAATCTAAATGAAAAATATTGAAAAGAATATAATTTACAACATAAATAATTTTGACCTTAGATATAGTTGACATATTAGATGAAATTGTTTTTAGATCAAAGGTTCGAAAAAGTTTAGGTGTTTTAAAAATTTACCACAATATTACCATTTTGGTAAGAAAACTGCCAACCAAAGACACGTTATTTATCAATATGAATTATGTTCTTTTTGCTTATTTTATTAGTATTTTTTAAATTTTGCGAAAGGTACTTTTTTGGCAAAATTTCAATAAAAAGTAATTTTGGAAAAACTTGTAATGGCACTCACATAATTTGTTTAAAGTAGTTAGTTTTTTAAAAATTATTAGCCACCCTGGATCTATGGTTAGGTTTTATGGACTTGAAAAAGGACCTGTGGACCAGTTCGAGACGTCGAACTGAACGATGTCCTACACAGGAAAGATACCATTAAACATAACCAAAATGATCGCAAACATATATCAAAACAATACAATAAAAGCAAAAATAGCGCAAGAACTGACCAACCATATCGAAGTTGGTACTGAGATAAGACAAGGAGATTCTTTGGGCTCGGTATAATTTAACTTGATTATGGATGAAATTATCAAAAACTGAAAGCAAAGAAAGAATACCAGATGGGAGGAAAAGAACTGAACATAATATGCTGAATAGATGATGTGATATTAGTACCCAAATCGACGACGAATTACAAAAAAATGCTTCAATAATACATAACTGCTGGGAAATGTTAAATTTCAAATTAAAGAAATTAATTTCACTAGAACAGACAAAGTACATGACTCTGTCAAACGATTCTCTAAGCAGCAAATTGGAGGCAAAAATCATAGGTGTTAGAAGTTCAAATAAGTAGGATTTACTCTATCAAGCCATAGAAACCTTGAGACAGATGTATTAAAATAAGTGCATACAGTAACATAAAACCGTGGGCTGACAATATGTAGGAACAAACAATTTTTTATTTAAAAATCCTTTATAAAAGGTTTATAAATAAAAGACCCTTTCGGGCTACATCACAGAACGTTTTCGGACTAAAAACTATATTATCAATGTATTTCCAGGTAATGATCGGCTTTTTAGTCCAAAAACGTTTTGTGATGTAACCCGAAAGGGTCTTTTAATTATATACCTTCTAATAAAGGATTTTTTAATAAAAATTTTGTGATTCGTTGTATACAACCAATCAGGAATTTCTTTTTCCTCGTGAACAAAAAAATAATATGGTAATTTGAAGATTTAGCGTGTAAAACAGTTGTTAGGACAATATTAATATACTGCGGGATACCTACCCGCCAACAATAACACAGCGAATGCTGGAAACCAGAAAAAAATGAAAGTTCTAAAAAAATGGATGAAACAACTTAAGTATAGAGGTAGAAACGAAGAAAGACGAAGTTGTAAAACATTAATGCATATAAAAATAGTCATGTGGAATTATCATATAGATAGAATGACTGAGGAAAAACTAGTAAAAACCCATCAGGGAGATCATTCATCAATGGGAAAGCGATTAGTGAAACGGCCACAACGGCGCTGGAACGATAATACACTTGAGATACAATATATTAAAAATCAACCAGAATAGATGAAACAGGAAAAAGAAGATCTGTCATTCCACATTATTGTTTACTACTAATACTCAGTACTCAATAGTTAGTAGTGCATTGATTAGTGATCAGTGTCTGGGGGCTCGGGAGACTGAGGTCTCGGAAGCACTGAAGAAGACATCAGAGAGTAGATCGAAAGCTCGGCGCAGTGATAATCGGAGCGGTTCAACCCCGCAGCCTGGTGAGTTTAATATTAATTCGTGTAATAGTATCTATTAATCTTAGCTTTAGGTTTAATTGTACTAACCGCGGAAATCTTTCGGAACATATATACACTTAAGTGCAAAATAATTATGCCACATGCTGGTAATCACACGCTGGTGTGATTACCAGTGTTTGAAAAATCAGAAGGAGACTCAAGATAGCCAACCTGACACCAAAAAAGGGCAGCTACGGGTTCCAAGCTAACTGCAGCCCAGAAGCAAAGGCGATTATAATTTGCTCGCGAACATCTGGATTGGGACGACTATCAATGAAGTCAAGTATTATTCTCAGGTGAAAGTAGGATCTGCCGACATGGCAACGACACGAGGCGTCGAGTCTATGGAAGGCCAGGAGAGCGATTTGCGTAATTTTGTATACGAGAAATTGAGTCATAAGGGCGGTTCTTGTATATTTTGGACAGGCAGTTCTATGGATGGAAAAACCGAGTTGATTTTCGTCCCTGAAGGAGGACGTGTAGGAGGTTTAAGAATCGTAACATCAGAGACATTTTGAAGGAACATGTGGTTTTATAGGTGGGATTTATTGGTGATACCTTTCTTTTAATGCAAGATGCCATATCGCACGAGTCACCACCGCCTATTATCTGAGACCGTTATACCTACAATAAATTGGCCTGGGTTAAGCCCGGATATAAATCCAATAAAGCATGTTTGGGATGAGCTGAAACGAAGGGTCCGGGACAGAAATCATGCACCAACGAGCATAATAGAATTAAGAGCTGCGCTTAATGATGAATGGGAAGCAATGCCTCAAGAATTTATTAGAAAAGTCATCCGATCCATGCGAAATCGATTGAAAAGTACAATTAGGAGTAGGGGTGGTAATATCAAATACTGAATGATTAAGAAATTCATTTTGTAATTGATGATTTCTCTGTTCATAAATAACGTCTTTCTTGGGTTAGTTCCAATGATGGAAATATTTAGGAAACTCTGTTTGTATTGCATATTGTTTTTATAATGCGTCTTCCAAATAATCGAAGTTTTTGTAAGTTCAATAATAAAGTTATTGTTTGCACATTACATTTTTTTATTTTCATACTTCTTACATTAAAACAGAAGGTGTAATCTTAAATATCGCTTCTGAGTCGATTATTTTGCACTCAAGTGTATATATATATATATATATATATATATATATATATATGTATATATTATATATATATAGTGGAATCTTTGTATAAAAACTACTTTATAAGTAGTCCCTATATTTCCCACATATTGCTACTGAAAACACCAATAAATACTTTCTCAGTGACAGTTAAAATTGTTCAACGTGTTTTTGTTATGGTATACCCCCAGTTTATTTATCATACCTAATGAGGCGACGAAAGATTTATTTTTACAGTAGATGCTACTGTAGGAGAATGAAAACATTCAACTCTAAAAACAAAGTTGATATATAACAATAAACAAATTACAGAAAGAAGAAATTTTGAAATTACTACTTCATACCATGTGAAAAAATATCTGCGTCTGTTTACAGACAAATATTCTTGCACCAATTCGTCATCTTTTTCTCTGATTTAAATGTGAATATAAATATACACCCTTTTACTAGGTGTGCTCAAACCTCCACTGATTTAAAGAGTTGAAAATTAAACTCAAATATGATTTTACGGTAAAAACGTAGTAGTACAGTATCGTTACGACGCTGGAAACGAAACTTCATACCCCTATCCAATTTTTAAATATTGTACCGTTAGTGCTAACAACCCGTCTAGATCATAACCATTTATCTACATTTTTAATTTCATGGTGTCGTTAGGAATGAAATTTTTATTAAGTTCTCACCAAGGAATAAAGTTGAGTCATTTCTAATTACCATTAATCTAAACAAAAATACTTAAGTCGAAGAAAAGACTTTCACTTATCCTTTGGGAACGGATGAATGGCTGTCGTAGAGAAGTTTTCCCTTATTACCTACTGGACTGCAAACTCGCATCCAGAAAAGGGTAATATACATTTGGACCTTTTTCTAAGTTTATATATTAATTCAGACAATCTTTAAAATAACGTGAAAAATAAGAAGGCTGTTGATTAAGACGAAATAATAATATTACTGAAATATAAAATTACGGAATTCGAAGAAGCGTACACCTACGATTTGACATGGGACGAACAACATGCTTTCAAATTAGAAAGGCTGACAGCATATTTTACATATGTATGAAAACAATTATTTTGCATATAACGTACTAGCATTATGAACACCAAACTGAGTCTTCTTCTTGTTAGTTCAGGCAAGACACCTTAATCTCTGGTTTTTGGTCACAAGACATTTATATCATGTCCTATCTTTTCTATTAAACACACACGAACGTCCTGTAGCCACAACAAGGACCAACCGTTTTCGCATTGGTAGTTTTAGGATCTCTTCTTCTTCCTTAGTTGACCAATGAATTCCTGCTTTTTATCACTTAGCACATTCAAATTGCATAGGATGTGTATGACAGTCTCTTCTTCCATTTCGCATTTTCGGCACTCACCATACCTATTTTTTATAGGTGTTTTCAATACTCTTGATTAGTTTCTTAGTCTGGCTTTGCTCTTGAGTGGCTCTCCATTTTCTTTGATGATTCCTTATCACACTTCTAAACTTCTTTTTTTGCAATATCTTTGGTATGCCATACGGAGATCTTTGAAGTTCTTCACCAGTTTGATTTGGTGAGTGGGTTCTTTACAGCCAGAATAGGCACTTGGCTACCTATATAAAATAAATGTTGATTATTTTTGCTTGGGTGTCTCCATCCATGTTTTCATCAATGCAGGCAACCAAAGCAAAAACCTCAGCCTGGAACACTGTAGTATATTGGCCTTGGCTGCCCACAGACTCTTGATCCAGTACCATGGGTAATTTTAGATTCATCAGTGAACCATATTAAGTCCCCATTTATATTTGGAAGTTTTGTTCTCTAGTAGTATAATTGTGTTAATCTTTTCAGTGAAGATTAGTTCTGGTGTCATCATATCTGAGTTTATCTGACAAATGGATTCCTGAATTATAGTCCCAGCAGTATTTGTGTAACTATTTAATACATAATTAGGCCTTCAAATATTGTTTGCTTTAATTCTCAGGATGGTCATAAAGGCTATCACCTAAACATATAATTCCAGCATGTGGAGACCTGTGGTAGCTTCTATAAATAATGTTGCTGTACTTCAAAGTTCCTATCATATTGAGAAGCGCTTGTCTTTGTAGAGCGGTGAAAAAGATTGCACAAAATTACAAAGCCATCTTTTCCCACCAAAGTACTAAACCATATGTAATTATCGGTCGTATCACTTATGTGTATAACAAACAGAGCTCCTCTAGAAATAACTTCAGCCCACCCAGTCCAGCAAGCTTCCTCTTATTAGTAATGGTTGCTAGACTAAACTGTCAACAGGGAAGCAGTGATCTTGCTGAAGCAATAAATATGAATTAGCTGAAATTTGCATTATTGCAAGACGTGTCTTTACTATGTTCCTTTCATGAAGTTCCAACCCTGCCCTCATTATCATTATTAACAGCTAATTCCATCCATCGACGGATGAAAGACTCCATTAGGTGTATTCATTCGTTTCTTTTTGTTGTTGTTTGCATCCAATAATGGCTAGCAATTCATTTAATGTAATCGGTTCACTTAGTTCTCTTGTGTGCTCTCAGACGACAATCAATAATTCGCTTTATCCAACGGTTGTCTTCAATTCCTCCTATATGTCCAGCCCAGTTTAGCACAGCAATTTCTTTAATTACATCATGTACATGTGATCTTGTAGTTTGATCTACCTTGTAGTCTATAGACTGCTCTCCTACTACAATATTCTCCAACTAATTATGATAAAGAAAATCGAAGAAAAAATAAAAATGGTTAGAAAGTAAGCCTCTTAGTTAAAAAATATCAGATAATGAACCAGGATAAAAAGAGCAGAAATACTGTTTAGAACAGCTCCAGAAAGAGAAGGTTCTGCCATGTTAAACACTAATATCACGAGATGTAATAAAGCATGCAAAGGAGAAGTCTGATATTGAGCATTCAATGTTTCATGGTACAGTGAGTCACCTGGAGTCTGTGGACTATGCTATTGCTGGAAGTCTACACTCCACGCTTCGGCCCCACACATAAGGACGGGTAGTCCTGGTCAAATGTTTTATCTTTAAATGTTTGGTATATTTGATTTAAACACTTTTATTGATTATGTTTAGATGTCACGTTTAGGGCTTCCTACTGAGGCTCTCTGATAAGTCCTAAAAGGAACGAAATACATATAAGCGAATTGTAGAAGTACTATTATATGTGAAATCAAAATCTTAACTATCTTTTCTGCATAAATATTTCTTCATTCTCCATCACTAGGTACTTAAAATGACTCAAACCTGTCACTTTTGCTCTTTACATGGTCCAATTGTCTTATTCTAACTGTTCTACTATCTAAGTTGTATGATATTGTAACTTTCTTATTGTGTTCTATTTTGGGTTTTGTTTTCTAAAAGAAAACTGCTGTTTTTGCTAACGCTTTTGTGTTGTACTATAGTTAAGGTTACTCTTATTATATTGTAACCTAAGCTAGATCTTTAACAGTCTGGCTACAAGAGTTATAAGACCTATAGTTTACAACAGTTATAAATTGCCGAAGATTTTACTAAAATTTTCTAGTATCTCTCTATACTAATACAATCACTGCCGTTTTTGTTTTAGAATTATTTTGTAAATACAACTTAACAAGCAATCATATAAGTAAATAAAAGTTACAAATAAATGATGTCCATTAAACCGAACGGTGCATTTTAAATAAACGGTAAAATATTCTCGTAGAATAGATTCCAGTCTGGCCAAGAGAAATGTGAATATATTATAAAATAAATATTTGAAAAACAGAAAATGGCTCTAGAAAAATATGGAACTACAGAAAGCTATAAGGGTAATTTCAACCCCATAGCTTACTTCCACATTAACGTAGATAATTCTAAACATTAAACAGTGAAGTCAGTTATGCTATCTTCAATGGTTTTGATAAACGCAATTTTATTCGAACATATTTTCTTTCTGTACACAATACTCATTTAATGGAGTAAATTTTTTAAAACGACATATCTTTGCTGAGTACCTTATCCAACGTTTCTACCATATTTTGCAAGTATAATTTCTCCATTTACATAAAAAACTCTTTCCAACGCAATTAGTGCACTTAATTCATTCCGTTTTTCCCATTTGTCTGGATTAGCGGTAACTGATCGCTGTACACAGCTGAAACGAGAAACTAAAGCTAGCTACCAGTTACCCTTTAACGATGAATACATAGATTAGGGCGCCAGCTCTTCATGATACATGAAATTTAAGTCCGTGCACGTAAAAATGGCTGACAGATAAAAAAGTTTGGTCCTTTTTTTTGCGTGTGTGTCTTTAGTTGCCGCACTGATAACGCAGAAATGCAAAAAGTTTCCGCTTTTCTAATTTTAATTTGGGGAAAACCTTTTATGGCAATGAAAAATACTGGGCAAACTAAATAAAATACGAATGGTCAGTGTTCTTTTAAAAATATGAGACATAATGTATTGACAAAAGCTTCACAGTAATGTGTAAGGGACAGTAATTAAATTTATTTTATGTATTGTTAATATTTCTACATTATAATATATATTGTAAATTTAAAAAACAAAATGCAATACAAGCAAATAAGAGATAGATATTCATTGTAAGAGATTTGACATATCTCTCCCAAAGGAATAATCTGCTTTCTTAAAAGCCAATATCTGTTGGGCTGATTAAAAAGGGTACAGGGCATATACAATAGATCTTGCACGTGTGACCAGGTCTACAAGGCCAATCTACTCTTTTGAAATATACAACCTAGACAATAAGCCAGGAATAAGATTTATGTAAATAAATCATAAAAAGTGCAACAAATTAGATCCAAGAAGGAAATGTTCAACAGTGAGTGAACTGAATTAAAATCTAGCATATACCGTTATGCAACAAAAGAAAACCCAAGCAACTATTAAATCTTATATTGTATCATCCCTAGTGATCTAGATTGTGATGATATAATCTTAGAACACCGGTACATAATAGTCTTGAAGGCACCGTTGCTCAGTCCGCGTAGATTATGGGCGGGGTCCTTCTTAGAGGTGAGAAACGTAAGGAAGAAAAGATACTAAACAACGAAGAAAGAAAATCAAGGAAGAGAACAACTCTTCAAAAAAAGCGCCAATGTTTTTAAATGTTTGAATCCCAAAAATACAGAAATGGCATATACACAAATCAAAGAGAAAAATAAATATCAGATATAGATAAAGTTATTATTAGACTTCGGCAAATATGCATATTGCATATTTTGCATATTGTGCATATTTTATGCAAATATTTCATATTTTGGCATATTTGTATAAAAGTTTGCATAAAGTGCATAAAAGTTCAGATTTTTATACTGTATTTGAAAATGTTTAAACATACCAATTTATTTCAATTCTTGTATAAAATTTTGTAGTCATTTTAATCAAGAAATGATCTAAGTACGTAATCTCTACAGGTACAAAACATTTACAATTTCAACGAAGATCAATTTAAGTAGCCCTCAACATTCTTAGAAAGTCTCGGTCACTGAGGCATTCAGTTATTGGATAATCGCTAAGGGTTCGCTCATTTGCATTTTATGATCTAATCCCCAAATCTATCTACAATTTATTGTATCTTAACAGCAGGTAAACGGCTAATAGTTTTGTTCCTAATTTAGGGATTTTCCAAAATCTCCCAGTTTATTGAATTAGGTACCTAAACATTTCTAATTTGATGCTCAGATTTGTAAATCATTTTTGTTTTGATATTCAAAGCGTAAACACTCGTTGTGCGTAACAAAAAGGAAGATTGTGATTTTATAATGCCTAAAACAACCAGTGCTTCAACTTGGATTAAACCTTATAAAGAACTGTCTATGGATATGGGAAAAATCTACTGTTCAGTCTGTGGCAAAATTGTAAGTATCTAATATTTTCTATTAAATATCTAATATTTCATACATACAGGGTGTTTCCAAATGACACTTACAACGTTTGACTGTAGATACTTCTCGAAAAATTGAACAAAACCATATAGTTAATGAGGGGTCAAACTTATTTACTTTTCGAGATACAGGGTGTTAAAATTAAAAAAAATTAAATTCTTTTAGTTAATAACAACAATAACTTTAAAACCAATAAACGTATTTACTTGAAATTTAGTACTCGTAGGTTGTTTTTAAATGAAAAATAGCTTCCTTTAGTGAGAAAAAATTGTCCATGGTACAATACAATGGTGTGTATTTAGAAAAATTTTTCACCTTTACTTTTTTTTATGAAGTCAGCTATTCTAAAACACAATTATTTTTATTGTAATTGAATTAACAAAAAAAAACTTTTGTTGAATTTTAAAATAAGTTATATGATGTACTAATGGTTAGTAACAAAAACTAATTTGTGGATTAATACTGCATTTAAAACACTTAGCGAGTGTTTTTTTTTTCAAACCAGTTATTTGATTAACCAAAAACACCTTGTATATTTTTATATTTTAAAGGTTGGGTTAAAATAAAGGTTTTTATTTTTATTTATAGATAGAATGTGAGAAGAAATTTCAGATAGACCAACATGTGAGAACTGCTTCACACATTGCAAAAAAATGAAAAATAGGAGGAAAACATCAAACTTCAATGGCTAAATGTTTCCAATCTACTTCAAAAAAATTAGATAAGCAAGAAACTTTTAATGAAGACTTGTGTCGCGCATTAGTGTCTGCAAACATACCGCTTTCAAAATTAGCAAATGTAAATTTTAGTTCGTTTCTAAAAAAATATTGCAAACTTAATGTTCCAAGTGATAGGTCTCTACGAAGAAATAATGTGAACGGGCTATACTCGTCGGTGTTAATTAATATTAAGGAAGAAATTGCAGATAATTATTTTTACATATCTGTAGACGAAACCACTTATTCCTCAGGAAAGTATATTGCTCATTTATTGATTGGTGTTCTTAAAGAAGATACCTTACCAAAATCTCATCTTATTTCATGCCAGCAACTTGAGAAAACAAATGCTTTAACAATTTCGCGTTTTATACAAGAAACATTAGCAACTTTTTTTCTTCCGACAACTATTCCTTCTAATAAATTACTGCGTATTTTATCGGATGCTGCTCCTTATATGGTGAAAGCAGGACAAAATTTAAAAATATTTTTCCCAGATTTAATACATGTCACTTGTGTAGCGCATGGATTAAACAGAGTTGCAGAGGAAATACGAAAAAAGTTTCCTCTTGTAAATACCATGATATCCAGTGTCAAAAAAGTATTTCTTAAATCTCCTATAAGAATTCAACTTTATAAAGAAATGCCACCTAACATTCCTCTTCCACCACAACCTATTTTAACGCGATGGGGAACATGGTTAGAAGCAGCTAATTTTTATGCAGATCATTTTGTTAAAATAAAGAACATAATTGATACGTTAACAGATGAAAGTTCCCAATCTCTTTTGGATTCTAAACAAACTTTTCAGAGTAACTTGCTTCAACAAGAACTTTCATTTATAAAATCAAATTTTAGTTTTGTTCAAAAAACAATTACTCAGTTAGAATCACCAAAACTGTCATTGTTCGAAAGTACAGCATTAATAAAAGAATTTGCGTCATGTTGTCGGAACGTTAGAGGTAATATTGGAAAAGATATTTTAAAAAAATTTGAAGCTACTATGGAAAAAAATAAAGGTTACCATATTCTTTCTGAAGTAGTCAGTGTTCTAGCTGGAAATATTTCGGAAACAATTAATTTAGAACCAAATGTTTCGGTTAGTTTGAAAAATGCTCCCGTTACATCAGTTGATGTTGAACGAAGTTTTTCCATATATAAATATATGTACTCAGACAGAAGCCACAAGTTTTTGTTAGAAAATTTTGAACACCACTTGGTCATTTATTGTTACCATAATTCTAAATAAGTTTATTCATACTTAAAAATGATGTAGTTACTTAAAATAAATGTAAATATTAATGAATAGTAGGAAATATTTAGTTATGTACACTTTTTTTTTAAATAAAATTGTTACTATTTTACGATTTTTTTATTTATTTGTATGCATATTTTGTAAAATATTTGCATATTTTCGGGTAAACACGTGCATATTTATGCGCATATTTTCTACATTTTTATTTGCATATTTGCCGAAGTCTAGTTATTATCCTAACACATGAGAGCTGTCTTATTGATCTTGTTAATTAACTACCTACTAAGTCCTTTCTTTAATGGCTTATTGTAAAAATACCAAATACAAAAAATATGGTATTAAGCTTCAAATGTGCAAAAGGAAAAATAAAAATTTACTGTTTAGTTAATTCACATTTTGACACAGTTAATCAAAGTAAAATACTACAGGCGCTTAAAAAATACAGACTAGACTATAGGTACACAAAATTATTACAAAATATATACCTACAGGCAACAACTACTGTCAAATCACATACTAATGGTAATCGCATAAAAATGGAGCGGGGGTTAGACAAGGAGACCGAATGTCACCTAAACTTTTTAATACTGTGCTGAAACAGGCCTTAAAAAATTTGGATTGGCTGACAAAGGGAATAAAAATAGATGGAGAATATCTAAACAGCATTTCGCCGATGATATAATCAAAATAGCTGAGGAATGGCAAGAGAGATGATACAGGAACTCGTTGTGGTACTCTAGTTGGTACCCAACTGGAACATCAGTATTGGTGGGCAAGGCAAGAAGTAGAACTGGTAGATAAATATAAATACGTAGGACATGACGTATGGGTGAGCAGTATATGGAAAACTGAGGGAAACTTTTAAAAGTGAGCTGGTTACATGCCTGAAGAGAAAAGTATTTGGTCAATGTATCCTCCCAGTGTTGACATATGGAGCAGAAACACTTACTTTGACACAAACTTTGGCTACCAAACTAAGAGTCACATAGCGAAGAATGAATCGATGTTAAGAATAACTCTGCGAGACAAAATAAAAAACGAAGAGTTCAGGAGAAGAACCAAGATGACTGACGTCATCGAAAGGATAGCCAGACTAAAATGGAGATGGGCAGGACACATAGCTAGAATGACGGATGGGTGGACAAAGAGGTTATTGGAACGGAGATCAAGGGAAGACAAGAGTAGCGTCGGTAGACTACCTACACGATGGGCTAATCATTTAAAAAGACAAAATAAAAACTTGATGATAGTGGCACGAGATAGACGGGATTGGAAACAAAGAGGCCTACGTTCAGCAGTGGACTTTTGAGGTTGGATGATGATGATGATGAAGCCACCTAGCAGCAACTATTTATTCGTGCTTGTATAGGACATATTATTATCTAGGAATATTATTATAGTTTTTGTATTATTGCAAGAATACACTTTTATTACATTTAATATTAAAAAATCAGAATAAACTAAGAGTCCGCAAAGTAAACATATGTCGTTATTCTCCCATAAGTACTTAACATTGAAAAAACCTTCTTCCAGTAACCTTACACCCTTTAATTGGATATATTTTCTTTTATTTATTCCGTTACTCTAATCCTGCAGACCTTAGCCCAGAGTTAATTTGGTCTATATCAGTTTATAAAAAGAAATTGTAAAACAAATAAGCGAAACGCCACTGAACTAGTGCTTTCCACTATTTTATTGAAATGGTTTTCCACTTAAGAGTAATAATATGATATAAAATATCTGTATTTGCTATTCTTCTATAAGTACACAAGAATAAAATAATTCAGTAGATTTAAAATACGAACTCGGGACATTTGGAAAAGCTTTTACCGGGGAAAGTCTAGAAACTCCATTCACATGTTTCACAAAGCCACATACAACAACCATCAATAATTCAGAAAATAATTTCCAAATGATGGACTTAAGTGCGGGATGTTTCTGATAGTAGGGTATCTGTATCCGCCCCAAAATGCTATCGTGGGGTGCATACTCAAGGATGTAGTTTTGAAAAAATAAGCACTTTCTCTGAAATCATCTCATGGTTTCCAAATGGAGAACTCCATTAATTTCTGAAGTGGACATTAAATATCCATATGTTTCTTTCACTGTGTTTTCCTTCTTTTTAAAGGAAACTGAAAAAATAAAAATGAACTCTCTATAGTTTTTCACTTGTAACGTTCAAATGTTACAATATTCTCCAATAGTATTTTACCTGTTGGTATTTATTCATTAATTAACTTATTTTGGCAAGCAGAATTTTAAATTATAAAAAAAATTATGGTTAATTTAAAATTACTATGAGATCAGTAAAATATTTATAGGGTAATTCCGAGAGAATGAAAGTGAAAGATTCCAATGTTCGACTAAAGGTGAGTGAAAACCTCAATACAAAGGTGTTAAAATCCAGAAATGTAGGAACTATAGAGGAAAGTTTGATCATCATACAAGAAACAGTTGGAGAAATAAAAGAACAACACCTGATGAAAGATACAGAGAAAAGAAAATCGTGGTTGAAATTCTTGAACTTATGGATCCGAGAAAAAAAAAACAAAGAAAATCTCCAAGAATATAAGAGAATACATACCATCGTCGGAAGAAAGATAAGAGAAGCCAAAGAGAGACAAAAAACAGAACAATATCAATAAATAGAGGAGTATCAGAGTCGATATGATAACTTCAATGTCCATCGAAAGGTGAAGGAAATAGCTGGAAAGTTCCAAAAATGCAACAGCAAAAAAATAACAGATGATGAAGGTAATCTTGCCATAACCAAAGAAAATAAAAAGAAAGTATGGAAAGAATGCTTGGAGAAACTTTTCCACGACCTTAGAACAATACAAGAACCCCCACCACTGAAGAAAATTCAGGTCCCGAAATCCTACCCGAAGAAATAACGGCAGCCGTCAAACAAAGGAAGGATCGAAAGGCACCGGGACTTGATGAAATTCCTGCAGAACTGCTGAAGCTATTAGATGCAGAACAAATAAAAATAATAACTGAAATATTTAATGAAATATACAAGGCAGGAAAAATACCAGTAGAGTGGATAAAATCGGAGTTCGTACCGTTGTCCAAAAAACCAGGAACAAAAGTTTGTGAAGACTATAGGACCATAAGCCTAATGAGTCATCTGCTGAAGCTGTTTTTAAAAGTCATCTACAAAAGAATTTACCGGAAATGCGAGGAACAAATTGCGCCCAATCAGATTGAAATTGTGAATGCCGTTGGTACGAGGAAGCTTTACTTAGCGTGTATTGTTTCAGAAATGTAGAGATGTCAACTGTAATTATTTTGCATGCCTGATTGACTATAAGAAGGCTTTCGATAGAGTCAGGCATGAACAAATGATGGAAGTGCTGAAGAAGACAGGGATTGACGGAAGAGACCTAAAAATAATAGCTAACCTAACCTGACAGAGAGGCTCTTGAAAAAATAGAAATATTCGAAATGTGGGTGTACCGACACAATCTTCGAATACACAATCGACACACAATCTTCGAATATCCTGGACCGAACATGTCACCATTATAGTGTTAATCCAAGAAATTGGAAAAGGGAAACACGATTTCTTTTTTATTGAGACACGATAAGGACCATCCTTAATTAATTATCCATGGTCTAAATAAACAGTAAGCGAGGGCCAGGCAGGAGGAAACACTCGTGGCTCCAAAATCGGTGGAAGTGGTTCTGGCTTAAATCGACCTAACTATTCAGAAGTGCCGTAAGCAAGATCATAATCATCATCATCAGTGGCATTACAGCTCGTTATGAGCCAAAGCCTTCTTCAGAACAATCTTCCATTCGCCCCTGTCTCTGGCAACTCTTCTCCATGCTTTAAGTCCAATGGATTTTAGATCATCCTCTATGTTATCTTGATACCTAAGTTTTGGTCTTCCTCTGGCTCGTCTTCCCACTGGTCCTCTTCGGTCGAAAATTTTTCTGATCTCTTTTTCTTGATTTCTTGATTTTGCATCTTCATCTCGCCTAATTACATGTCCTATCCATTGAAGGTGTGCTAATTTAATACATTTTACAACGTCAGGTTCCCCAAAACTTCTATATAACTCAAAGTTGTAGCGCCTACGCCACAAACCCTGATCTTGGATTCCTCCATACATTTTCCTTAGAATTTTTCTCTCGGAACGTTTAAGCAATTCTTGGTCGTTCTGTGTAAGTGGCCACGTTTCAGACCCGTATGTTAACACTGGCCTTATTAGTGTTTTATATATGGTAACTTTAACTTTTCTGGATAGTTTTAGGGCCATATGTTTCCTTAAGCCATAATAGCACTTATTGGCAAGCACTATTCTTCTTTTAATTTCTTCGCTGACATTGTTGTCTTTGGTCAGCAGCGAGTCCAGGTAGACGAAGGTGTCCACACCTTCCAGTTCCAGATCATCAATTAATAGTCTACGTATCTGGTTGCCTGATCTAGTACAATACATATACTTGGTTTTCTGTGCGTTTATTTTTAATCCCATTCTAAGTGCAGACGCCCTTAGTGATCGAAATATAATAGCAAGATCATAATTGCTATGTTAATAAACAATGTTCGTTAATAAAAAAAGGGACTAAGAAGGAACAGGTCGCCAGATTAGTATAAAAAAACATAATGATTAAAATATCGAGACTGTTCAATCACAAATTAGTCCATTAATTTGTAATCTCACATTAATCTTAATTTCCTGAATTTGTATAGTTTCCCCGTGTATAATTGTGAAACATATCGATTCGTAGCTTAATTTCAGTTTGTTCAACTTCCTGCAAATTATTGCCTTATATTTTATTGAGGAAATGCCTGTAATCATTTCCTCGGTTCAAATTATATTTGCCAGCTTTCAAAAGTCAAAGGTTTTTATTCTATGCAGAGAGCAATACACTTATTTGATGAATCGTAGCATTTCAGTAAGATTATAAATATAGCTTCGGGACTAGTTTGGGACGCAGTCTTTTATAAATTTTTACCTTAACAATAACTATAGTATGACATTAAGTGATCGCACAAGACGAGGATGACCTCAGTTTTATGATGAGAAAACTGGAGCAGGAATATACAAAGAATGGGATGGAAATAAACCTAAAGAAAACTGAATACTAAACAACGGAGAATACAGAAATAAAACAGCTGGAAATAGACGAAGGTAAACAAATCAAAGGAACAGACAAGTATAAGTATTTAGGTTTCATAATATCAAACAAAGGAACAACGGAGGAAGATATAAAAAATAGACTAGGACAAACAAGAGACTGCATACGAAAATTGAACCCGGTACTATGGGATAAGAACATCAGCATGAAAACAAAGAAAAAAATATATAATACCATGGCAAGAAGTATCCTCACTTATGGGTGTGAAAATTGGACAATAAATAAGAAAACCAAAAACAAAATAAGAGCAACAGAGATGGAATTCCTAAGGAGAAGCTGCAGAGTAACAAGAAAAGACAGAATAAATATCATGGAGATTAAGAGGAGAATGGGAATGAACTCCGACATAATAGACTACATCGAACAGAAGAGATTAACATGGTACGGACATGTCAGAAGAGCAGACCAAAATCGGTGGATAAATAGAATAACAGAGTGGAGCCCGATAGGAAGAAGAAAGAGAGGCAGACCCCGAAGATCTTTCAGAGATGAGGTGGACGAAGCAATGAGTAGAAGAAACCTACAGGAAGGGGACTGGCTAAACAGGAAAAATTGGAGAAAACGGTTGAGTGAAGGAATACAGTGAAAACTGTGGAAATCCTTGTATATATATATATGACATTAAGACGATCGGAGGACACAACTGGAAGCAAGTGGCGCAAAATAGAAAACACTGGATTGATTTGGGGGAGGCCTATGTCCAAAGTTGGATTACTTAAGGCTGAAGAAGAAAAAGAAGAACTATAGTCTAATAATTCAGTAGCTGTCAATAAAACTATATTTTACTCCACGACTTTAACATTTTATTTTATTATCGTCGATCAAGAAGAATCGGACACAGGGAATTTAGAAACAATTCTAACTTACACTTACACTCGAATTTGTCCAAAGACACATAATATTTTAAAAAAAAAATCCCTAATGTCCAAGTTGAAAAGGGAAAGAAGAATTAGAATAAGTTTTTGACTTATTTGAGAATGAATTAAAAAATATATCAAATATTTTTTGACAAATACGTGTTAATGCAATCATCTTCATTACATTAAAAACATTTAAAAACGAAACATTTAAAGATATTTTCGTCGAAACATAAATACCTACCTCAATTATATGAAAGCAAATAGAAGTGAAGCAATATTCAAAACATTAAACGAAAGCTTTCTCTATGTATATCATAATTGAAATCATGGCGTTAAATGAAATTCAAGTAAATTAAGATAGGGGCCTTTCGACTGCAAGGGATAGTATCGATTCAGATTATATTTCTCTCCAACATACACTCACGCACAAAGATATAACTAATTAAAAGATCATTTTATTCTGACAGGCAATCCCTCTTTTGACTAGTCTTGTAAGGGGTAGGTAGCATGTTCGTTATTAAGAGGATATGAATGTTGGATATGATTGTGAAATATATTTCTGGTTCTCGCATTACGTCCTATAATATTTCTTATTAATATATTTCTTTAATTATACGACGATGAGATTGTATAAAATAATATTCCCATTAGAGAGACAGTGAAGAAAAAAATACTAGAAAACGACAACTAACTTTAAAAAAGAATGGAAAATCATTTCATAGCTTTAGAGTTTATGAGAATTTTCAAATCAAAACTCCGCTCAAATGATCGATGGGTGGATTTAATGTAATGTTGTCGGTTATAAGGCCGTATAAAGATAATTCTTGAGCTGAGTTAGCTCTCTACTTAAGTTAAAAAATTAAAACAAGCTTACAGTACGAAAAAACTACCTCGCATTACCTCGGGCAGATATATTAATAACACAAATAAGTAGTCTAAGGTAAAACAAAGGAGAAAGCGGACGACCAGATTGAAAATGAAAATATTCTGCGCTTGACTAGATGGACCAATAGATCGAATAAGCCTCATTTAGGTGGAATGGTTTAACTTTTAGATTTTTGGTATTCCTTGCCTTTTAACCGTCTAACTTCTTTTGAAATTCCACTTCTCTCCCCTTTTGTTGTATTTCTAACAATAACACTGCTACTAACACTGCTAAATACATTGTTGTTCATTGTAATGTACACAACTCGCCCTCAAGCAAGACAATCTCACATCTTACACAGCACTACTGTAGCCTGTCTGGTCTATTCTATTTCCTCTAAGCGCGCTGACAGCCCGGATTTTATTATAAAGGACCCCGCGCACCCCCAACTAGGCTTCCTGGCTGCCAGTTAGACAAATATCTTATGTCGAATATAAAATGAATTCTTTATAGTGTATTTTTATGTATGAGAGAGTAATAAAACAATAAATTATGTATGCAAATCCCTAAACTGTTGATACGGGTGACTCAATGAAAAACAGATATTTGTCAACAAGTTTACAGAAGTATATAGGAAAACAATTTTAAATTGAGTATGACCACCAGGTATAAAGGTTGGAGCAGAATAGAATACAATAGTTGTGAGGATTACTAATCCCTAAATAAGGTTGCCAGTGTCGGAGTGATGGAGGTTAACAGGTACTAATGAATTTGCAAGAAATGTAAGATGTTTATTTTATTGGTTATATATAACCAATAAAAGTTTAATAAGTACCTACCTATTTGCAAAATAAAGTTTAATTCTTTAGATAAAATAAAACGTTTTATTTTATCTGAAATGAGTGCATTCCACGAAGTAAGGGTTTCAACAATCAAACATTTAATTCTTTAATTCCAGGAATCTACGACAGTAATTGACTAGATAATTACCTTCTAAACTTATTCCACAGAAAATGTGATAGTGGGTTTTTCCATTTTGTAGGAAGGTCCAAGTGGCGTATTCAAAATTCTTAACAGTTCACTAAAAGTAGGTACTTCAGTTGCAAGGTGCAGTTTATTGTGTATAC
The DNA here is from genome assembly GCF_040954645.1 of Diabrotica undecimpunctata. Taxonomy (NCBI): domain Eukaryota; kingdom Metazoa; phylum Arthropoda; class Insecta; order Coleoptera; family Chrysomelidae; genus Diabrotica; species Diabrotica undecimpunctata. Next base: position 145,466,277 of record NC_092808.1, read on the forward strand.
TAGTGTTATGGAAAATTTGGAAGTGCCGTGTAAACGCCGAAAAATTGGTCCTCTAACAGTTAATGAAAAAACATTAATATTTAATTGTTTTAAATCATTTACAGACAAACGTTTATGTGAAAGTGTTGATGAGACTGTTGAGTTAGTTAGCAGTACACTTGGTGTTGGGAAATCTACGATTTACAGAGTTATTAAAGAAGAGAAATGTGGTAGTTTTCAAATGCCACGTAATGCTCCAGGGAAACCAAAATTTCAAATAGAATATCATTTTAAAGAAGGACTTCGACGGAAAGTGCATGAATTCTTCTTTAGACAAGAATGTCCAACATTGGATAAAGTTCTTGTCTCAGTTCGAGATGATAAGGATTACCCAGAAATGAGTCGAAGTACGTTATGGAAACTTTTAAAAGAAATAGGCTTCCGCTGGAAAAAGAATCCCAGAAAGTCTATTTTATTAGAAAGAAGCGATATTGTCATATGGAGAAGACATTTTCTAAGAACCATAAAGGAAATGAGAAACCAAAAAAGAAAAATATTTTATCTTGATGAAACATGGATCAACGAGGGTCATACACCAAATAAATTTTGGCAGGATGAAACTGTTACAAGTCAAAGGCATGCTTTTGTAAATAACTTATCTACTGGTTTAAACCCACCATCAGGAAAGGGACGCAGGCTGATAATAGTACACATTGGCAGTTCAGGCGGTTTTGTTGAAGGTGGTTTATTAACTTTTGAATCAACTCGTACCGGTGACTACAATGAAGACATGAACGCTGATGTATTTCAAGAATGGTTCGAACAAATGATAGATCTTCTTCCTAAGAACTGTGTAATAGTAATGGATAATGCAAGTTATCACTCCAGACTTATAGAAGGACTGCCCACAACCAAGTGGTTAAAAAAAGACTTGCAGAATTGGCTGAGTTCAAAAAATATTACGTACCATCCCGGATCTATAAGAAAGGAACTTTATTCGTTGTGTGCCCTTCATAAAGAAAAATTTAAAAAATACGAAATTGATGAAATTGCCAAAAATCGTGGAATGACAGTACTTAGATCCCCACCATATCATTGTGAATTAAACCCGATTGAACTGGTATGGGCACAGATAAAGACTGAAGTTTCAAGAAAAAATACCACTTTTAAAATTCATGATGTTAAACAGTTGTTTTTGGAGGCCGTAAATAATGTAAAACCTGAAAACTGGGAAAAGGCAGTAAATCACACTATTAAAGAAGAGGAAAAAATGTGGAAGCTGGACAATATTACTGATAAAATGATCGAGCCAGTTATTATAAATCTTGGTTCTGAAAGTTCATCTTCTGAATCTGATTTGGATTTGTAACAAGTAGCTGTAAGTTTTATATTAATATTTTTATTCATCTATTTAACATACCTTAGACGGTTTTAAAAACTCTTTTTCTCTTTTGTAATTTTTAAAAATTAAAAAAAATGTGAATTTTTTAAAACCCTTTTTAATGTAGGCCAGTCAGTTCTAATATAGTGTGTGATAAAAGAGGTAACTTTTGTTTACATACACATAACACTTTATAACACTGAAATAATTCATTTATTTTTTACAATTATTCAAAGTAATTTTTCAATTAATCTTGAGCACGCCCATGGAGTGGTCGGAGCTACCAGTTAAAATTATGCTAATTACTCTCTCGTTCATAAAAATAAACTATAATAGAGGTTCAAATATCTTAGATTTTTATTTGCTTTTGGTATTAGAATTATTTGATTTATTTTTCATTGAAACGAAAAATAGCTTAGCCTAACTTTAAATATGTACATATTTAGTGCACGTCCTTCATCAGGTAGATTTTATTGAGATGTTAAATTCAATATCTGATTTCATCTATTGTTGATTTTTTCTATACAAGGTGACATTTGGTAAGGTGAGACTAAATTTTCGTGAATTAGGACACTTTTGGGGTAAGGTATAAAAACTTGGTTGAGATGCTAAGATTTATATTTATATTCATGTTTAATATGCTTAGAGAGTTTAAAAATAGAGTAATTTGTTTCATCCGTGGCAGTGAGACTATCAAGACCGTCGTTTGACATTTATGTTGTAACATAACAGTAAACCAAACTACTAGGAAGTAGGCTCAAGACACTGATATCCTTTGTTTCTCGAAGGCATCGTTGGTCAATCGTCATATATGATGAACGAAGTCGTTTAGTAAAGTAGGGTACACGCGAAAGATGCGAAAACATACAAACAAAAAAACAAGAAAGAAAAATTGTTCACAAAAACTGGTCGCCACTGTTTTTAAACCGCCATTTTACTCTGCAGCAGTTCTAAAGAGAGATCTGTAAGTTGACACATTTTTCTTACTTCTCTCTTGTTATTTGAAGAGGAAGACTTGAATGCAAATCATACGTGATGGGGTTTCAGATTAATACCAACACGCAGAAGTGAGCTTATCAATAAATGATAATAATGAGAGTCTGGACAGCAAACGTGTGAGCCTATGCATGATGATAAAATACTCGAACATAAATATCTCATCGATTTTGGCATTGTAATAAAAGTAATTTTATTTTTATTTGTTTTTTGAACCCAATGTACCGCTAGGTGTAGGGTTAATTAGACTACATTTTACAATTCATTACAATATTTAGAATATTATTAATATACTTATAATGTATCTGGTGCCAAATTTCTTTTCTCCTTCCATTGTATTTCTCGTTTTTCTGTCTCTTTTGTAAATTGCTTATCCCATCTCAATCGCGGTCGGCCAACCTTGTGTTTCTTCCTGTGCTCTGGCTTCGGATACTTTTTTACTAGTATTTTATAGTTCATTATATGTATATGACCAAGCTATCCAAGTTTCATCTCACTTATAATCATTTCTACGGTTTTCATATCTAAATTTGCTATTACCGTGCCGTGAACTACGTATGAATAACACTAAGCTCTATACAAAGATATACTCACAAATATAACAAATTGAAAACATTCTGATTAACAGATCCTCCTAAGATTAAAGCACTAAACTTTACCGATGTAGGTAGCAATCATGGTAAGCTGTTAGAAAAACATCTTTTAAGAGAAACATTGATGAAAATAGAAAAATTAATTCTTGCAAAGCATTTGGCAGAAGAACTGTAACTAAAACCAACAAAAACTTATATAAAATCTCATTGTTTTACCTAAAATTGAAAGAAAAGTACAAGGAGAAAAAAAGCATACTTTACATATCGTTGAAGAAGATGAGAATCGTATAATGATAATGAAAATAAAAAAAAGAGTTGTTAACACTGGTGAAAAAGGTCAAGGATTAATATTGGAAAACTTCAAAAAGAATTACTAATAACTGGTGTGGCCTTCAAAACAAATATGGCGAATGAGCCTTTCACGATGGGAATAGAATATCAAATTAACTCAGACAAACCAAATACTCATGGACGACTGAACATATTGTGACATCAGCCGGCTCATTACTCTACTGATTCCCGTCCTAACGGAGATGTTTTGACGTCATCGAACGTTCGAAGAAGCTACCTGTCTAGTCGAGAGGATTCCACACTGTTCGATAAAGCAGGTGGTCGAGATTACCAAGTAACGGCGCTCTGACGTCACGAAGCGGCCTAAAAACTTTTTGAACTAGTAGACGCAATGGTCTGCTGAGAGGCTTCGATGGAGTGGACCACTAAACTCCCTCCGGGGGTCAGGATTGAAGAGAGAAATGACATCTGAGAGCGTAGACTTTGATCGAAAGAGTAATGCAAATTTTTCGATGTCACTTATCTGACTACACCTCTTGGATCTTCTATTTCTTTTTTGGGAATCAACTGCAGCGTTTCATATTTATCTCAAATACCGAATGAACAAAATAAGATATTTCCTTACATTTAACAGTCTTTAATAATTTAAACCTATTTATATGTTAGGATCTAGTTGGTCCGATATCATAGTTCCCAAATATGCGACTTTGTTAAAATTTTGTACTTAGACTACATTTATTTCGAGATATGGAGGACTCCCACAATAAAGAAGGAAAAAGAAAATTGCGACAATCAAGAAGTTCAAAACAATATAGATTGAATTAACGATTGGTATAGTTAACACAAAATGAGTGTGTAAGCAGAATTTACGAAAACTGTATACGGTGTTTCCATGAACTTTCAACTAAAAATGTGTAAAAAAATTAATCAAGACTTAAGGGGAAATAAAAGAAGATAGAAAAACGAGAAAAAATTAAAGAAAGATTCAGAGGGGAAAAAAACAAGCTGATGGTATTAATTTAATTCACCACTATGACAGATACATACTTATGACAAACGACTTAAGATTATTTGATACTTTAGCCGAAAAATCAGTGAAGTCCATGAACATCCCGAATAATAAATTCAGGAATAATCTGATCGTATCATTAATTTAATTTTAAAATTAAGTTAAAATTAATATCTTATGCAGATTAATAAATTTAAAAATTAAAACGATCTCGACAGAACCGATTACACCAAGAAAACCGCAACAAATCAATGTTTATCTAAAGAGGAATATCTTTAAGGTTAAAAATAAAAATAGCACCTACCCTGCCAACCGAGGGGAAACCACCCTCTTTAGAATATTAATAGGGAGTGGTTGAGTAGCCATTCTTTGTCATGAAAATGCCACTACAACATTCAGTTTAATTTCATTTTAACTTGAAAACATCAAATGGCACTGTGACAAAAATAATTTCGTTATTGGTGTTACCACAATCTCATTATGCTAATGTCGTGTTGTTCTACGGGATAGAAATATAATAAAAGGGAATAGATGTAGTGGTTTATAAAAATAAGTAATTTAAACGTTACTAAAACTGGGGGGAATTCTATATGTAGATGTAATTTTATTAATGTACCCAATGAAAAACAGAAAAACCTATGATTCATTTATTAAAAAACCTGTGGTCTCTGTGGAATCTTATCGATCAATTTCACTCCAGGAAATTTTAAATACAAATACTAAATCTTATGTTTTTATCAAAATGAAAGATCCATTAAGTATTATCTTTCAAGTACTCTGACGGATTTAGACATTGGTCTCACTTTCTTGTCAAATATAGTAAAAAATCCCTTTTCAAACTGCCAAATCTTTATTACTTTTATTGAAACAATCTAGAAATATGTGAAAGTGGATCTAGTAGTTTAGCATCAATATCGCTGCTAATAAAAGTTAGAATTGAAATGTGTTCTCAACTTTATAAAAATATAAAACGGTTCTTTGTAGCAGGGATTTGACATTAGTCTTAAAAGCACGTTTGACCAAAATGTCAGTATCGAAGATCCTATTGTGATAGTATATTATGAAGATTCCATGATTAGATCACACTACGAACATCCAATGTCTGGACCTTTATGCGTGGAGAAAGACAAGCCCTCTCTAATCTCATAACATAAGGCAAAATAGAGTAGAGAAGGAATGTGGGACGAAGACTAATCTCTTGCCAGAGAAAACTCATCACAATGAGAAGGCTAACCCCTTTCAGATATGGTCGTATGAAGATCTTATTATGCTGTTACGATAATATGAAGATTCTATGATTGGATCACACTACGAACATCCAATGTCTGGACCTTTTATGCGAGGAGAAAGACAAGGCATCTATAATCTCATAATCCAAGGCAAAACCGGACGCAGGAAACTGAAGATGACTTTGCATATAATTCTAAAATTAAAGCTTGTTCTTCACGGTTTATGTTTGGTAGAAACGCCTTGATAATTAATCTCATATTTTTCTTCACTCTATTTACTAAGGTAAGTGAGTTTTCCAGCAACTAATGTGCAAGAGCAAGCTCAAGGAAATTATAGTCATCGCAAGTTATATTATTTCTTCTTGAATTATGCTAAGGCTTAACGAATTGCTTTACAATTTTAGATGCATTGTTTTTTGCTATAGTATTTGACAGACCTACTATATTTTCATGTCATACTTATCTAACTTTAGAAATGTCATACTTGACTAACTTTTGTGGAAAATTCTGTTTGAAAGGACATTTTCGTCGATAAAAACACATGGCTTATCTACAGTTATATTTTAATACAGTAAATCATAGGTTTTAAAGTTTGGATGACTTCATTTCATATGTCGCATATTGGTGTCAAATCTAAAGCCATATAGGTCAGTCGAATCGCAGGGTTTCTAAATGTCTAATCCTAGGACTTTTTCAGCTTCTTTATCTGTATAATTCACTAGATCGTTTTTATTTTTGTCCAAAAACAGTAAAAGGAATCAACCGGATTAGCTACACTTCAGTTCCACCAACTGTGGGGAGATTTTTCATCGTCGACGCCATCCTATAAACGCGTCGGTGTCGTCCTATAAACACTTGGCAATATCTTCCAATTCTGAGTCTAATAATAGTTTTAAAAAATAATAAAAACAAAATGTTCAGAAAATTCAATCCGATGTGACGGAACAGTTTTGGAAACATGGCAGGAAGCATTGAATACTGCTACTCATACAATTTGGGAAAAAAAAGTGTGAGGAAATGAAAAAAATTTATAGAAGCATGTTGGATGCGCGAAAATCGCATCGAAGCAATTAACCCAACTATCATTTACAATTTAAAGGAAGATACCGACGTCAGTGATTATGAGTAGGTATGGATCTAATTCTTGATTATAGTGTAAGGTAATATGTTTTCATTTTCCCATTAAGCAAAATTTAGAAACAATGGAATTTACATAATCAGTTAAGACCGTATTTTTGCTTGTCTTCGAATAAGAGTGCTTAACATATTGGGAGAATTTGTTATTAAATACGTGAACCAGTTTTTGGAACAAACAACAACTAGGTAAATATATTAAGAACAACAAAAGCCAAGAGAAAAAGCACTTGCACAGTAGTGTATATAAACTTAAATGTAGCAACTGCCCAAAACTTACATTGGTCAAACTGGTAGAACTTTCATGAAACGTATAGCAGAACATAAAAGGGTTTTCAATAATAGAAAAACGGATTCTACGTACGCACTTTACCTTCTAGACCATAATCATACTTTTATTGACAAATTTAAATTTAAAATGACTTTTAAAAAGTACAGACATAATTCTGAATGACAAACAGTTCTCCCCTAATCAACTTAAAGACTATAAAGTGTAAACACATACCAAAATAGATCACTTGAAAAAGGCACCCTGACCGAAACAGCTGTAGTGATCATAATTTAAAATAAATTTTGTAGAAGTGTTGAAAACAAAAGTTTTCAGTGTTTTATTGTTAGATTTGTTATTAACGTTCTTAGCACAGCGGACCGTTTAAGTCAAAGCTTTCTTCCTAATCGAAAATAGACGCAAATTTGTGACATGTACTATATGACCTATAGGCAGTTTTATTGAAATGATCTTATTGTAGAGAACTTCATACTTTGATTTTTCGATTATATTACTTGATACCTTTATAGTAATATATGTTTCTTATTTTTTTTTATTCTTAGTGAAGGAGTTTTTTGAAGTGAAAACTTCTTTAGCGACGCTATGCACTTTTTGGATAGAGAAAACGACTCTCGTGCGCCAGCCACGCTCTGCGCAGAATCTTATCCTCTGCACGAGCTAGCCGGACTAGCTGCCGGCAAGCCACGCGCATATATACTATATATATATATATATATATATATATATATATATATATATATATATATATATATATATATATATATATATATATATATATATATATTCTATAGTTCTATACTCTACGCTTCGGTTAATATATCTCCCGCTCGAAAACTATCGTATATTTGTTTCTACTATTCTGCTTCAAATTTCATCACATTTTCGTACATATTAGACCTTCCTAGGACTTCAAATAATTATTTCAAAACAAAAATAAGCCAAATCGATTCAGTCGTTCTCGATTTATTATAAAAAAAGTTATAAAAACATAAAATGGCGTTTGTTATTATATTTTATATGTAGTTATAAAGTATCATAAAATGAAGTTTAACAACGGATCAAATGAACTAAAACTGTAGAGGTAAAGTCGTATAAAACATTTATTAGCTACAAATAAAAAAAATAAGGGTCATTCGTCGAAATAAAAAATATCCTATCTCCTAAGTTGGACCAACAAAAACACTTCCACAAAATATTATTGCAATCGGTTTAGTAGTTTTTGAATATTAGCTTGGACAAACATAGTGACACGAGATTTTTATATATAAAAATATAGGAGAATTATTTGTATTACCTGACTTTTGCTGTTACCCTCGTAAAGGTATGGCTAAACATACAGTAATAGAAAAACCTTAAACCGCAAATAAATACTCCCTTAGAATTGAAATAATCAAAAGTAATAGTCTCCAAACAGAATTCCGAACATCCAGTATCAATTTAAATCAACGTATACTCAAAGGGATTTACCTGAAAGTGGCTCTACAGACCGCGTCTGACTGTAATGGAGTCGAGAAAAACATATTTGTTTTTTCCGCTCAAATAGAGGAACAAAATTGAAAAGGAAAGTGTAATAAGATCAGGTCCGTCCACTTCAGCCTCTCAGCCTCTGTTGTTTTTTTATTTGAGCTGGACGGAATCATGCATGCTGTTATCCGTTTATATCGCAACCGTTATTTACTGCTGTATATTTCCGAGGAAATTCAAAATAAAAACTATAGGGCCGGTTATTATTCCGATGGGATGCGAGCAGTTCTACGGTTATTTATCTTCTTAATGCTGCTGAATAAAGCACTCTGACCATTACCAAATTTTATGGATGAGTATTCATTTAAAACGTCGTATTTTACATATGTTGTTTGTTTATTTAATTGAATTCCTTAGTTATATTATTTTCGATATAAATAAAGTTTGAAATATGATTCTCAAACTATTCTCTTATAAAATTTGTGATTTTAATTGTTTTTAATGGAAATTATTATTATAAACTAGCTGAACCCCCGACCTTCGTGTCGCCTTAAAATTAATTGATGTATCAAAGTTCAATAAGCTCCACTTTCGAGTCCGTTAGGCGTTAAGTAACAAAAATCTATGTTTAAAACATTAAGTTGTGCTAAAACAAAGTTTAAGCTGCTGTCTCCAAAAAGATTTGGTTTTAAGAAGGGATATTCCAGAAGACAATGGTTTGGACAGGTATAAATAGTTCCCCAATCGGATCTCCGGGGGGAGCGGTCTTGAATGTTTCAAACGTACGAGCAAACTTAAAAAAGACATTAAAGATAGGCACCTGGAATACACGCAGCTTATTTGAAGCCGGGAAGCTGGCTAACCTAACTCAAGAAATGAGCAGATTTGATCTAGATATCCTTGGGATCTCAGAAACCTGGTGGCCTGGATCCGGTAAATGCACTACAGAAAGCGGAACATTCTTTTACTCAGGCAATGATGACCGCGATCATAGAAAAGGCGCCGGGATTATGATAACTAAAAGATTGGTGAGAGCTATCACAGAGTTTGTACCATATTCCGACCGCACAGCCTTAGTAAAACTTGAAGCGAAGCCAAATAATCTCAACATCATACAGGTTTATGCACCAACTACAGACGCATCAGATGAAGTAGTGGAAAACTTTTATAGTGAAATCAAAGAACTACTTAAATTGACAAAGAAACATGATGTCAACATAATTATGGGAGATTTTAATTCCAAAATAGGGAAGGGCTTTGAAGACGTAGTTGGACCCTATGGTCTTGGAACAAGGAACGAAAGGGGCGACCGACTTATACAATTTTGTCAAGAAGAAAACATGAGAGTTACCAACACATGGTTCCAACTCCACCCCCGTCGCCTTTATACTTGGAAATATCCAGCCGATAGAGCTCAGAACATAATAAGAAATCAAATAGACTTCATTCTTATCAACGGTAGATTCAGCACAACTGTCAAAAGAGCTTGCACATACCCTGGAGCAGATGTCCCTTCTGACCACGTACTATTAGTGGCCGTCATAAAGATCGCTCTTTTATGCAAGAACAAGCCTGAAACTCAACAACAGATAGCACTGGACAAACTGAAAGACCCAATGATACAAGCAGAAATAAGCAATGAAATAAACGCACAAATTCAAATATTGACGACAAACATTGCCGAAGATCTAACACCAACATGGAATACGATTACAAGTGCTGTAACAGACATCATGAAAAACAACTTAGGGTACAAACGAAATAACAAGAGGCAAAAATGGATGACAGAAGAAATACTATTACTAATGGAAGAACGACGAATACACAAGAATAACCAAGATGGCAGCAATATGTATGAAAACATTAACAGGCAAATAAAAGCAAAAATAAGAATAGCAAAAAATGAATGCCTTAAGCAACAATGTATCGATCTAGAACATTTACAACGACAGCACGACGACCGTAATTTACATAAAAAGCTTAAGGAGACTGCTGGAATATACAGAAAACGAAGACCAACTATCATAGTTAATCAGGATAACCAGATAGTGCTGGGTGAAAAGGAGAAAATTGATATATGGGAAAATTATATCCAGGAGCTCTTCCATGACGAAAGACCCATGAGTGAAGTTTATACAGACGACCAGCTGACTGGCCCTTCAATCACCAAAGAAGAGCTAGAAAAGGCAATATTAAATTCAAAAAACAATAAGGCACCTGGACCAGATGAAATCCCGTCAGAAATACTCAAATTACTGGATGAAAGGGGAATTTCAGCACTACACAAAATATTTAACTTAATTTATGAAACTGGCTGCTATCCTCAACAGTGGTTACGCTCTACCTTTATTCCCCTGCCCAAGAAAGTCAATGCAAAAAGATGACTCATTAGCCTGATGAGTCACACTTTAAAGATATTCTTAAAAATACTACATCAAAGATTATACAAAAAATGTGAATGGGACATCAGTGACTCCCAGTTCGGGTTTAGGCAAGGTTTAGGAACACGAGAAGCAATAGTAGCAACACAGGTGCTGGTCCAAAATTGTTGCGATCAGAAGAAGGATGTGTTCCTATGCTTTTTAGATTACCAAAAAGCGTTTGATCGTGTCCAACACCACAAGTTAATGCAGATCCTCAAGAAAGTTGATATAGTCCAGAAAGACATAAGATGCATTGAAAACTTGTACTGGCATCAAACGGCACAGTTAAAAATAGACAATTCTATATCCAAACCCATACATATAAGAAGGGGCGTTCTACAGCGATGTGTGCTTTCCCCTCTTTTATTTAACATTTATTCGGAAGCCATATTTCAAGAGTCTTTGGAGGATGCAAAGATGGGAATCAAAGTGAATGGAGTATTGATCAACAACATACGATATGCTGATGATGGTGTCTTAATTTGTGACAACATAGTCGATCTTCAACAACTTGTGACTATAATCGGAGAATACGGTAAGCGAATGGGATTAGAGATTAATACCAAAAAAACCAAATTTATGATCATCTCCAGAAACTTGGATGCACTTGATAACTCCACCATAACACTGAATACTAAGTCCATTGAAAGAGTGAGTAAATTTAAATACCTGGGATCGTGGCTTTTTGAAGACTGGGCATCGGACAGGGAAGTAAAATGTCGCATTGAGCAAGCTCGACAAGCTTTCGTAAAATTCAAGAAGGTACTGAATTGTTCAGAGTTCGATCTTCAACTGAGACTAAGGTTTACTAAGTGCTACGTATGGTCAGTGCTGCTATATGGCGTAGAGGGCTGGACACTCAAAACGAGGGATATAAACAGATTAGAAGCTTTCGAAATGTGGCTCTATCGCCGTATCCTAAAAATACCATGGACAGCGAAAATCACAAATATAGATGTCCTTAAAAGAATAAACCAAGAACGCCAACTTTTCGAATCCATCAAGAAAAGGAAAACGGCGTATCTAGGTCACATCATGCGAAATGAAAAATACCAGTTCCTCCAACTTATAATCGAGGGTAAAATTGAAGGCAAGAGAGGAATGGGACGCAAGAAAACGTCCTGGCTCCGAAACATAAGGCAATGGACAGGGATTAACGACATACAATCTCTGATACATATTGCAAGAAATAGAGAATTAATGGAAAATGTAATCGCTAACATCCATTAGTGGATTTGCATCTGAAGAAGAAGAATTCCACTTCAGATGCTATAACCTCCGCTACTGATTATTTATATAAGATGCTAAATAAAGGGATATTTTTGGATCTAGCTAAGGCATTTGACACTGTTAGTCATCAGCAGTTGTAAGGTGCTTTGGATGATCTTGCAATAAGAGACCTCAAGGCCTATGGGGTGCCTCAAGGTACTGTTTTAGGTCCTTTACTGTTTTTAATATATATAAATGATCTAGCAGCAATGAAAATACATGGAAAGATTATTTGTTTTGCTGACGATACTGTCATACTTTATACAGTGAGTAATTAACTACAGAACACTACAGAAAACTACAAAGGTATAAACTTGTTAAATACTACGCTAAAGCTTACAACTAAAATTTTACAAGTGCTAATAAATCAGAGGATAACTTTAGCAGATGAACAACAGGGTTTTCGTAGTGGGGGATCGTGTACAGATGCAATATTTGTTATAAAGCAAATTACTGAGAAATCACTAGAGTTTAATAGACCTGCATTTCTGTCTCTGATTTACCTAAAGAAAGCGTTTGACAGAGTAAGACTCAAAGATGTAATTCATCTTCTGTATAATAGAGAAGTTCTCCTAAATGTTATAAAAACTATTGAAAACATCTACCAAAACAACAAAATGGAAATCAGATAGATAGACAACTTACAGAACCTACAGAAATAGGCAGCCTAATAAGACAAAGGAATTGATTGAGCCCCATGCACTTCAATTTCAATCATGGATGAAATCATCAAAAGCGTTAACAAAGGAAGAGGATACAGAATGGGAAACAGAAAAATACTCTGTTACGCAGATGACGCAATATTGATAGCCCAAGATGAAGATAGTTTGCAAAGACTGTTCCACAGATTTAACATAAGAGCAAAAGAATTTAATATGACAATCTCATCTCAGAAAACTAAAACAATAGTAGTCAGCAAAGAACCAACCAGATATAAAATAGAAATTGATGGCATCAGTATTGAACAAGTAATGGAATTAAAATACCTGGGAATTACACTGTCTAGCTACGAAGACCTGGACAAAGAAGTGAGAGATCAAGTACAAAAAGCAAATAGACTGGAAGGATGCCTAAATAACACTATATGGCGAAACAGACACATTAACACTGAGATGAAGTCAAGAATTTATCAAGTCAGTGTAAGACCAATAATGGCATATGCCTCAGAAATAAGACCCGACACAGCCACAACGCAAATGCTACTGAAAACGGCAGAGATGAAAGTACTGAGAAGAATTACAGGAAATACGCTGAGAGATCGAAAGAGAAGTTGAAGACATGAAAAGAAAATTTAACGTACAGTGTATAAATGAATGGACATTAAATATAAAAAAATAATGGAATAAACAAATAAGCAGAATGGAGGAGCCCCGTATCGTCAAAATAGCAAGAGATAAGTCACCAATCGGCAGAAGTATCGGACGACCGCGCAAAAGATTTAGTGACAACCTGCCATAGAGGTATTAATCGGCCAATGAACAAGCAGAATTGCTTATAAAGAGGAAGAAGAAAAAGAAGACATCAGACCTACAACATGTGCAATCGGCAAATAACCAGAAAATTTTAAAAGGGTTATTATGTCAAGAATATCGATCATAGTTATCAAATATTTTAATCGCAGTTATACTCCATTGATAACACTAAAAGGAATTATCTTATTAATATACTTATATTATGATAACTAAATGTTACCAAAACCACATTTGTTTTCCACCGTTCCGCTAGCGGTGGCTTAAACATGACTCACTCCGTATATTATCCAATAAAGATCTAATTGACCAATTTGGAACCTTTAAAGGGGTCTTTTGACTTTAAACGACACCCATTTAATATCCGAAATTATCGCAGCCTCCAGAGCTTGCGTGCCGGAGATATCGGATCAAGTTTTTGCAATTGGAAGAATTCACAGTGTACTGAAACCAGATTATTTGTGGGTAGGTAAATTCTCTGAGGAAACATTAACTTTAATGGCTACGAACGGGCAATAAATGCTCACAGTCCAAGACATTTATTTTCGAAAACGAGAACAAAGTTACACCAAAAGTCGTGTCACACATTTTCAATGATTTGTCGCAGGACATTATACAGGTAATTCCCTTAAGGTGATTGAGATAAAAAGTTGTTGTGGGAGGCGATAGGCCTTTGTTAGATTAAGGCATCATTAATTCATAATTTTGTAGCCTGTAGATGTAAAAAATGTTATAAATAAAGTTTATTATGTTTTCAACTATACTTTTAACTGTATATTATAAATCAAAATAATTATATCGTATCTGTCAAAATAGGTTTAAAGTCACAAGTTTTTTGTTACGGAAGAATTTTTAATTTTTTGACGAAATTTATTGTTATTTGATATAAAGCAAAAATGCAAAAACTCCAGGTACCAACTAAATTTGTAATATCGAGTGCTGTCACCGCTAGCCACAATAACATCTTGAAGCCTTACTTACAAGCAATTTGCTACCAAGACTGTGTCTCCTGGTAACCAAGGTACAATGTTCTCGTCCATCTTTAGTTGTCCTGTAGTGCCACGTGCTCCATTTCATTTTCGCAATTTTTCTAATTACATCTTCCACCTTTGTCCTGCTTTGTAGGCCCTCGTATCATATATATTCTCCCAGAGAAACTCCTAACATGGCTCGTTCGAAGGCCCTCTATATTGTTTTTAACCTTTTTATAACTCTGTAAGTGTCAAGGCATCCATTACATAGGTCATAACTGGTAGGATCCAACTGTTGAATACCTTTTTTTTTAAATTTATTGGTATAGTTTTGTTTTCAATCCAACTACCGCTGCCCAATTTATTCTGATTCATCTAGTGATCTCTGCCATTTGATTCTGCTTGTCCAGTTTGATCGTGTGATCTAGCTATATACTCTTCAACACTTTCGATATTATTTCCATCTAAGTCTAATGTAATATTTTGATTTGTTTTTACTTTTGTCTTATTTGAATTCGTTTTTAAACCGATTTTCTCAGATTTTCGTTTAAGTTCCTGTATCATGCAGAGTAGTTCCTCTGTATTGTTGCTTGCGAGAACTATATCATCAGTAAATCTTAGATGACTTAAAAATCTGCAAGTAATTTTAATTCTGCGTTGTTCCCAAATTTATCTTCTTGAACGCATCTTCTATAGCAGGACTCAACAATTTTGAAGAGATCGTGTCTCTCTGTCTAATTCCTCTTTTCGATTATATTTTGCTTGTTGTTATACCTTCTGCTACGTTATACAGCCAGTATAAAGTTTTAATTTCCTCTTCAACAGATATTTATCAAGGATCTCAAATACATATCTTTAGGTACAGGCATTAACTCCGCACAGGCATCAAAGATTATACCTTCTCATAACATGAAACTTTTTCCGGCAAATTACTCTTTTGAAGAGACACATGTTTGGGTAAATCGTTGACCGGCTGTTCTTCAGAAGAGACTCTAGAACTGCCATCTGTTGCTCGTAATTTAATTCTCGTCTAGTCTATTAACAAGACTCAAATATGCTTCGTTGATATGTCTTCTAACTATACGATTAGAAGTATCGACATAAAGTACTTCTCAATCAAATCATTTACACTGATGCCCAAAAAACTATTATATCTTCGAGAAGGCTTTATGTCCTCCTTGTTCTGGTCTTCCTCTGTGTATTTCAGTCTCCTAAAAACGTTGCAATGTTCTGCTGATCGGTCAGGGATTCTGTTAGATGTCTGTCCACGCTCAGTAGAGAAAAAGGCTTACATACGCAACAGCGTAAACATCGTAAAAATTTAAAGTCACATTACCCTGTACAAAGTACTAGAGTAACTGTTTGTTTAAGGTACAGTTAAGGAAAAAATGTAAAAGAAGAATTTCAGTAACTCAAGTAATTTAAGCAAAATAAATAAAAAAAAGTGAACAAGTTAATTAAATCCAGTTCTTCTCGCCGTTCTAGTAAAGCTAAACAACTTTTATTACTGTTATAGTAGTAGATAGCTACTGCCAGCAATTGACGACGAAGAGCTGAATTTCCTTTGTGAAGATATTTTTGTACGGACACAAATTTATCAACTTATTAATAATCCAGTAATTGAAAGATCTTTAAAAGGCAAGGAAAAAACCTTTGGAACCTCTCAAGAGAGTTATTGGTAAATTCTTAGGTCACAAAAAGGGCGATAACTACGTCGCAAAACTCTTGTAAATGTATTTCTTCAGTTTCCCTATCTACATCTTCTCTACAGCTTCTTTTAAGATTTCCTTTCACGCAGAAGATCCAGTTTCCATAGATATAGCCTACGAAAACATTCTTCTTTAAGTGCTGATACTGCTCCTTTAAGCAGCTCAATAGAGTTACAGTTTTACTATTGTCTCAAATTATTTAGCCAAAATATACGTAGTCTTTCTATGCATTTTCTGCGAAGTACCTTTCCCTGTTTAATGATCTACAGCATAACATATTTCTCTCCTCTCATGAGATCGATCAGATACTTCAATTTCCTTATGTTAATTGTGTTTAAATCCTCCTTCTCCTTTTTCCTTTTTTCCAAAACGTCCATGTTCGTAACCTTCTCCACCCAGCCTATTTTTAAAAATCTCCTGCAAGTTCACATCTCAAACGCTTCTATTCTGTTGCTAATGTCCTTTTTTAACGTCCATGCTTCCAGTCCATATAATAAAACCAAAAACGCACATCTCAATATTCCTACTTTAGGTTGTACGCTCAAATAATTGCAACAAAGTACTTTTTTTATATTATTAAATGTTGATCGGGCTTTTTCTATTCTTAATTTGATTTCTTGTGTGTAATCGTTGTTTTTATATGCATGTCACTAAGTATGTATATCTATCCACCTGTTGTTGTTATGTCTTTGCAATGGTCATGAATTTCGTTTTTTGTAGTAGTTGTCGGAGACGGTTATGTCGGACTTTGTCAAATGCCTTGTTGTAATCAAGGAAACAGACATAAAGAGTTTGGTTAACATCAATACATTGTTGTAACAATATATAAAGGGCAAACAAGAAGTCCCTTGTACACAGGTTGAGTTTCTGAAGTTTCTGAAGCCAAACTGAGTGTTAGCAATAGTTTGCTCAAATTTTCTGAAAATTTTATGATGTATGAATTTCAGGAATATCTTTAGAATGTGTCTCATTAAGCTTATGATATGATGGCCACTGCATTGTCTAGCGTTAGCTTTCTTCGATAAAGTTACGAACATCGATTAAGTCATTCTTTTGGAATGATCTCTGTATAATATGTCGTGTTGTAATCTATATTTGATGTTCTGTAATTAGTTTAATGATTTCTATGTTTAGATATATGTCTCCTATTTGCCTTTCTTCTTAAAATAATTCCTGTATATATTGTTTCCATCTTTCTATTTTGTCAAGGATAATTTTACCTTTTTCATCTAATAGGATACTACCGTGGTTTATTTTTCTGATACAGATCAGTTCTTTCACATTCCTATCTAAGTTGAAGACGTCTTGTTTTTCCAGTAGTACTTCTATTTCGTACCTAGTACTTCTATTATTCGTACCATTTTTCCTTGGCGTCTCTTATTTTCTTACCAATTATATTATATACGAGTATACCTTTGTACTTTTCGATGTATTTATTCTTATATAATCTTCTCTTTCCATTATTTGCAGTATCTCATCAGTCGTCCATGATTTATCTTTATTAGTGTTTTTCTTTCACTTTAGGATCTTCTTATTATCTTTTTAAAAGTTTCGGTTTTCGGTTCGAGTATTCGTTTGGATCGATGATATATCTTTATTTTCTCTTAAATTTTTGTAGACAGCTGAGCCCTCACAACTGAGTATTTCAAGAATGAAAATTGTATTTCATTGTCATTACAACGTGGAGTTATACTTTTGAATCGGAGATCGAGGTCTGTAGCTGCATCAGCCCCAGGGCATGTCTCTGTCGATTTGATGGTGCTTCGAAACCTTTTTCTTATTAAAACATAATCTATCTGATTGTTAATACCTTTGTTAGGTCGAATAGCAGGTCGAATTAGCCTGAATAAAATGAGCAGTTTCGGTACTTAGTTGGGTAAAACTAAGTACTTAAGTAATAAAAGATTTAATAATGAATTTAAAGCGTAGCATACCTTCCTTGTATACCATAGTACATAGTACTACATTTAACTATATACTCTCCTGAACTGCACTAGCGGTACAAAGGGAGACTATTATATATTTATATCTAAAATTATGATTGGCCGGTATTATATGTTTCACCATAATATAGATATCAATTATTATTGCAATCTTTTTAAATCCATCAATTCTTATTTTTAAATTTCTAAACGATCTTAAAACAAGGAATAAACTTTGAGTTTTATACAAGTACAGGTATAGCAAATTGTAGGAAAATCTATTCAACAAAATTTAAATAGTAAATACCTAATATTCTTATTGACTTTAACCATTTAAAAGTAACGGTTTTTCATAATTTATAGATCAATGAACGCAACAGTACCAGTAGCTATCTAATATTATTAGTCATTATAGGAGGAAGTGGACAATGATTACACGTTGCTTTATCGCAATTTGCTAGCTTGTTTAACAATTTAACTCAACAAAAATGGTATCCGAGTGAAATTACGATGATTATTTCAACTGGATAGGTTTTTTAATGAGAAATAGTAATTAGCAGAGTAGACAAATAGTTATTAAGTGTTTATCATTCTGGTAATATGAGTTTTGTAATACGAACTTAATAGATGGCATTTACAATAAAATATACCATCGATATTATATATATATATATATATATATATATATATATATATATATATATATATATATATATATATAACGTTATATATATAATTGTAACTTTCAGAAAAATATTTAAGAAATTAAATATGCAAGCACCTGTTCAAAGTTAATCTAAAAATCAGAAATTAGTGTACTCCAGTAAAATGCGTTTTTAATAATTAAAAGTGATTCCATGAACGATTAATTATAAATAGGTAGATTTGAAAGGACAATATAAGAACTTGGAAAGAACAGATACAGCGTGTTAAAGTTAATTGACAGAACGACAGACAAACGCTCCAGTACACAGCACTGAGGGAGGTGGCTGAGAACAAGACAAGATACTTCTTCCACCAAGTTACAAGAACCTAGCTCGTAACTCCTAAAGGACAGAGACATCCTCAATAGAACTCGAATCCAGAGGATGTATAGAGAAAAACATAGACTGATTGCCCAACTAATCAGGGTCTAGCCAGGTGGTTGATGAAAACAGCTAATCAGGGAAGTAGGTACGGTGCCGAATGTAGTACCGACAGAAAAAGATGTCCAGGAGTCCAAAAACAGAGATAATCAGGTACACGAAGAGAATGCAGATCCATACATAATTTCTTTATAGACTTTTGTCAGGCATATCTCATCATCATCATCATCATCCAGCCCCGTTTTCACATCCATTGTTGGATATAGGCCTCCTCCAAACGTCTCCAGTTCTCTGTATCTCTAGCTGCTGCAATCCAGTTTGTTTCTATTCTCCTTAGGTCGTCGGTCCATCGGGTGGGTGGTCTGCCTCGACTTCGCTTGTCGACTCTTGGTCTCCACTCCAATAATCTCTTCGTCCATCTTCCGTCTTCCATTCTAGCAACATGTCCAGCCCACCTCCACTTTTGTTTATTGATTCGCAGTATAATATCGTCAACGCCAGTTCGTCGGCGTATCTCCTCATTTCTCACGCGATCTTTCAAGGTCAGACCCAGCATTGATCTCTCCATTCGCCTTTGTGTTACCCTCAGTTTTTCGGCAGTAGCTTTCGTTAAAGTTAGGGTCTCTGCTCCGTAGGTCAAGACTGGTAGGATGCATTGGTTAAATGCCTTCCTTTTCAGGTGAATTGGAATATTTGTTTTAAAAATGTCTCTCATCCTTCCATATGCCGCCCATCCCAACGTGATTCGTCTATTTAGCTCGCAGGTTTGGTTGTCTCTGGTTATTCTGATTTCATGACCCAAGTATGTGTATTTATCGATTAATTCTACCTTGTTGTTATTGATCTGTATCTCTTCGCTGGGAACCATATTGGTCATCATTTTGGTTTTCTCGAAATTTATCTCCAGCCCAGTTTCTTGTAGTATGTAATTCAGTTCTTGGAGCATGTCTTTGATCTCTCCCAGATTATCTGACAGAAGCACGATATCGTCCGCAAAACGTAGATGGTTTAATCTTTCTCCATCGATGGATATTCCTTTCTGTTGCCATGTTAGTCTTTTAAATGCATACTCAAGAACGGTAATGAACAGCTTTGGTGACATGGTATCACCTTGCCTGACTCCCCTTTTTATCTTTATCTTATTAGTTGCTGAATGTAGACTTATGGTTGTTGTGGCATTTTCATATATATTTTTAACTATATTACAATATCTATGGTCGACCCTGCAATCTTGTAGTGCTCTTAAGATGGACGGTAATTCCACTGTATCAAACGCCTTTTTAAAGTCTACAAATATCAATGCCAAGGGACGGTTATATTCGTTAGTTTTTTCTATCAGGGTTTTTAGGCACTGCAGGTGATCATTTGTGCCGTAATTAGGGCGGAAACCGGCTTGTTCCCGAGGTTGGTAAAAATCCAGCTTTGTCTCTAATCTGTTCGTTATTATTCGGGTGTATAATTTATAAAGATGGTTAAGGAGACTGATTGGTCTGTATCTTTCCAGGTCTGCTATATCTCCCTTCTTGTGTAAGAGTACAGTTATTGAATTATTCCACTTTGTTGGGATATTTTGATTCCATAGACATAGATTAAAGAGCTTTTGAATTTTGGTTATCAGTACTGAGCCTCCTATCTTTATCGCTTCCGTGACGACACCGTCCTCCCCCGGAGCTTTGTTATTCTTCATCTTTTTTAGAGCCTTGTAAATTTCGTCCAAGGAGATTTCTGGGATATCTTCGGAACCCTGATTTTGAACCTTCCTCTGCTGATATTCAACTATATCTAGAGTCGATTGGTTGCTATATATCTCAGCGTATAGGGAAATCAAGAATGGAATATTATGACAGAGCTTAAAATACCAATAAAACTTATCCAGATAATCAAAGTGTGTATGGAGTGGCTCTTATCTACTAAAGTGCGTGTAAACAGAGATTATGCAGTAGCTTTAAAATAAAGAATAGTCTAAAAAACTGAGGTTTGCATACCCAGTTGACATCGATCTGATAGAAAACTCAAAATTATCCGTAAAAGACACTTTTAGTAGCGAGCACCAGAAAAATTTGGACTTAAAGTCAATGAAGAGAAAACCAAATACATGTGCAAAAACAGAACAAACCGAAAAGATAGAATGGAACAAAACATCACAGTCAATACCCTACAATTTTGAAAGAGTTGACCGGTTCAAAATATATGGAAAACGTCAACAGGGAGAAAGAATTCAGAGTATTCTATAAGAACGTTAACATCAACAGAAAAGAATTCAAGGCAACCAAAGACACTGCAGAAGTCAGAATGGCGACCTATTACCAACAATGAAAGATGTATTGAATAGATGGATGGAATACTTTAACCAGGCACTTAATATAGAGGAAGAAGAAGAAAACCTGGAAGACAAAAGAGATGAGGTAAGGGGAACAGACGAGAGGAAAGAGGAAGAGAAGAAGAGCTGTTATGCAGCTTATAGAAGAAATACGAACACAGAAATCCATCTCCAATTATTGTAATATTGGAATACTTTGCACCATACACAAAAAAGGAGATATCTTTGAATGCTCTAACCACAGAGGAATTACGCTTCTAAATGAAGCGTATAAAATATTTTCCACAGTACTATGTCACCGTATGGCAACAGTAGGAAAATGCCAGGCTGGTTCAGAGGTGGTAAATCGACAATTCATCAGATTGCAACCCTGAAACAAATTTTGGAAAAATAATGGAATATGGCATTGATACTCATCACATGTTTATAGACTACAAAGCAGCCTACGACTCTGTGAATAGAAGAGAAATGTTCAAAGCAATGGAAGAGCTAGAAATACCAAATCAGTTGGTAAATTTAACAAAACTAACTCTTGAAAAAGTTAAATGTAGAGTACGAATTCAGGGTGAACTGTCTGAACTTTTTAAAACAAATAACCGGCTGCGCGAGGGAGACCCTCTCTGCTGTATGCTGTTCAATCTGGCTCTGGAAAAAGTAATACGTATCTCACAAATCACAACCACTGGTTCAATATATAATAAATCAGTGCAAATCCTGGCCTATGCTGATGATATTAATATTGTTGGGAAAACAAAAAACGCTGTACGAGAGGCGTATGTAGCATTAAAAAAATCAGTTACAAAAATGGGTTTAATAATAAACACCAACAAAACGAAGTATATGAAAATAAGCACTCAACCACAAATCCTACAAGCACTTGTTATAGAAGACGACATCATCGAAGCAGTGAACGAATTTATATACCTGGGAGCGCTCCTTAACACTGAAAATAATACTATCGCAGAGATAAATCGCAGAATTTTCACGCCCAAAAATAAAACTCTACAAAACAATAATACGCCCAGGCCTACCATGATTCAGTAACCTGGACTCTAACAAAAAATAATGAAAACATGAAGTTGTTTGTTTATTGGACGTTTCGAAAGAAAAGTACTAAGGAGAATCTATGGAGCAGTGAATGACAATGGAGTGTGGAGATGATACAACTTCGAACTTTATAGAATATACCAGGAACCTGATATCGTAAAACATATTAAGATAGGACGTCTGAGGTTGATAGGGCATGTAATGCGAATGGAACAAAATGACTCAGCTAAAAAAACGCTCCTTGATAGACCCATTGGTCAGAGAAGGAGAGGAAGACCCAAAACAAGGTTCCTTGATAACATCGATGAAGACATGAGAAATATGGGAATACGTGCTTGGCGGAGAAAGGCAATGGAGAGAAATTCTTGAGGAGGCTAGGACCTACGCAGGGGTGTAAAGCCAGAATGATGATAATGATGACCGGTTCAAATCTCTTGGAGTAATCATTTCGGTCGATAATGATGTTCAGGCTGCAAACCGCTGTCTGATTATTAATATATAGGTGAAAAACATGGACAAATGAACATGGACAATTTGAAAGTAAAATACTTTTTTTCGGTCTTCACCAAAGTATAACCTAAAATTATATAGAAAAAGAACGTTTACAGAAATAAAAGAGTTTATAATGATAATAATATTGTCCTGGAGATGTAGACAGGGCACGTACATAGACTGCATAAGAAGAAAGTTGTAAAAGCGGTTTGGGATGAGGTTGCCACACGAAAAAGACCACTTGGGCGTGCCAGACATTTTTAACAATAACTTTCAAAAATATAGATACAAAATTTCATACTATAATAAGTAAAAAATGTTAATAAACGCTTAGAATTATCATAAACAAATGTAATATAGAACCCTAAAATTCCACAACCACCATCCACCATCGGCTCTCTATTGATATATAAACAAGTGACAGAGTCTTGATTTATATCCTTAATATCCTGGTGAGAAATTTAATTCTCGTCTTAAAGATTTTTAAAATTAAAAAGATCGTAATATAAATGACAGTGTTATGACGTGCCGACTTTTTAACTTTCATTATTAAAAAATATTATTTCTGAATCTGCATTTCAATGTGCTTCATTCTCTAACTTTGACTTATATGAAAAATTAAATTAGTGCTATGGCCTTTATGAAATTTTTATTAAAGTAACGCAACTATAGCGAGCTTAATTATGTTTACAGAAATGTTTTTAATCAAAACTGCTTATTGAGTTATTTCGCTGGAACTAAATTTATGCATAGTACTGTCAGCGAGAACAGCAAATTCCACAACAAAGACGTACAGAATGTTTATGATTTAACAAAAATAACCACGTTTTTGTGAAATTTTGTGAAAGTCATTTAATGGTGAAAATAGGACTTATAATAATGTTAACAAATATTATATTCTGCGGTAAATGATATTCAACGATGTTCCCTTAAAAATGCAATCCTTTAAGATCGACCTAGTGTCATAATAATTATAAAATTGTTTATTTTAATTATGTAATTTAACACGTTAAGTGCCACGTGGTATAATGCGCGTGCCACGCCCAATTTTGTTGTTCGGACCGCGTGGCACATATGTTGTACTTAATGCAGTCTGGTATTTTAGGGATCGTAGCTTACACGGTGTGCCGCACTTGTGTAGTATTTATATGGAAGTTGAAAATATGTGGATCGGAAAGCCAAGTAGTGATTTTGGTCCGAAAAAATATTACACCTATATAGTATATGTTTGTCATTTGAAAAAATACAAATTAATAATATATTCCCTTTTGTAATATTTATTCCAAAAATATAAAATATGGTTACTTGAAAAATGTTTGAATAATATAAGACTAAAACAAAACCAAACGGAAAACATACTTCTAAACATAAGTAGTAATGTATACATTAAGAGCGTAGGCGCAAAATTTCGGGCCAATGCTTTTTAAATGCATTCATTTTTTTCGTATCCTGAGAATACTAATAAATATTTTTGAAAAATTTAAACGCAGAATGAAAGATTACATTATTATCGAGGGCCGAAAGTTCGTTAGAATAAACAAAAAGTTTCTTTTGAACGAGATATTATAAATTAAAAATCACACTAAATTTTCTCTTCTTTTTCACCCCTGTAACTTACTAAAATAAACATTATAGAAGTTTTCAGGGACTTTCGGCCTTCGGAAATAATGTAATCTTTCATTCTGCGTTTAAATTTTTCAAAAATATTTATTAGTTTTCTCAGGATTCGAAAAAAATGAATGCATTTAAAAAGCATTGGCCCGAAATTTTGCGCCTACGCTCTTAACATTTATATTATACCCACGCAAATACAATAAAAAAATTTTAAAGATAGAACTTCATGTTTTATACAGCTTTTGCTCGGGGTGTAGTAAAGACGCATTCAACACAATAATGTTTTTTACAAAGCATGCTTTCTGTACCATTTTGTTCCTCTGCGTAGACAGTGAGAATATGCTTTTATTTGGTCAGACAGGTCAATGTAAGATTTAACTCCGTTATAAATGATTATTGCTATGGGTTTTTCTACTGCACGACCTCTTTGCAATACTTCTTTTGTATTATCTCTATGAAGGGTGTTGAGCATAAACACATTCCTCTTGTCACGCCATTTCATGACCATAATTCCGGAATCACTTTCTCTGGAATATATTTCTTTTGGTTTTAATTTTTTTTGGACCACCTCTTTAGAATTATATTTTCGGTTGCTACGGAAGGTGCCCACCAGATGCGTCTTTCGTTCTAATAATTTGGTTGCCAAGGAGACACTTGTATAATAATTATCCGTATACAGTTCTCTACCAGAATCCAGAAGATCGTCCATTAGAGCAAACACTACATTCGAAGATGCTTGACCGCCATTTTCGGTATCCGCTCCACAATAAACCCGAAGATTATAAGTGTACCCTCCTTCCGTACACAACTTGTACAGTTTTATACCGAACTTGTGTCTTTTATTTTTTATATATTGCCTAAATCGTGTCGACCACGAAATGGTCTCGTCAATGCACACTTTTTTACCAGGCATTAACACTTTTTTAAAAAGAACTGTAAGGAGGGGAGTAATTTTGCAAAGTCTGTCGTCTGCAAAAGCATTAATATTATTATCGTTAAAATGCCACTTACTTAGCAATAACTCAAAACAGTTCCTCGGCATAAGACGGCTGATTTCATTTTGATATAATAATGATTTTTTCGAATACGATCGTATAGTGGGCAACTTACACAAGCCCATCCATAATAGGATACCAATAAACCTTTCCATTTCCAGATGATCAGTTGGAGTTCACTTTTTTGATGCGCGATTTTTGTGTCAGTCCTTCTTTTGTCAAACACTGCTCGCCATAGAGATTGGTTTCGTTAACCATGAGAGTAATCACTTCTTCACAAACAAATAACTCAAAAAAACTATAGGGATCCCTAATTATATAATCTTCATAGATTTGAGCTCTAGTACGGTGTTCAGTAGATTTATACCTCTATAATTGTTGGGGTCTAGAGTTATACTTTCTCCTCCGTGTTTTAGAAGCTCGTTGGTTATTCCGTCTAGTCCTGGTAACTTTCTATTTTTGAGCGAATTTATGGCTATCTCTACTTCCTGAAAACTGATTTCTATTTCTTGTCTTAATTCACGTACGTTATTGTGTTGATTATTATTTTCCTTTCCTTTAAACAGTTCCGTCAGGTATCTTTCCCATTCGTTTGCTGGTATATTATTGTATTCCTTCAATTCTTCCATTTCTTTCCGTTGGTTTCCTATGAATCTTCTTACCAACTACTTTGTTTCATTTCGTATTCTTCCATAGGTGTCTCGGGATTCTGGGGTAGTTGATATTTTGTATTTCGTGTAGGCCTCTCGTTTTTCTTAACATTTCTCTTTTATTTCTTTTCTGAATCATGGTGTATTGTTATTGTTTCTTTTGTTCAGTATGACTTAGCGTTTTCCTAGAGCTTCTGTTGGTGCTTCTTTAATGTTGTTTTTAATTTTCTCCCAGCTCGCGTTTAAATCTTCGATGTCGTCTATTTCTTTCAGCTGTATCTTCTGTGCTAGCCTCCTTTGATACATTTCTCTTGTAGAGTCGTTCCACAGTGCTTCTACATTGAATTTTTCCTCGGTGATTTCCTGTAGAAAATGTTTTGGTGTTATTTTCATTTTTAATTTTGATAGTGCTAGTTTGTGTTTACTCCTTGCGTCTGCTGAGTTTAAAGTTCGGATATCTAGAATCTTCTTTGGATGGAGTTTTCTATTAGTAAATATAAAATCAATCATACGTTTGTGTCCTCTGGAGTTTTCAAATGTACATCTATACTGGAGCTTATGGTCGAAAAATGTATTATTGATTCTCAGTTCATTAAAAGCACAGAGATTAGCCATTTGCGTTGACATCGTTTTAATTATACATGGACATCATACTCTTAAATTTCATTAAATCTTCTAATACCAGTTCGTCTCTCACCTCACCTACAATAAACAACAATATTTGGGTTATATTTCTGATTTCGCCATACCTACATACCATAACCTACAACATAAAAGCAGACTACAATAAACACAATTTATCTTCCAGATAACTTATTATTCGGTACTTTATTTGGCAAATAAATATTTTACATTTCATATGTCAGATAAGTTTATTCATGTCAGTTGGTAGTTCAGATTTCTTTCCTAGGTGGCGCTAAGTGTTTAAATCTAAACTAACATAAAGCTTTAAGTAATTTTGCCTATTAACTATTATCTTAAAATTACAGCAACCAATGTTTTTGGTTGCTGTAATTGTTAATGCTAAAAAATTAATCCTATTATTAGAATTATTATAATTACATTAATATGTAATTAATATTTTTAGTATTAATTAAACAAAAAACATAATTAAAATATGATTCACTTAGTAGATTGAAATGTCAGTTGGTAGTTCAGATTTCTTTCCTGGGTACGTAGTGACCCTACCGGACAAATAGTGTGACTTGTCATCCAAGCGTTTTATAACGATAGATATAAGTTTTCCCTATGTTGCAAGAAAATGTACAGAGTTCAAAAAGAGTTTTTTTTTTAATGCCATAGGCAAGTGCCATACAGCCAGTCACAACATGAAAATATTCTACCCAGAAAGAAGATTGTGTAGTACAATATAAAAAGATAATATAAATTTCAAACTTAAGTAGCATTACAAATTTTAAGCATTAAAATTATTATTAAGGATAGGATAGAGATAAAACATGGACACTCGTTTCTGGTCTAGGGACCCATCAAGACATTGATTCGGGCCAATGATTTTTAAATGCATTTATTTTTTTTTCGAATCCTGAAAAAACTAATAAGTATTTGTGAAAAATTTAAACGCAGAATGAAAGACTACATTATTACTGAGGGCCGAGTCCCTGAAAACTTCTATATGTTTATTTTAATAAGTTACAGGGGTGAAAAAAAAAGAGAAAATTTAGTGTGATTTTTAATTTTAAATATCTCATTCAAAAAACTTTTTGTTTATTCTAAGGGAGTTTCGGCCCTCGGTAATAATGTAATCTTTCATTCTGCGTTTAAATTTTTCAAAAATATTTGTTAGTTTTCTCAGGATTCGAAAAAAATGATTGCATTTAAAAAGCATTGGCCCGAAATTTTGCGCCTACGCAAAAAAGGTAATAACAAATGGGGTAAAACAGAGGTCAGGATTCTAATTACAGTTAAATATTCTCCTATATTTAGAGATAGCAGATAGCACATATTGTACGGAGGACAAATTTTGATGTTGACTAAATTTTTTATTAGAATTTCATTTTGTTTTGTGTATTTTTTACATTCGAAGAAAATGTGATCTAGATCACCTTCTTTTTGACAGTCTATGTACAGAGTTAACCAACTTTAAGTAATAACATTACTGGTATCTTTTTTTAGTTGGAATGCCCTGTATATTTTGATAGTAATAAATGGAGAACATGTATTCAAATACATTGATGTCAGTATTGAAAAGTTTTTATATGGTAGTAAAATAAATGTTCGCAAAAAATAAAATATTAAAAAAAACACTCTTTTGTATATGACTTCTGTCACCTTCAATTTCCATTTTTCTTGTTTTAACAGCAATTATATAAAGCGAGCTGAGCGTTAAACTATAATAAAACTTGTAATCAATTTCTTATTATTTCGCTTATTTCTAATATCTAACTTTAATTAAAAACGTCATTAAGGAATTTTTCGAAATAAAATGCGAATTACTCCACTGAAGGTATCCATAAAAATGTTAATTAAAAGACTCGGAGAATTTTCTCTGGGTTAGCTTGAATTATAACTTTACCAAGTGTTATTTCACTATGAAATTTTTGCCAAGTGAACTAACAGCGATGGAGTTCAATGATAAGGAGTTGATGCGAGAGGTTTCCAACTCTGCGGCGAAGTTAAGTCTACCTGTCGAGACAATGATCTAAATAACCTTAGGGCAATTTAATAAGGAAGCAGATACTTGCCATACACTACAGAATATCATTGCTTCTTGTTAAACTATACTCTAATTAAGGTACTTTAGAAGCATGTTTGTCTGATTAAATATTATGTACAGAATATGTCTGCCGTTTACAGGGTGGCAACATTAAAAATTTTTGGAATATAATCTCTATTAACACATTAACTACCAAATAGGAGTTGTGTATATGCATAAAACGTTGTGTACAATCGTAATTATATTTACATTATATTTTGTTGCTTAAATATATATTTCTAAAAAGTCCCAAATGAAGATTGTGGCAGGTTGCATGAATAAAAACTAATAATAATTGTTTTTATTATAGTCTGGAATATTTTATAACATTAAAACTAATTTATTTGGATATGCCACTTCTCCTTACACTCCACATGGTATCCGACATTCAATTTTCAACATTTTTTCTAACTGCGTATTCCCTTTGTTTTTCTTCCAAAGTGTTTTTTAAGTAATGTCCTAATACGATCTTTTCTTACGGTTTCGATAAATTATTTTGCAAAATATACTCGGGCGGTATAGCGTTTAAAGTCTAAAGGCGGACTCAAACTACTTGTGTACTTGGCAAGTACACACTTATTTGCCTACTTTGCAAGTGTACAAGCTTTGCAATTGTAGCATTTGTAAATTCTTTGGTATATATTGAAATCCCCTTGTATATGTATTAAAACACCGAAGAATAATTTCAGTATATTTCTATTTAATTTTGGCGTCGCCAGGTTGAAAATAAACCATTTTAGAGTATGTTTATATTTCACAGATGTATATTTTCTCGGCATTCCTTTGATCGTTAAGCCGTTTAATATTCTGCGTTTGAAATAAACATCCATTTAGGCCGCTGAGAAGGTTTAGCCGAAAAGATAATTGCGTCACTCCCGCTGAAGCCACTGTCAAAGGCAGTTGGTGTCGTCCGTGTTAGTCCGAATTTTCTTCAGATTCGTAATTGTTTCTTTGTTATGGAAAATAAGTAGTTTTGTGGCAGTTAACAGTAGCAGTTCAATGTGTAGTTGCACTCTAATTGTACCTGTTCCAGTTTTTTAAGGAGAAAAGTTTCCAAGGTTTGTGTTCCAGTGCCCCAACTTCCAACCTCAATAATTCGCAGTGTGATATACAGTTTTTGTTCGTGTGGCAAAGAGTTTAAGCCCATTTCTATCTAAAGCAATCCAGGTAACTTTTTTGTTTAAATTTTAAAGGAAAAGTAAGAATAAACATTTTTATAATTAATGGCTTTCATGGGAGTTTGTAAAGATAAATTTTTATTTGCAATAATTTATTTCTGTCACAATTTATAGCCCAGTAATAATTTTTTGTAAATTTTGTAGCATCTCCCACTTGTAAACAGAGTTTGTAAACGGAAAGGACAAAGTAAGTGTTTCTTTGTTATTTTGGTATTTATCTCTGTAACTATCTATATAGTAATTTGTGCCATTTATTTTTGTTTATTATAACTGTTTGTGATGAGACAACAATAAATGTTTGATTTATTTCTCTAAACCATTTGTTTATTTATTTAAAAAAAAAGTTTTTTGAGTTTTTTTGAGTTTTATTTAAAAAGATATATTTTGCATTTCTAATATTTATTTGAATAGTTACAACTAGTTGTTGTAATCGTCATAATTTGGCACCTCGAAGCAGCGTTCTCATTTTAAATAGCTAGAGGCCCTTCCTGTTGTTTTGTTGGTCCATTTGTTCCAGGAGATTCATGTAAGTACCTCTTTGTTTCATTTTTTTGTAGTTGCCCCAATCTAATCCCTTTGCTATTCAATTTATCCACGACCCAGCTACTCCAAATAAACCCTGAGCGCCGTTCGCATAAGTATCGATTATTTTGCTTGCCCTAGCTCCACCCCCAGTAACTTCTGTCCCCATTTTCAACCCCTTATAGCAATACCTATGTGGTAGTCAAAATATTTCGTTACACGATTGCGATGGCAAGCAGGGCGCTCATACAACGTGTACAATTGACAAGTACATGACCGTGAACAGACATCGCAAGTATACGCAAATATTCTTAAAAACCTTGACAACTGAATCAGTGGTATGACAGTCAATATGGATAGAGGTCGTCCGGAAAATCTCGTTTTTGCTTCCGCAGCTTTTGTTGTGATGAGCTCTGCTTATTTAATTAAATTTAAAAAAGAGAAGAAGATGGTGAAACTAAAACAGCATTGTACTCGTAGATAAAGAAACTGAAAAAAAATGTACAAATCTTTTTTGTAGATACAGCGCAACCCGTATATTGTAGGGTCTCAAACGGAAACCTTTAGACCATGTGACCATAAGCGAATCTTTTTTTTTTCTTTAGTTCATTTATAGTGTACTGAACAGATATGTTATCTTATATTTTGTTTCCAGGCATCATTAACTTCTTCTTCTTTAAGTTCCATATTCTATCGAAGGCTCTGTTGACTGCCGCTCTAAAAAGTTCTGCACTACTGCATTCAAACCAACAATTCATTAACTGCATTACGATTATTATGTTCTTTATGTTTGGTCATCCAAATGACCGGCTCATTTTTATAAAAATCAAGTAACTGCAACACAACTCATTTGTCCACTCCATTTCAATTAAAAAAACACGCACACATAAAACTTCTGTACACTCCTGAGGCCTCTGAAAACTAAATGAATAGCAGCAGTAACTGCCAATTATTTAAACATTTCGTTTGAGCGCCTCTGCAAGTATAGGCAACAACAACTACATATGTACTTCGCAAGTGTACGAATAATCGTGATCCCTTTGACTCGTGACATTTTTACTAACAACAGATGGAAAACCAATGAGTGGCAACGAGTAACAAATAATTGTTCGAGTAACCCACTCACACGACATGGCAAGTATACGAATGTGACGATTATTTGCGAAGTACACGAGTCGTTTGAGTTCGGCTTAATAATGGCATGTTGATAGCAAGGCAATACAGCACCCATAAGCATTTATAGCACCTGTGTCGATAATGTTTGTAAAAATAGGAAAATGCAATTGTTTCCGAGAAATCTGTGGTTGTAGATCATTATGATTAGACAAAGACATTTGTTTAGACGATTTGATCGAGTTGTTTCTATATCAGCTAAGTTTTTATTAGATCAAAATTAGTGAAAAAATGATCCAAATAAAATATAAAATTCGAAGAATCTTCAAAGAATGTTATGTTCTTCATTATAACAATTGTTGTGAAATAATTGGTTGTAATTCATCATCTTCACACCAATAAATTTGCTTCTGTGATAATGAATGATGCTTAGTTAGTAATAAACATTCTATAATTTTTTTAAATATTTCATTGTCATAGTAAAATTGTGCCTGTTATAACAGCAGCATATGTGTCACATATGCTGACCTTTAACAGGTGACTTTCCTTTTAGTGACTGCTTTATTTGTGATAGAACATTGTCAATTTCACCATTACTTCCAAAGGTTTTTGCAAGTCGAGCCTTAATTTTTGCCAAGTTGAAGTTATTTGTCGACTCATTTGATTCTGAGCTTATAGAAGCTCCACTTAAAGTAACCGAATAAATTTCATGCACATGAAGTTGCCCACAAAATGTGTGGCGGTCTCTTCTCTTTCCTCACCTGAGACACATTTCTAATTTTTACTGAGCCCACAGATGTTTTGGAGTTAATGGGTTAATATACACTTCATGATAATATTTAATACATTATTAGAGATATGTAAGACATATGGAAAGAGTTAAGGGAGACCTATGTCCAACACTGGACGCTTACATGATGTACAGGTGGTACAGGAAAGAAATTTATTTGTCACTACATGGTACAGGTGCTCAGTTTGCTTTTACTACAAAGTCAACCAATAAATTTTAAATCTTTCTACCAAAAGACAAGAATTGAAATATTGGGATTGAGTAAATGTTGGCTAAATTAATTAGGAGATACAAGAAGTTCTTTTCTTACCATATTTAGGACGTTCAAAAAATATAAGGTTGTCGATCGTCCAACGTCTTATTATCAAACGAACTGTTAGGCGAGTCTATAATTTTCCTTTTATTAAATGGGCAGAAAAATGTCCATAATCTAGTTTTAATCGTGTAATGACTTATAGAATTTGCTAACTGGATATGAAAGATGAGGAATGCTTGTTTATTAATTCGCTATTCGAGATTTGAGAAGAGTGAACTCATGGAGAGGCCTTTGTCCAGGAGTGAATGCAAATGGGTTGAAGAAGAGAAGAATATTTCACTCGAACAGATAAGAAGGAAATCTGTTGGTAATAAAAATATAATGTCTGTATTCTTGGGTGTTGATGAAAGCCTTAACTAGGGGAGCAGAATTTTTATCATAAATTTGACCATGTAGATTTTATCGGTAAAAAACGTATGTTGTTTTTTGGCTTATACACTTAGTTATTTAGCTAGTCCCTAAGATAAATCGTAAAACACGAAATTTAAAGGGGAAAGAAAAAAACTGTATCATTTGCTTCTGATCCAAGAGAGCAGTAGTTTAACCCAGCCTGAGCCGGCTCTGGCCGTTGCTGTTTTCTGAACCGTGAACATGGTGTAAATGTTAGACCTTGGTCTATTGTAACTCCTAGGTGCTTCGTTTTGCCACTCAATGGTCTGTCTTGTACTGTCAGCTGTCCTTCTGGGTTATCTCTTCTCTTTTTAAAGAAACCCGTTGGGTCTTTTCTCGATTTATTGCTATTTTTCTATTGGATACTCTATTTTTCTATTTTATCCAGTGCCATCTGTAGATTTCTTAGAGCAGTATCCAATTTAATATGCTTTAACTTCATTGCAGTGTCGTCTGCATAAAGGCTGATTAGTGTTCGGGGTGTTCTTGGAACGTCTGTTGCGTATATGCTATACAGGGGGGGTGATAAGACTGATCCCTGTGTGAATCAGCTTAGATGCAGGAAGATGAGTTTCATCATGGCCTTGCTGTATCCATAATCTCTCATTTTGTATGTCAGTCCTTCATGTCACACTCTATCAAAGGCTGTGCTTACATCCAGAAAGACTGCTCCTGTATATTGCTTGTCAATCCAGCGGCTATATATTCTGTAATTTATTGCTTCTGATCTACGTGCCTTTGAACATAAAAAAAATTATCCAAATTACCAACAGATCCAGAAATCTTGCAGTTTTCGTTCGGGTCAATCATCATTTGGCTTACATGTTGAGGTTGAGGGGGAAGAACATTGGAAAGAACATCCTGTGGTTTGTGCATCTTTTTGATGCACATTTTGATTAGTGCACCATCTAACCTAATTATTTTTGGCTTTAACCATATACTTTTGGTAATTTATATAGTTGTTTAAATTAGGTAAATCAGTTGAAGGTATCAAGGTATCAAACTAGAATGGTCGACTAGAATATGAAACATTAAATGACTGGTGTATATTTTTTAGATGATACTTCACTTTAACTCATATCACATTCACATCTTTTATGTTCGTCAATTTTCAACCTTACAGGAAATATAATGGCTCTAATTTACAAAAAATACAAAGTATTCAAAAGCAAAAACAGTACAAACCAGCAAAACATTTTCAAACATCCTCACAAATACCATCGGACTGATGCTGCCAATCATCACTGAAATCATTGAAACTACTATCTACGCCAACTTAAACAATAAGAAAGACGGTTGACTTTCTGGTGAAGAAAAGATTTGAACAATGAAATGTTCTCAGTAGTAAAATATACCCAGTCAAGTTTATGAAAACGGGTGTATTGGACAGACATGCCCTAATAAGGCTGATCCACTGCGGAAAACAACAAGTGTATCCAAGCAGATGGTACCCAACCACTAGACCTGTACACGCTGGTATAAGGTTCCAGAATTCTGTAATGGCTATCGTGAACAAATATAAGATGTACAATAAACCAATTGGCTGAAGTACAACCAGTTTATACAAACGCTACACTTAGTCTACAATTATTTGGGATTTTATAAGGTCTAAGTATCTTCTGCAACAATTCTATGGTGTTCTGTATTGAGAATAATTTAGAACTACTATTCCACTATTTAGAACAATTTATCACTACATTCGTAATTCAATCTACAGTCTCTTAATGTGTATGTGACATTAAAAATAAATATTTTTTAAATTTTGTCTGGTTGACTAACTTTTTTATTGCGGCAATTAGACGAAGACGACAACTTTCAGTGCCCTTTTCAAGCCGGCAAAGTACATTGTGATGTAGTCACGTAGAGTGTCCCGTCTTTTATAAATAATGTACTACCTCCTCGTTTGAGGATTGTATATTTATGTGTCGACCCGTTGCCTCTATTGATTTTAAAAAAATGTCTGGCAAAATACGTATAACACTCACCGTTTCAAATATTTTGACCCTTGACTTTAGAAAAACACGTAAGATAAAACGGATGTAATATTTAATCTGAATTTTTCGTGAGCAGAAGAATGACAAATAATATTTGATGGCGAGACGCAACTTAATAAAAGATATTTTAACATTATAATTATATTTATTAATTTTGTTTTGAGTTGTTAATGGAATATATGTATTTAATTCAGATATACCTAAAACTATTTTTTTATATTTTTCTCCAAATTTATGCATTGTATAAGGTAACAAAAACATATTTATCTTTTATAATATCATAAGAGAAAAAATTTTGCCGGCAATATCTTCGACTGGTATGAAAGTTTTGTTGCCTGGCAATTTTCGCGAATTAAATTTTGACACTTAAATCACAAGACGTCGATCGAGTGATTTTGTCAAAATGTCATAAGCGAAATTGCCAAAAGGCAACAAACTTCAATAAAACCAGAAGACAATTTTGCCGGTAAATAATTCTTTCGAATGATATTCGACAAGACCAGGGCCGCCGCTACCATGTGTGCCAAGTGTGCACCGCACACGGGCGGCCAACAATAGGGGCGGCCAAAAGCAGTCCACTTTTGATAATACTTTTTTAAAACGAAAATAAATTCAAATAATTAAATAGTAATAATTCAGATAATTCTGTGAACTCTAATATTCCAAACAATAATAATTATTCAGTACGTGGTAATACTTAAATGCGTTTCATTTATCATGTATACTTCTTTTATTCATCCTAATCTAAAAAAAATTTCGGACTTCAGTTATTTGAGATTTCACACGTAGATACTTTACAAGAATTTAGGCAAGTGGTTGTAAAGTTTCTGTTATAATATTGTTCATATGGTTATGTTTATAGATGGGTTATTATGTCTTATGTTCAGTCTTAGTTGAGAATTCTATGAATTTAGACACGCTTTTGATAAACGATTTTGTTTGTAAAATATAGTAGTGTACCCGTTTCTTTTGCATAGTAGGTACTGTATTTCGAAGTAACGTCGAGAAGAGAGCAATTTTATTCGCATACGCGTTACGGCTACATATTATTTGGAGAAACATTATTTGGACAACTTATTTGCAGTGTTTTTGGATTTATTTTGTTAAATTCGCCCGGCTTCGTTCTTAAGTGATAATTTCAAAATGTCCGAATGAAAAAGAAAACGACTTTCAGGTTTTTAATATAGAAAAATAAAAGAGGCAAAAACTGGGGAGAAAAAAAACTTAGCGGTGCACTGGAATCATTTTTGATGAAAAACATACATGAAAATATAGAAGACTCGGATATAAATTTAGGACCTTCAACTTCAAGCGAAGTCCAAACCCTAGAAAAAAGTACCAAACAATTGAATATTCCTGATTCGCCTGAAACGCCTGAACCTGAAACCACCAACCAAGACAGAACAATTAATGTTCCAGTTAATCTGGATTGCAGTGTAGGAAGCTCCAGCATATACTTGGTTTCAGATGATCCCGGAAAATGGCCTGCAAATATGAATCCAAGTGAAGTTCAATTTGTTGTTGAAAATTTTCCTCAGCAAATTACAAAAATTAACTTCCCCAGAGATACAAATAATAGGAAAGTTTCAGAAACTTATTATTATCGCACATTACCTAATCAATACCAAATTCATCGCCCGTGGTTACTTTACTCATTATCACTAAATAGTGTTTTTTGTGCACCTTGTAAACTGTTTTGTTGTGATGTAAGCAGCCGACAATTACTTAGTGGAATTAATGGGGTAAGTGACTGGTAACATTTAGCTATTATTTTAAAAAGACATGAATCCGGTGCAGCTCATACAAAATATTCTCAAAAACTGTTTAAACTATCTACAACATTAAAAAAAGGATTAACAGTTGACTCTGGTCATCAAAAATTATATGAAGTGGAGAAAAAACATTGGGGCGCACGTAAAACAAATAACAATTGTAGCAAGATGTGTTTCTGCTTTCTGCAATGTTATCTATAGAACATGAAGTGTGTGCGACATTGAACATTAAAGATATTGTCAAAAAGTTTTCCGAGACGAAAGCCCGAACAGTGCGTTTTTAGTTTTTTTATGTGTTTATGTTTCTATTCACGGTTTATTTTAAATAAATGGACGTTTAAATTAGGATATACATATTCTGGACGTTGGATCATGGTTATTAAATTAAGATAGTAGACGTTTAAATTAGGATATTGGAATGGGATATAAGGATATACATTAGGATAATATATGGACGTTGGATCATGGAGATTAGTCTAAATGTTCAAGTAATTATTTATCTATTTACAAATTATTATTGTTATATTATGCATCTTCTGCACATTTCTTTAAATCATAGTATGTATGTATAAAGTGTTGGAAGGGGGGCGGCAAATATTAAGTTGCACACGGGCGGCCAATACCTTAGCGGCGGCCCTGGACAAGACTGTTTCACGAGACAATTAATGCACCATATCAACTAAACAAAATCTTTATTTATTTGTTAACAATATTAAATATACAATTATTATAAGCTATATTAGTTTGCCCATTCTTTTCTACCAAAGCATGATTTTGTCTATTATTGACCTGTAGCATTTGGGAATTCGAAGGTCAAGCTTGATTTGTGGTTTTTGTTTTGTTCATTGGTCATATGGTTTTAGAGAGCTTGAACTTGAACTTGGTTTTAGAGAACTCCTGTTCAGAAACACCTAGCTGGAACACGGCTGACACAGCTGAAGATCGACGAGAATTGTTTGTTATTTTATGTTTTTTGTGTCTATTCCAATTTTTTCAACTGACATTTTTGTCCACTTAGATAAGGTGTTGATTCCAAGTGGACAGTTTTTGAACCAAGATCCTTCCTTCCAGTTGGGGTGATCGGTAAGAAAGAGTCTGTCTGATAAAATTTTTGGTCCCCTTTTTTCCATTAATTTTAAAAATAATCTAACTGGGCATAAATTTTCGTTTGATGATTTTTTTACCAATCATTTGCTGCTTGCCAGACTTTTCGAACGGCCTTGATTTGTTTTGGAAAAAATGCTGTTGTATTTAATTCGACCCGTAAATTCTCCCATAACATCAAATTCTTTCTGGAAAAAGTGAATCTTTCAGTTTACGGCCTCATTGCCTCTTCAAGCAAGTTCAAATGAGCAAAGGTCAAAAAACTTTTTTTGTGCTCCATCGGGGGTTTCCTCGTCGTAACTTTGGATGAGTTTTAATAGTTCTTCAGTGGATAATGCTTTTGAACTGAGTTTTCTTTTTTCTTGGACACTTTGAAGTTGCCTCCGCTTGGTATCTCTAGCCAATCTTGCACATTTGAAAGATATATCTTTGAAAGGGTCAATTTTTATGCCGTACTCCGTAAAATATTTTTCTTGTACCACTTTTGCTGTAGTATTCCACACTGACTTTACAGACGGCTCTTTATAGTGTTCGCCATTACCTTTATTCATGTTAAAGGCATATTTCTCGAGAATTTTTGCTAGTTGCGTTATGGTAGTACATCTTTCAAGCGTAAAATTTCTCACCAGTAGGAACTCCGAAAATTGGATCCAAATAGAGCTTCTGAATCTCTGCGTGTTCGATGGGACATTTTCCGAAACCAATTTTTTTTATTTTTTCACCTGACTGGTATCCAAATCTTCATTTTTCGTCTGGATTCATTATATCTGTCCAAAATTGATTACGACTCAATGACGTTTGTCAAAATGACAACAATAGATTTACCAGACACCTTCGTGACGGATCTGTCATAATTTTGTCGCTGAGAAGGAAGGAGTTTTGTCAGTAGGAAACGTGGCGTTGCTATGACGATTTATCAGTTAAAAATAGTCTAGTGGAATAGTCGTTAAAACAAAATATTTATGCAAAATAAGTAAAAAAGTACTGTACAAAATATGGTATACCAGGCATGTAACCTGTTATTTTGTTTGGATATGGTATGAAACAAAACATCTGATATGGAAGCCAGCGTTGCATTCTGAACACCGCATTTTTGCTCTATCATGGCACAAACCAAATCGAGTTGGTTTGTCCCGTGAAATCACCAAATGGTCTAGTCGGTCATAACGAATATCGACGTTTCCATTGGCCGATGAACGACCTCGAGGATAAGAAGCAGGTTTATTATTTTAGTGTAACAAATATATTGCACAGCGTCTTATAAATGATAGCTGAATTAATTTTCCTTCATGCGAACGATAAAGCTGATAGACAATATCAACAGCCATGTCAATGTGTTGACTGAGCAATGAAAGATATCATTTTTTCCATGAAAAGAAATGCGGTAGAGACTAATATTTTGGTCACTATGGTCGACTCCTATATTTACACTATACACATATAGGAGATGGGATTGTTTTACCTGAAATGATAAATAATACCAGTATTACCGAGGAAAATTGTCTATTTTGTTTCATCATCATCATTCTGGCTTTACAACCCTGCGTAGGTCCTAGCCTCCTCAAGAATTTCTGTTCAGTCGTTCCTATCCATCGCCTTCCTCCGCCAAGCACGTATTCCCATATTTCTCATGTCTTCATCGATCAAGGAACCTTGTTCCTTGTCTTCCTCTTCTTCTCTGACTAATGAGTCTATCAAGGAGCGTTTTCTTGGCTGGGTCATTTTGTTCCATCAGCATTACATGCCCTATCCATCTCAGACGTCCTATCTTATGTTTCACGATATCTGGTTCCTGGTATATTCTATAAAGTTCGAAGTTGTATCGTCTTCTCCACACTCCATTGTCATTCACTGCTCCATAGATTTACCTTATTACTTTTCATTCGAAACATCCTGTTTTCATTACTTTTTGTTCTAGTCCAGGTCTCTGAACCATATGTTAGGACTGGGTGTATTATTGTTTTGTAGAGTTTTATTTTTGTATTTCTCGATATAATTGTGGATTTAAGGAGGAGATTGAGCCCAAAATTGCATATGTTGGCCATGCAAATTCTGCGGTTTATCTCTGCTGAATATTATTTTCAGTGTTACAGAGCGCTCGCAGGTATACAAATTCGTTCACTGTTTCGATGACCTCGTTTTCTATAACAAGTGTCGTAGGATTTGTGGTTGCGTGCTTATTTTCATATACTTTGTTTTGTTGGTGTTTATTATTAAACCCATTTTTGTGGTTGATTCTTTTAATTCTACATGCGCCTCTCTCACAGCGTTTCCGTTCTCCCAACAACATTAATATCATCAGCATAGGCAAGGATTTGCACTGATTTATTATATACGGAACCAATGGTTGTGATTTGTGACATAAGTATTACTTTTTTTTAACAATATACAGGAGAGAGGGTCTCCCTGGCGCAGCCCATTATTTGTGTTAAATGGTTCAGACAGTTCCTCCCGAATTCGTACTCTACATTCAACTTTTTCAAGTTAGTTTGGTTAAATTTACCAACTGATTTGGTATTCCTAGCTCTTTTATTGCTTTGAATATTTCTCTTCTATTCACAGAGTCATAGGCTGCTTTGTAGTCTATTAATATGTGATGACTGTCTATATTTTGTTTTATATCTGGATCATTTTCTTGTTATAGGAACAACTTTACACGATGAATTGGTTGTAGTCCTACAATTATTTCTGTAATTATATTTCTCTCTATTTTCTTTTCTCATAATTTTCGAATTTTTAACATACCTATCTCTGTAAGAATATTTAACATATACTGTAACAATTGATATTTTGCTTATTGGGGGTTGAAAGGGGGACCTGAACAATTACTGGGCTTGGAGATAGAGTAAGCAAATAAATTGAAACGTTTGCGAACGGCTACTCGTGTTTTGGTTGGAGAGCTGAGTTGTGGATGACAATTCCTTTATTTGGGGGGACCGAGAACTAACTACGAAAAATAAATAAAAAAATACTTACAGAGGTGTCCTGGGCAATACTACACAAGAAGATTCCTAAACTATTTAAAAAAAGACGCCGTTTAGAAAGGTTTTTCTTTCCTTGCAGTTTAATACAAAAAGCACTGTCCCACACAAACTTCAAACAATCTTGATCCGACCCATGGGCGAAAAGATATCTGTTCGTTCAGACCCCAATTCGTTCTCCTCGCCTGTTTCGACCTTCAACTTCCACTTCCCGTCCACTCGTCTCTTTCCGTCCTAGTTTCTAACTACCAGCCAATCGGATCTCTTTTTAATCATGCTTTTAATTCGATAATGGACCTTAAAAGTGCTGGGCCTTCAAATTTTTGTGGGAATTTATATAATTAAGACGCAAATAGGCACTACGCAGTTAATATTTTCTTTAGATGTCTCGCATATACACCTGGGTAAACAAAACTTCAGATTATTACGTACAAGCCAGGGGCGTATCAAATAAATTTTATATATTGAAATATTCGGTAGTTAAAGGACAAATTCATGTTACAATACTCTGAAAGAAAGCTTAAGAAAAGGGGGACAAGTCATAAGATGGTATTAGAGTAAATGACCAATGATAAACAATATTAAATATGCAAACGAGACAGTCCAAAGAGACTCAATACATCCTTAGAAAGAGTCAAAAAAAATATGCTACCTGGGCTGCAATATTAAGGATACCTGGGATCAAGGCTACGAAACAAAACTCGTATTTAAAAAGCCAGAAACTCTTTTATCGGTCATAAGATGATTCTCTCTAACCTATCTTTGAGTACCAATATACGCATAAGAATTTTTATATGTTACATACTTAATATCCAAAAATCAAACCAGACATAACTGCTCGGGGAGCAAAAATCATACTCGCCTTTGCCGATGACGTAGACGCAGTAGCACAATCAACATTAGAAATTAAGGATATTTTCTCGAGCTTTGAAGAAGCTGCATTAAACATCATCGGTCAAAAAATAAATGAAGACAAAACAAAATACATGGTCGTCTCAAAACAAGAACGACGGCGAATAAGGCAAAACATTACTATAAATGATCACAACTTCGAAGTGATTAAAGAATTTAAATATCTAGGAGCAACAATCACAAATGACAACAAATTAGAGCGAGAAGTTGAAACGAGAATAATGGCAGGAAACAGATCTTTCTTTGCAATGCAACATCTAATAAAGTCAAAACTTCTTTCACGAGACACAAAAATCCGGATATATAAGACCATAATACGACCAGCAGTCGCGTATCGAAGCGAAACATGGACGCTAACACAAAGAGAGATAAATAAATTGCTGGTGTGGGAACGTAAAATTCTTCGAATGATATTTGGCCCTTGCAGAGACAGCGTGACAAACGAATGGAGGGGCAGATACAATAACGAACTAGAGTCTCTATTTGGAAAAGAAAATCTAGTCAAATATATAAAGGCCAATAGACTCAGATGGACAGGGCATGTGATACGCAGTAACGACAATCGCCTTATTAGCAATGTGTTCTGGGAAAGGCAGAGGGAAGAAGGTCTGTAGGGCGGCCTAGAAAAAGGTGGAAAGATGCAGTCTAAGAAGATCTAGAGAAAATGGGAGTGCGACAATGGGAATTACTGGCACAGGACCGACAAACATGGAAGGCAATAGTAAACGCGGCAAAGACTCACGAAGAGTTGTAGCGCCATTGATGATGATACTTAATGTCCTCCTCTACGGAGTAGAAATCTGGGATCTCAAAAAAGATGCGATAAAATGATTAGAGACATTCTCGAGAGACTAAGAAAAGGCAAAGATTAACACCGTAATTAATAGAAAATTGGCTCACTTCGCCCACAATATGCATAACAATAAATACCGACTTCTACAGTTTATTCTACAAGGAAAGATTGAGGGCAGGGGACGCAGACGTGTATATTATGTAGCTGGTCAATCTTAGAAAATGATCTAGTCTAACATCAACTGATCAATTTTGAGCTGCATTGAATAGAATATGATGGGTCAAGGTGGTCACTAACATCATAATACGATAGGTACTTTAGAAGAAGATATTACAAGAAGCTTGACATACAATAACTATATAAAGCTAGATTTAAAATAACAAGAAACCATGTGGGGAAACGGAAGTTAACTTGGCATGGTAATAGCGGTCAAATTCATGAAGACGACGTATATTTACAAAGATAAAAAAATGTTCAATATTTTTCTGCTAAATAATGCACAATTCTTCTTTATATTATTTTACTCCTTGTATATGCAAACACCATTTGATTTAAAAAAAAAAACTATTTAGTTAACGTAAATATGAAGCAAAAATTATTTTATAGAACTCACTCCTTCTTTAAACCAAATCTAATGCAGACAAGCGGTTAAAAAAGATTTAACGTCAATAAGGAGTTAGGGAGTAGCTAAGAACAAAATTGATGGCGCTAGGCACGGAAGAAGAGCCAGAACTTGTATCTTCATCATACCGCCGCTTACTCGAGCGTCGCGATGCTGAATTTGTCAAGCTGTAATGGATGCCGACGCGGTGGTCTTAATTTTCTTCGCTAATTTTAATCCATTTTATCTGTACTTATTATTCTTAATAAAGCTATACGACAACACAAAAAAGCGTAGACGATTTTAAAGAAAATAAGTGGGTATTATAAATAAAGATAAAAATCTCTTTGGTAGAATTAGTTAGGCCAGTAGCTACTCGAAACTTTGTTGTATAAATGTATACATGGTCTGAAAATTATGAAAAAAGCTATAAGTATAGTAAATTTGAAAATGATCGGTACAAATTTTATAGCAAACGTCTAAATAGAGAGTTGGTCAATGCAGAAAAAACGTAATAATTGATACCTTCTTATCTGAATTTTCACTCAACCTTATGATCACCCCGACAAACCTCAAATACAATACATCATAAACTGCAAATGCGCAAACCCTAAGGGATTAAGCAATAACTGAACGCCTCAGTGATGTAGGACATAAAATTACTTTAATAGAAAAAAAACTAAAATGTCAATATTACGAACCCACATTAATTTTTATACAAATACTAAATATTGGTTTAGGACATTTCATTACAATTTAATAATAAATATATTGCGGGTACTATCGTCATATAAACTTATAATTATATCTATCTAATTAGCCTTCTTCGGTCCATCTTTAGACATAGGCCTCCCCAATCCTGTTCCATCCTTCTCTGTCTGTCGCTACAGTCATCCACCTAGAGCCCACGTGCTTCTTGATATCATCTGCCCATCTCATTTGGGGCCTTCCTCTGCTTCGTTTATATTTCCACGGTCTCCAACTTATAAGAATTTTTGATCAGATAAAAGGCATATATCGAGCACAGTTTAATTTAATCCTGCCCAAGTATATCTTGCCCTATCCGGCAAGAACAAAATGTCATGTCAATGTCAATTCTTGTCAGATAGGCCGCAATTGACGAAATGCCCCTGAAGATGATCTAGGGATCGAAAGTACTTGGGCAAGATTAAATTACACTGTGCTCGATATATGCCTTTTATCTGATCAAAGTTCATTTATTCGAGCATTCAACCTTATATTTAATTATAAGAATTTTGTTCCATCGGTTTTCTTCTTGTCTTATATTGTGTCCGGCAAATCTCCATTTCAATTT
Organism: Diabrotica undecimpunctata; assembly: GCF_040954645.1. Lineage (NCBI taxonomy): Eukaryota > Metazoa > Arthropoda > Insecta > Coleoptera > Chrysomelidae > Diabrotica > Diabrotica undecimpunctata. The sequence goes on from NC_092808.1 coordinate 145,511,102, forward strand.
TGCAACTTCTTGTCTAACATCCCTCAGTTTTGTTTTTCACTTTTTTATTACTTTTTATCCATTAGTCTTATGTGCAACATTTGTCTTTCCATTGCTCTTTGGGTCTTTATGATTTTGTCCATGTTTGCTTTTGTAAATGTCCACGTTTAGGAACCATAAGTGAGAACAGGGAGTACGCAGTGATTGTATACTTTGGTCTTAAGATGCTGTTGATATCTTTTGTTTTTAAGTATGTAGCTTAGTTTGCCAAATGCCGCCCTAGCGAGTCTAACTCGTCTTTTTATCTCTGCTGTTTGGTTTTCTTTGTTAAGTTTTAGATTTTGACCCAGATATATATAATCCTGAACTTGTTCTATTTCATCTTGTCCGATCCTCATTGTGATGTTTTCATCTGCATTTGTTATGATTTTGGTCTTGCTGTAATTCATATTAAGGCCTATCTTTCCAGCTTCCACGTCCAGTTCTTTTATCATTTCAAATAATTCTTTTTTATCGGTTATCAATGCGATGTCATCAGCGTACCTTAGATGGTTCAAGCGTTGTTCACTTATTTTTATACCTTTTTCTTCCCATTCTAATCTTTTAAAAATATCTTCCAGAGCCTGATTAAAAAGTTTCGGTGATATTGTGCCACCCTGTCTCACGCCTCTATTTATTTGTATTGATTTTGTTCCTTCATATACTTTAATTGTTGTTTTGGCTTCTTATATGTATTGGTTATTAGTTCCGTATATCTGTGGTCAATTCAATGGTTAATGGTCACTTGTGCTGAATCCCTCTAAAACCAGCTTGTTCTTTCGATTGGTATCCGTCGAATTTTGTCGTCAATCTATTGGTTAAAATTTTGGTTAGGAGTTTATACATTACATTTAGGAGTGTTATAGGACGGTAGTTTTTCATATCTGCTTTATCCCCTTTCTTGTGTAGGATAATGGTTACGGATTCCTTCCAGTTGTTTGAGATTCTTTTTTCTATTAATATCTTGTTAAAAAAAGGAATGTAGAGTATTAATTACCACTTTTCCACCATATTTCAGCATCTCTGCAGTTATTCCATCTTTTCCATGTGATTTGTTGTTTTTCATTTCTTTTAATGCCTTCTTTATTTCTGATTTGCTTATTTCTGGCTGTAGCTCTGAGTTGACATTTTTTATTTTAGCCTTAAGTTGGTTTTTAATTTTTTCTGGTGATTCCTTTTTTGTTTTATATAATTGTGAGTAGAAATGGTGGATTATAATTATGATGTCATATTTAATGTTTGTTTCTACTCCGTTTACATCTTTTATTTTGTTTATTTTACACTTACCTAATTTCGGTCTTAAGCATTTCATATTTTTGTTGTTCTGTATTACTTCTATTTTTATTTCTTATTCTTTTCTCTTATTTTCTTTTATCATTCTGCTTATTGTTTTATTGATTTCTACATATTTTATAGATTTCCTTTTGTCTTCTTCGTTCAGCTTCCTTCTTTTACCCATAAACTTCTTTGTTTCTGTTGATATATAGTTGTTCTTTTTTAGATCCTTTTTTGCTATTTCTTTTCCTGATGTAATCATCGTTGCTGTAAGTATGTTGTCTATTTCGTCTATATCTTCATCACCACTGTCTAATTTTTGGGTGAATTGTTCTTTTAATAGGTCTTTGTATATCTATTTATATTGACCTAGTTTGTTTCTATCTACTAGATCCCAGTTTATGTAATTATATAATTATAATGAAACTTAGTAATATAAATTCATAATTACATACCTAAATACATAAGTTGTCTTCTTCCGATAAGGAGGCATCATCATCATCAGTTTCTTCATTTCTCGCAGAAATAATAATTGATTTTATTATTTCCTCTATTAACATATCAAGTTTCCAGAATGTTTCTTCCTCAGAATTTTCGCAACATATCCCTTCATTTGAGCCCAGCTAAGTTCTATGGGATCAAGTGATAAGGTGATAATCGCATCACTTTAACTCCATATTCTTTTGCTATTGCATCTACACATATTTCTTAAATTTGGGTGAATATTGTTTGCATAGCTGCAATAACTCTTTTTTGCGTAAACTTTTTGATGGCACTACTATTTCTTAGGATATTATTCAATTCAAGAGTTCTTGCTTTCTCCATTTAGTGTTAGGTAGGTAACGGTTTCTTTAATCTTGAATGGTAACTGGCATTGTCCATAACTATTACAGAATTGGTCGGTAATAAATATATCATTGGACTGAAATATTCCTCAAAAACATCAGCAGTCATTTCTTCATGGTAGTCGTTAGTAGAATTTGAAATAAAATCCAGCAAGCCTCCATCAAAAAATACTTTATCTCCATCAATATGAGTGATAATTAAACGGCGACCTTTACCATTTGGAAATTTTAAGCCCGTATACAAATCTTCTATAAAGGTCTGACGAGCATTTGTAACCAGTTTATCCTGCCAAACTTTTTTTTTAAAATGCCCTTTATTTATCCATGCTTCATCTAAATAAAAAATATTTTTGCCTTCTCTCCTCAATTTTCGAATTTTCCTTAAATATTGCCTTCTCCAACAAATAATTTCTTTTTTCTACTCCTTTCTTCTCTGGGCTAAAGCCCAGATTTTCTAGTGTTAGTCTCATTAATAAATCATAATTCACGTAAAGCTTTTTCATTTAGTTTTAACCATAGCTTTGTCTCTTTTTTCCTATAATTTAATAACTATTCGGTGACACTCGACAGCCAACGGTCCACTTTACTATGCAGCATAAAAAGTACGAAAGTAAATTGCTCTAGTAATGAAAATATGCTCTAGTAATGAATAAAGGAGATTTGGCAGGACAAAAGTATAAATTCCATAAAACAGACCGGCACTGAGGGAAAGAACCATATCATATTGCATGCGGTAGCATTTGATAGAGTGTGGCACAAGGGTCTTCTCTTTAAAATAAAAGCTCAGCTAACTGACCAAATCTACCTCCTCCTTAAATCATACTTGTCCGACAGATACTTCCAAGTTAAATACGAAGGTGCTCTATCCAACTACCACCAAATAAAATCCAGAGTACCTCAAGGCAGTGTACTTGGCCCATTCCTTTATCAAATCTTCACTGCTGATATTCCTATTAGCGAAAATACACTAATGACAACATTTGGGGATGACACTGGTATACTAGCATCAGACATCAACGCAATATTAGCATTTAACAAATTGCAAAATCATCTCAATGAAATAGAAGACTGGCTTCTAAATGCTGGAAAATAGACGCCAACACAAACAAGTCTTGTCAATTAAATTTAACAAATCGAAGAATTAGATCTCCACAACTACACCTAAATAATTCACCTATATCAATAAAAACAGAAGTAAAGTACCTGGGCCTTCATCTAGACGAAAAACTTACTTGCAAATCACATATTGCAGCCAAACGACGACACCTCACATACCACACCACAAACTGACCATCTATAAAACAATACTCAAACCAGTGTGGACATACGGAATTGAGCTGTGAGGTTGTAGCAAACCATCCAACACCAAAATACTACAGACATTCCAGTCAAAAACTATTCGTATGTTACTATTCAACCCCCCACTGGTTGACAGACGTCTAAAAAGACTTTGGCCAGAATATCTAGCTGCTAGGTAAATTCCAAAGAGTCGTCAATGGACGACACCTGTCACAAGCCAAGAACATACATCATATTTACTTATTACTGTATTGAAGTAGATTGTAAATTAGCAATAAATAAATAAATAAAAACAAATATTGCATGCGGTTGGAAAACATGTGTTTTCGTCAAAATCCAAATCGGCTGATTATCACGATAATATGAATACGGAGATGTTTGTGAAATGGTTGGAAGAAAAACTGCTTCCAAGTTTACATGAACCATCTGTTATAGTGTTGGATAATGCCCCATACCATTCGGAAATTTTAAATAAGCGACCAACAAATTCCAGGGCAATACATAACATAAAAAAATGGTTAACGAATGAAAATATTTTATTTCCTCAGGATTCTTTCAAGTCGGAATTACTACAGTTAGCCAAAAAGAATGAAAAACCAAAAATATTTATACTAGACGAGATTATACATAATGTACTAAGACTGCCCCCTTATAATTGTGAATTCAATGGCATTTAACATATTTAACGAATATACAATTTGGAGAAAATGCATGAAGTTATTAGCGTTATAAATTATATAAACGTCATCTTCAAACTCCAAAAAACTAAAACTGACTAAAGGCGCCAGTTAAAAGCTTAATTTTGCAATGTGACTGTGGTGTTGAAAGTTGACTTAATAAAAATACTGTGGTAGTACTGTGGAGTTAGGTGCAATTGAATATAGCAGATTTAGACTAGATCTTAATAGTAATACTAGTACCAAATCTCGAGGTGGTAGAATTGTTATTCTCAATAATAATAAACTTAAAGCTAATAAATGATAGCCATATTGTTACAATGGAACACTTCTGTGTTCAAAATGATTTTGGAGATATATCAGCTATTGTCGTTGCGTTATAGATTCCTTCAGGATCTCCACCTGAGGGTATATCACCCATTGCTCTTGAGTACATGGAACTACTCTCTTGAAAATGATCTTTACTTGTCCTCAGAAAACTCTAGCTAAAGTAGAATGTGAATCTTTCTCATATCTTTATTTTGTACAAATTAAGATAATACTAATCCAACGTGGAGTATTGGGTGACTTAATATCTGTAATTAGAAATAATTTATCAAACTTTGTCAGCCCAGCTTGCAGTTGACTTTTCGCTACCTAAAAATTCATCATATAGCACTATATTGAGATATTTTATTCAAAACTGATTTTTGCCAAGATGTAATTTTTTTGGAATGAAATAAATTGGAATACTTTCTTGAACTCCATAAATATTAATTGTTCAGTCAACAGTCAATTTTTATGAAATATTATCTAATGGAATATGAATCATATCTAAAAAAAGTACCCATTTACTAATAAAAATAGTGAACACATGCTTATAACCTATTTTCTGCTCTGTGCTAATTCTAAATCTATTGGATCTATATAAAATCCTTTAATGCAAACCATGGCACTCTTAGTAATATGTTCTTCATAGATTTGACTACAGATTCAGTCAATCAAAATGCGCTTAACTCTCACTTTACTTGCTCAAACATAACACATTGATTCCCCTTCTCTGTTTATCAGGTATTAATGAGTTGCAGCTGTATATCCTAATCTGACTCATAATTTAGAACGTGATGTTGTCGATTTGGTAGCTGGGCAGGTCACGTAGGTCACATAATGACAACAGGTGGACACGGAGAGTTCTAGAATGGAGACCAAGGACGACAACCAGAAGCATGGGAAGACCTCAAAAAAGATGGGTAGATGACTAAGAGCAGTGGCAGGCAAACAGTGGATTAGATTAGCGCAAGATAGAGAAAGATGGAAGCAATTTGGAGAGACCTACATTCAGGAGTGGATGGAAAATGGTTAGCAAATAAGATGTTGTCTCTTATTTGCTAATGTTGTTTCAAGGAAAGACGGCAGATTTTATTTCTATTAGTTTGATGTTGCATCTATTTCATTGGTTTTGTCAAACATCGTGCAATTTTGTTTCAAGTAAGGTTTTAAATCTAAATGCACCGACAGATATTCCACTGATACGGCTGTATTAGGTGTTTGGGGACCTAACTAGACTATCTGCATTTTTATTACAATCTAATCCAACGTGTGACGGTATCCAAAGGAACTCTACTGCCAAATTTTTGGTATATATGGTATAAAATTAGCTTAGTCTGGAATCGGATATTATAAAAGATTAAGCAAGTTTTTTTCTAGAATATAGTTTAGGGCTTTAAGTACGGAAAATAGTTCTGCTGTAAAAATAATTGTCTCAGGAGACAGTTTATAGATAGAATGTCAATGTGATATCAAAAAGCTTGCTCCTATTTCATTTATGGTTTCAGAGGCGTCCTTGTACATATGATGGTAACTTTTGTATTGTGTAAGAATATGGAGAAAATGAGTTTAAAAATTTGTGGTTGCCGTTATTCTTATTATATGCTGTAGAGTTAAGGCTGCAATGCGGAGAAGGAATAACCTGAGGAGTATCAAAAAAGGTACAGAACCCCTATTTCTTATTAGGCATATTTCCTGGAACCTGTTAGCTACAGCATGATGGAAAGCTGGATTTATAGTGTTAGTGTGAGGCTCTCTAGATTCAAGACTGGTGCAATATGCTCTAAAAGCAAGACCAGTAAAAATACATTTTATTTGATTTTTGGACTTCAAAGAAGTGCTTGACCGTTTTGGTCATAACATCTTAATAGAACTTTTAAATAAAAATGGCATAGACAAAAAAGACGTCAAAATAGTCCAAAATATATATTGGCAACAAAAATCGAATATCAAAAATAGAAGACGGTGTATCTGAAGAAATTGAAATCAAAATCTCTATCTGGTATATATTATTGTATGGCGTGCAAACGTAGTGGGACAAAATCAATAAAATTAATCGCATGAGATGCTTTGAAATATGGCTTCTGTGTAAAACGTTAAAAATACCCTGGACTGCTTTCCAACTTTGCAATTATGTGCGGCCACTACGATTATAAAAATTAGTTACCTAAACCATACTATGAGAAATAAAAAAATATTATATAACACTGTTAATCATTATGTAAAAGATTCCAGGAAAGAGAGGAATTCATCAGAGTTATCACCAACCTCCAGTACGAGAAGGCACTGAAAGAAGATCAAATAAGCATTGATTGTTTTAAAATCGATTAACCGTTAAAGTTAAAAATTCGTAAATTGCATAATATATTCATATATAGGTATGGACTACAAAGGAACATTAAGAAAACCAAGTTCATGATTATTTCTAAGCAACGTGCAGTAGGAAGGCTAGATATCGAGTGAAAACAAGTAGAAAGAGTGAATAAATACAAATATCTGGGAACCTGGATAAATGAAAACAATGACCAAGGTAGAGAAATAAGGACACGCATTGAAATTGCAAGACAAGCATTTATAAAAATGAAAACAATGTTTGTCAATCGAGACCTTCCTCTGGATCTGAGGATAAGAGCCTTAAGATGCTACGTGTTCTCGACTTTGTTGTATGGAATGGAAAGCTGGACACTAAAAGTTGATAATATAAAGAAGTTGGAATCATTTGAGATGTGGTGCTATAGAAGGATTTTGAAAATACCATGGACCCAACGAGTTACAAACACAGAAGTGTTAAGAAGGCTACAAAAGGATTGCGAGGTCATAAAGCAAATCAAAACAAGAAAGCTGGAATATTTAGGCCACATTACCAGAGGTGCGAAATATGAGATATTAAGACTCATAATGCAAGGTAAAATCAAGGGTAAAAGATCCATAGGAAGACGAAGAATTTCCTGGTTGAGAAACCTAAGAGAGTGGTATAGTTGCAGCTCAGTAGATCTTTTTAGAGCAGCCGCCAATAAGGTACGGATAGCTGTGATGACAGCAAACCTCCGTTAGGAGAAGCAACTACAAGAAGAAGAATAGGTATTGAATATTCTAATGTTTCAATATCTAATCATGAAATACAGTCAACTAATGCTAACAATTAAGACGTTAGAAAAATGGAATTAGAAAATGCTGCTATAAGAAAAAATATAATTTTGATACGCCACAAATTATTGCGACATCCAGTATATCTCAAATTTATTTTAGAATGCAACCTTTATACGCACTATTAATTTGAAAATCTTTGTTCCGTTGATAAGGTTTACCCTGTATTTATAATATCTAAAAAACTGACACGCAACAGGAAAAATATTCACATCGATATTTGTTATTAGAAAAAGTTCACATGTAGGTATATTCTTTTCCATAGCTTGTAATTATTATCTTCACTATATTCACAACTTATGTTTTGTGGTCACCGAATTAAGGATATTCTTTAAGAATTTAAATGTACTTCACAGTGCAATTCATCTGTAGATTCTGGCAAATGTCTCAATTCGTGATGAACCAGCGTACATCGGAAAATGCTCGAATCACCCAAGCCTGGAATGTTTCCAGTAAGGTAGATTGCTGTCGGACATTGTATCCCTGAATTCGATCTCGTAAATGTATAGGTATTTTGCAGGGCCGGATTTGGAGAAAGTTATTGTGATTTTTGTATAATAATATCCGATCATTCTTGACAAGCATCTGATTCATAATATTCATTTCTGATCATTTAGTTGTTTGTATTATGCTTATTATTATTACCACATTTATTACTTGCTGTTTTTAAGTAAAATTCTGCAGTACTGGTCGATGGTGAACATCTGCATTTTATATACGAACGATATAAAATCTACATTCACAACGACTCACTACGTCCATCTTTCCGTTATGAAACATACGCTTTCCCGCAAACTAGGGCTACATTAGGTTAGGTTAGGTTAGGTCACAAATAAAAAGTTTTTGTTTAACATTTATAATATGAATTCCAGATCCAGTCTTATCGTTATATACTATATAGAAAATTATCGGAACTGTTGCAAAAGTTTTTTTTTGAGGAAATTTCTAAAGATCGAATAACAGAGTAGATAATTGTATGCCTAATAATTATTGTAGCATATCCGTTTTTTTAATGCCTTTTGCTTGATCCAAGCCAGGTACGTTTGTAGTCCAATTTATATAAAAGTATAAAGTGGATTCATTCAGCCACTGTATTGTTTGCACAATATTAAATTTAGTAATGTTTAAGAAAGAACCACATTGTAGCTGTAAACATTAAAGGCTGTGTACACACCATAGTTCTAGCTTCTTCGCTTTCAATATCGTTATTAGTTGGAGGAAAATGTTCAATTTTACATCACATTTAATATTTTTAATAATTTAGCTTTTTTATATAAAAGACGGCATTCAAAAGTTTGATAGAGATCTCATTCATACATCGACTTTTGACTTCGATCATAGCTATGAGAAATGAATTTATTATCAGTAGTAATATCCCTAGGTCATTGATAACAGACGAGATAATTTCATGACAATCAAAAGCTCGTTCCTTGGTAACAGCACGAAGCCGAAGGCTGAGTGCTGTTACCAAGCAACGAGCTTGAGAAATTTGTCATGAAATTATGACATTCATCAATGTCCGAGGGATATTCGGCGGATAATTTTTCGAGAAAAAAAAATCATAACTCAACATAACGAAACATTTATTTATTAAAAGTACAGTTAGTGAAAGTACAATTATTAAAATTTAAGTTAACATTAGATTCGTTGCTGTTCTCTACTATAGAAGATCTATTACCACGCATAATATTTATAATCTTGTTGTGGTGTTCTTGATCGAGATTCAAGTATGGTTTTAAAGAATTCTGATTGCCATGACCAGTAATTTTTAGCAATTGTTGTTCTTCTACACCACTTTTTGCTAATTCGCTAACAGCAGTTGATCTATTCGAGTGATTTATTATCTTTTTCTATTTTTTATCAAAAAACGTGACATTTTGAAATTTATTTGGATGCAGTTGTCAAACTCGATCGTGTTGTCATAGGGATTGAAAATTGCACTGAATGCAATTATCAGTCTAATGTTGACATGATTGGGTGAAATTGTTCCACATGACACAAAATGACGAAATTTGAATGGTTGTTAGAACAGTCGAAAAATTATCTTTATTATAACACTACATCTATATTTTTCGTAAATTTGAACTTTTCAATAAATGCACTCGTATTCATTAGAAATTAAAAACTAAGGATATCAGTTCTGTTCTTGGGCCTGAAGATGCTGTAAAATGCAAACAGCAAAACCGGTAGCCCAATCATTTTTCGATTTCAATAAAAACCGATTATGGATTGTGAGTAGAGGACTTAATTCCATGCAATCCTTCCTCAGGATAGTCTCAGTCTATAATCTAATCAATAATAGTATACGATCAAGTTCCCACAAGTTGTCAATTATTGGAAGTTAATTTTACCAATAGGAATAAAACCACGCTATTGCGATTTACACGTCTTAAGCTCTGGGAGCACGCCAAATTATTTTAGACATGTTGCTATAGTTGAGTGGTTTTTTCTTGTTCTATGAAGAGGTGTAATATATTTCGCAATGGCAATTAAAAATTGTCACAAACAGACTTAAAAAGTCTTTTGTGATAGAGAGATGATGAGTATTTTAATATCCTAATGTATTTGTATATATCGGTCAATACTCTTATCACTTATGATCATCTATATTTCACAAATTAAAACTAAAAATGACAAGTAATAGTAAAAATTATCTAAGGATTTATTACTTTATAAATTCAACTATTACAAAAAACAAATAACGTACAGGCCAAACCTTTAAAATACTCATGTCCAATAAATTCTTGATGAATCATAAGGTTGTACCTTTTTTTACAAAGTATGTTAGATCAAATCGAAAAGTGAAAAGAAAGTACTTAAAAATCAATTAGTAGCAAACCAGTTCCGCCCACTTTACACTAACGAATTAAAATAACAGTACAGTACTCCTGGTGGGATGATACTATTAGTACCGCCTTTATTATTGATTTTGTCCATTACTAATCTGGAGTGGTAACTTACATTGTCCATTATAATAACTGAATGTTTAGGTATGACTGCAATTATTTATTCGAAATATTCTTCAATGAATCTCCATTCATGTCTTCGTTAATCACAGGATTTAAACATCCACGGAAAATCGATTTTTACTGCCAATATCACTGAGTTATCAACCCTTACCGTATGGTTCATGTAGAATGCTTCTCGAATGCTTTTATCTTTCCAAACTCTTCCTACAGAATGCCCTTCATTAATCTACGTTTCTTTTAAATAATAAATGTTCTTATTTTTAAAACAATCATCCAAACAATAATTTTGGTCTTCCTGTGGTCATCTGGAGAGTTACTTCTTCGGTAATATTATCTATTTCTTCAAGTCTTTTACAGTATTGGCATTGTCGTTCCAAACAAGGTTGTCCAGAAAGAACATCGACGTTGTTATATAGACGCCCTTTTCGATATACTAAGTCGCAGTTATACTGTTGGAGTCTATCTACCGAACAACTTTTCCTTCTGGCTTTTTAAAATTCATTAGCTACTGCAAAGCAATATGGTCAGTTCTAGTTATAAAATTTCTGTTATAAAGGAAAGTATGAAAATGTTATATGGCCTTTTCTACCGTTACATCAATCGTATTTCTTACACTAATCTTTTACATCTCGGCTACAATTGATCCAGTAAAATCTGTCTCGAATTCTGTCAAGTGTTCTTTGACTTGAAAATGTCCTTCAGAAAAGCTGAAATAAATTATTGCCAGAAAAGAGCTCCTAGCTATTATAAAAGCAGACTTGCAGGGAATATTCTCGGTCCACTTTCGATGACAGAGAGAGAGGAAACAAGTACTTAATGGTCGCAATGAATTATTTTTCAAAATAGCTTGAAATTGCACCACTTCCTAATCAAGAAGCCTATACAGTAGTAAAAGCATTCATAACACACGTCGTATCAAGACGTGGAGTGCCTTTAGAGTTACATTTTGATCAAGGATGAAAGTTTGAATCAGAATTATGAAAATTTTAGGTATTAAGAAAACTCGCACTACGCCTTTCCATCCTCAATCAGACGGGATGATACTTTTTAATGTTTGTCATTGATAATCAAAAAGATTGGTATACTTTAATTCCACTATTCCTGCTAGCCTATAGAAGTTCTCGATAAAATGTTTGAAGCTTCAACATGACAAAGCCAAGGCTAGGTTCGACATGCATGCTACTGGGAGAACTTTTGAAAGAGGTGACCCAGTATGGTTATACAATCCCAAACGTAAGAAAGGACTTTGTCCGAAACTTTAAGAAAACTGGGAAGGCCCGTACACCGCCCTGCAGAAAATAAACGATCTAATCTATCGAATTTAATTTTTAGCTAGAAGTAAACCCAAGGTAGTTTATGTTGAGAGATTCGCTCCATACCATGCAACTAATCTACCCTGTTGGCTACAGTCGGTGCCTGATATACCAGTTATTTGAGGTATATATATACAAGGATTTCCACAGTTTTCACTGTATTCCTTCACTCAACCGTTTTCTCCAATTTTTCCTGTTTAGCCAGTCCCCTTCCTGTAGATTTCTTCTACTCATTGCTTCGTCCACTTCATCTCTGAAAGATCTTCGGGGTCTGCCTCTCTTTCTTCTTCCTATCGGGCTCCACTCTGTTATTCTATTTATCCACCGATTTTGGTCTGCTCTTCTGACATGTCCGTACCAGGTTAACCTCTTCACTCCTCTTAACTCCAGAAAGTTTCTGTTTAGAAAGATAAAAACTGGTACGATTATTTATCCTTCAGAGTTGAATCGATTCCATTAATTGCGAATTTCTAGTACCGTTCATAGGTGTCTGTTTTGGGTAGGTCAACGGGCATTAAAACACAATAATTTCAATTAAACAAAAATGGTTGTTACTAATGAGGAATACGCTGATATACATTTAGTTTATTGCGAAATGAGGTGTAATGCTCGAGCAGTAAAGTAGATACGCTGAAAAATTTCCCGATTAAGAAAAACAAGTTCAGTGTTCCCGAAAAATAATGAAAAAGAGCGACATAATAATGTAACAGCACATCAAGATGTCACTTTAATGGAAGTTTAGGAAAATTTAGAAATTAGCGTTCGTAGACTATCTGTCATGTATCCCACAATTTTAAAATCTTCCACAAGAAATATCTTACTTAATGAAAATGTATATCCCTTCATTTTACAAAAGTACAATCACTGCTACAAAGAGATTTTCCTCCTTCAAAAATTTTCAAATAGATTTTTCTAGAAAATAGTGTATCATACAGACTTGTAAGAGTACATTTTAGTACTAGAATATCTGAAAATTTAATAATCTAGTATCACAAATGCTTAAAAGTTACAGACAAAAAAGTTATCTGATAAAATACGCGTGGATCTAAAACGGACGCCTATGAACGGTACTAGAAATTCGCAATTAATGGAATTGATTAAACTCTGAAGGATAAATAATCGTACTAGTTTTTATTTTTCTAAATAGAAACGTTCTGGAGTTATTAAAAAAACTACTTACAAGGTGCCATCTTCAAAGAGCTCTAGCTCCCTTAGGAAGCATTTTCGGACTAGGTGAATTGGGTTAAATCGTCTTAAAATTATGAGGAATCTGCGGTTTTCGTTTGTCAGGAGAGTTTCTGGATACCCTGTATATTACAGTAAAAATTTGTGGACGAAAACGAAGAAATAAAAATCTAGAAAGTTCGAAATGTCATCGATAAATCCCGAAATTTTTCGTTAAGTCTGGGTATTGTTAAAATGTATATAGAGACTGGAGTTAAAATGTATATAAAGACACAAAATTGACAGTTCAAGTGGTAGTAGTAATTGAGTTTTTGAATATAGAGATTGATGGTTAAAGTAAAATTAGATGGTAAAAGAAGTCGAGAAACTTTGCCACTTCAAAGGTCATTATAAATAAAGAGAACCACCGGCTACTCTCTCCCTCTCTCTAAGGCCGCACAACACGTGCAGGAGAGAGAAGAATGGATAGCAATCATAAGTTGAATACCATTTACAAGACAACTGTAAAGATGAAATAGATCTGAAACGAAATTAACGAAAGAGTAGAAAAATCAAAAAAATACTATTTTTGATAAAAACAAAAATTTCACAACAAACAAATATTATTGTATTAAAATCAATATATACAAGACCAACGTTCACAGAAAAAATACAAATGAAATGGTGAGACACTTTCAAAAATTGGACACCTTGGATGAAGACATGGAATTCTGAACAAATTTTGAAAAACCGGCAAAACATGGCAAGAAGCAAAACTAATGACAAGGAATACGAAAGGGTGGAGAAAATTTATAACTAATTAGAGGAACTCTATACCCTGCTCTCTCTTGGAGATTCTAGCATTAAGATATTATATTTCAGAACAAGCTATACGCGTTTTACAAGCAAAAATTAAGACCAGTAAATACACTGTACACTGATAAGCTGATGACAGTTTCAATAACATAATCTATATTGAGTTACCTGAGGGGTAAATATTGTAGGAATTATAATCGCTAGTGTTAATGAACTGTGATATTGGCGTGTAGTTATTTTCTTGTGACGTTTTACTTTTTTATTGAGTACTGAATACATCTGGGAACATCGTAAAATAATATTTGAACTAGTTGAAGAGAAAAGTTTTAATAACATGTCTGTTTTTGGGTAGGTCTTTTTAAAAGTCTAATAGTGAAACTACCTCTAAATGTACTTAGTACTAATTTCAAGTCTGTTTATATTGTGTTAACTTATTTTGAGAAAGATTCGATTGCTATATCATGATATATACAACAATACCCTGATTTACTTCTAATCAGTGAATTATATAGATCAACTTGTTTCTTGTTATTAGCTGTCCATATTTTTAGATAAAATTTTAGGTAGGTGTGCTCAATTTTGATTGATATAAATCTTGACTTTCACCAAAAAATTGTATATTTACTAAAAAACAGTGGAAAGTATCGACGCACGTGACGATTTCATTTCTATTAGAGTCTTTATCATAGCTAAAAATATGTCAAATCGCTTTTCATTGTTATAACAACAAAAATACGAAAAATAAATTCGCAAAAAATATTTTTAAATTTGATTTTCATTATCTATATTTGTAGCAGTCGCCAGACCAGCAGACTTCTGTTTGTAAACAAAGACACGTGACATATTATAAGTTTATGATTGAATTTAAGTTAACCGTAAATCGTACTTACCCCCTTAATTTTGGAGCTTTTTGGGCTTCACTGGCACAGAAAACACAGTCTATAAACAAAATCACTTGCAAACAAAAACAAATCAAAATTCACAAAGTAAAGTAGTGCATAAAATTCTGTTTCAATGTACACACGGTAAGTGATACGCAAATTATTGTACGTTATCGAATGTGTAGTGAGTGTCAATAACTTGTAAACTCATAGCGCCAAATGTTACGCTGTGTTATAGAGCAGAACGGTTGAACGTACTAGCGTCGAACCTTCCTCGATGAGCTTTCGACTCGGAATGAGAAGCGATATGCGAAACGAACGATTCGGGCGCAAAACACGACATCGAAAGCTTGTGAGTAAAGTGTAGAGAGCTTTCGCATGCTTGGACATCCTACCACGCGCAAGCTAGTATTAGGGGACGGCCTAGGAGGAGGTGGCAAAATTCTGGAAAATAGAAGAGGTGGTTACTGTCGGATATGTCGTTTCAAGTGTACAGTTGCATTGAACATAAGTTTTGATACTTCCCCGCATATATCTACATATTACTCCTCCATCGTGGAGCCAACATGTTTGAATACCTTAGTAAGCGCAATTTGCACCTGAAAGCCCATAAAGATCTGAAGATTTGCCCTCCAGCTTTGTCTGTGTATGCTGATGTTTTTTTAATGTGATATGATATTCGGTATCTTGGAGTTTGGGAAATAGGGAAACATTTACCAGGTAGCATATAAACATGTACGTTTTTCCTTTTTTAAAACAGCCAAAAAGGCATTGGAATAGGCATAATATGCTAAAAAGAACTTTGTGTGTTATGTGAATAGTTCAAAAGTTTTAAATAAACATACCTACTACACAAATCCGAATAATTCTTTTAATAAAAAATCGTTTCCAATAATTATTTCGATATCTATAGTCCAGTTAGTTGTTAGTCAGTTAGTCAAAAAAATGGTTGATTTTATAGTTTCAATAAAAAAAATACCACAACTATTCGAATTTTCTTCGCAGGGGTGGTTTGTAAAATTGAAGAGGTGGATTCCAAAAGGTCTTAAGTCAAAAAAGTAAATTTTTGAGGAACGAATTTTTTCTATGTTTAAGAATATAATTAAATGTTACTTTGGAATAGAATCAGTCATATAATTTGTTGGTTCAATTTCTTGTTTCAAGGCAATTGAAAGTAAGATTTGAACACAAAATCATGGCTTTTAAGAAGTTAAACATTTGATTTTTTTTTTCAAAACAACCTTAAGCAATTTTGGAAAATTCATGTGGGAGACAACTTCATATTATTATTCATTTGTAAGTTTATTAATAATCAGGGCTTGTCTTTAAGATGTCAGCAAAGGTTTAATAACTATCTAATTGCATAATTAAAAAATAATTTTTATTCATTAAAATCAATTATTCACATTTTAACACATTTGTCAAAATTTTAAAAGTATCTGTTTTTAAAAGTTGAAAAATCTTTCAAATAAAAGGCTCTAGTTCCTCATACACTACAGTATTATTATCGTTGGAACCATTTTGCACATTATTAAGTGCAGTATTATAAAAGTCTTTTAAACTGTCAGATAATGAAATAAATTTGAGAAGGTATTCCACATCTTTTTTCTTCTTTTCACTTACATGATTCACTAATGGTATAGACTTCACTGTACTGTTCACTCCTAGCAAATTGCATCCTTTTTTTATAACTTTAAAAGTACTAGAATCACCGCAGAAGGTGTTTTTAGCTTCAATGTCTTTATTACTATTATTTGAAAATGTAAAAACTCATTGTTCATTCATCAAAAAGGGGCTTCTTCAATAAAACTCGTTTGCAGCATCCATGAAATCAAAAAGTTCCCAGTCATTTCCTAAAACTTTAACTGTAGCTGAAGATGCAAACACTTTGTAGTACTCCTCTGGTTCAACTATTGTTTCTTTTCTTCTAAATATTTTTTCAAAACGTCCTAATACTCTATCAGGAGGCATATAGCTGTGTCCCCTGATTGGAAAGCAATGCTGAATATCACTAAACGCTCTGGAAGTCTGCACATAACGAAGTAGGAAACCCAAAACATTTTGATTTTTATTTTGTCCACTGCAAGCGTCAGCAAACAGTTGAAGTGTCAATGATTTCGCTGGAACATTTTAAAATTTGTCTTCCAAAATCTCCAAAAAGTTACATAGAGCTAAAACTACGCCATTGGAGCCTCGCCCACTCTGGTTTTTAGTCCATGTATACACTAGAATAAAATACCTCACCAACTATTAGTTTTGGAAGAGGCTGGTTTTGTCCCATGTCAAAATATACCTTAACTGCATACATTAGCTTCTGTTCTTTTAAGCAGTTCATAAAATTTCTTAGCTCGTAACTTGTGCAATATGTACTTAATAATAAGGGAAGCTTTTTCTTGAAGATCTTTGCATAAATTTATTTCACTTTTTCTTAGATCACAAAATGAACAAACGTCTGTCTTTGGACTGCCAAAACTTAGATTGAATTTCGTCTGGAAGATCTTGAAGAACTTTTCTGTTCTTTTTGAGTTTGTTTCCAAATACGCCACAATTTTTTAATAGATAACTCAGGGCTAAGGTAATCGCGGACCCTCTTACCTTAACACTTTTGAAATCAATGATTGATTTTATGAAATCAATCATTGATTGAGCTGTACTTGAATCTTTGGGTTTTATCCTAGCTCCTCCTCGCTTTTCACGAGGGCATACTCCTGACTTTTTTTAAAGCTTTAGTTAATCGATTCAATATTTTTGATGAACATTGTGTGATGGACAGGAATGTGGAATTAAACACACTTAATAAAACACCATTTGTCTGTCGTATGAAGAATTTTGTAACTGTTCGATATCGTGGATTTGTTTTATTTCTAGGCCTATGTTGCTTACTCTTGACTGAAAAGATATTTGAATACGAAGTTGTTCTGATCAGCAGCAGTCTTATGTGAGTAGATTTTATCGTAAAAGCTACTTACGTCATTAGGAGTCAATAGATATGCCTTACAAACATGACCTTCATGAGCACAAGGATGAGCTTCTTTACTATTTCTTGCGAATTTCTTGAGATTTTTGTCCCACAGGCCTTCATTTTTCTTCCGCTTCCTCTTCTTGGTACTATTAATGTGGTTTACAGATACCGAAAAATCACTTGTTACAAAATATAAAAAAACATAACCAAAAACTCACAGCAAATAGATGCTGAAAAAAACAAGGCATGGCTAAAGCCCTTTTGAAAAACATTACTAATTTTTAATCTGTATAGTATATTGGACTTAAGCTGTTATGGCATGAATTGTTTTTCTAATGATGCTCTAGAATCAGATATCCAACTAAAACCTCAAAATGTGAAAAAAATAACTTAACTCCTTTTGGAATCCACCTCTTCAATTGTAGAAATAATGTGGTGAAAAACTAAAACAGTAAAGGAATCTAAATTTATTGTCACTGTATAATTAAGTAATTCCAAATTGCTTGAATTTGCAATTATATGATTTTTTTCTAATAGGAGTCGTATTCATCCCTAAAAAATAAAAAGCAACCAACGGCACAAGTCCAATTTTGAAGTGGAGGGTAAGTATAACCCAAATCCAAATTTCTATACAGATCATTTGAGATAAGGGATTCAATGACATTGTTTTAAATATAACTAATGTAGGGGGTCAGATTTAGGGGTTAAACTGTGATAAAATCTTAAATTATGTTGTTTAATGTTAATTGATATTCATTCACCCTTAAAGTAGTTTTCACCCCTAAAAAATAAAAAGCAACCAACGGCTCAAGTCCAAAAGGGAAGTGGAGGGTAAGCAGTACCTAAATTAAATTTTTCATCCGGTGGTGACACGCAAAATTACAGGATATCGCCGTATTTCACGTTAATTTACTACAGTACATACAAAAAACTTACACCTCTAAACGATTAACGGAATTCTCAGAAAACCTTTTGCTGTAGTAAAAGGCGCGGTAAACTGCACCGGTGTTCTCCATAATGTTTAACACTTTGCTAAATTTTAGGTATAAATAAATATGTGTCATTAACCCATTGTTCATAGTTTTGCATATATTGTTACATTTTTTTTAATAGATAGTATTCTTGCATAATAATGTTATTTAATGTAAATTTCTTTCACCTACTTGTTTAATAATTTTTTTGTGAAACAAATACTACCGTGCTAAGGATAATTTATTTTCAAAGTAGATATACAAAGTACTAAAATATCACTTTTAATTTTTGTTAAAAAATACTTCGCAGTAAACTAAAACATTTTGTCAATTTATATATTGGTGGTTAGATTGACCATAGACTGTACCATTTTTGAGACGTCTGTGATTATTGTTTAAAGTTAGGGTTTTGGTAAATATGTTTAACTTTTTGTTTTCAAATGAAAGTACTAAAAATAAAATAATTATTGTGAGAAATATTTTAATTTGTTTATGTACGGTTTCCAACCATTTCTAAACTTTTTATCAAACATAATTAAATTACAATCGGCATTCCTAATGATCATTAGCCTAATTTGCTTATTGTGTTTAGGATCTTTGTAAGCGGTTATATTATATTTTACCTCTCATACACAACAGTTTCAGAAAATTTCTGTCATATTGATCTAAACTCAGTATATTGTAATTCAAACGTGTAGTTTCAAGTGACCATCATGCCTAGACGTAAGTTGGATATTGATGAATTAATTGCAAATGTGCATAAATACTTTACCATGGAAAGAGACAATAGTGGACCTTTAAAGTTATTAATATGTATAAATCTACGCGCTTGTGACGCACTCGGGATAAGTGAAAGTAAGCTTAAAACTGTAATGAAGACTGTCAGAGATTCTCAAGAAGATCTTACTGTGACTGAGTATCACGAAGACAAGAAAACAACTAGTAAACATTCTAGGAGGATTGACTTACCTAATGGAGAAAAATTTCAAATTTGTAATATTTTGTATCGAATGCGTAAAAACAATCAACATGCCAGTTTAGATACTTTACTGGCCAAAATAAGAGTAAGACAAGTTTCTGAAATTAAGATGACTTGTCTTTGGAAAGTTTTGAGAGATTTAGAATTTAGATTCAAAAAAGAAAATAATAGGTTACTTTTATGCGAAAGGAGTAGTGTGGTTCACAAAAGAATTAAATTTTTGAGAGAATATACTAGACTTAAATCTGAAATGGATTCTTGCAAAGGGTGGAATTAAAAGAATTTGGCAAAACCACAGCATAAAATCAACAAAACACACAGATAGCGAAGGCAAAAGATACATCCTTCTTCATGTAGGAGGGAAAGAAGGCTTTACAGAAAACGCAGATTTGTTTTTTTCTTCAAAATCAAAATCTGCTGATTACCATGAAAACATGAATGCAGATATGTTTGTTAAATAGCTTGAGGAGAAACTGTTACCTAGTCTGAGTGAACTAATATAGTTATAGTTTTAGATAATGCATCTTGCCATTTCGAGATTTTGAAAAAACAACCAAAACAATCGTGGAACGTACCGAGTATATAAAATTGGTTAGTTAAAAATAATATCAATTTTCCGGAATACGCCTTCAAATCAGAGTTACTAGAAATTTCGAAATGTAATGAAAAACCAACAGTTTATATAGTTGACCAAATTGTATCAAGTTATGAACATCAAGTACTACAGTTACCGTCGTATCACTGCCAGTTTAATCCCTTCGAACACAACTGGGGTATATGTAAAACGTATTATGATAATCACGTTGGATGCAGTGGATAGAGTGATGATGTAGTTAGGAAAATGTGGCAAGAAGCTCTTAAAACTGAAACTCCAGAAATATGGGCCAAAAATGTAAATAAATGTGAAAAATTAATAGAAGAATGGTAGATCCGGGAAAATAAAATTAGTGAAATTAATCCAGCGATTATAGATTTACATAATGATAGATGTAGTGAATTTAGTGACGATGATGATGATTTATAAATTTAAATAATCAGTAAGTACACTATTATAATTTTATTTACAAAATAATTGTACAGCAGGTTAACCATTGTATTTATACATTCATTATTAACCAAACAAACAATAATATTTAAAATTCCATTAGAATTTTTGTTTCTCATTTTATACAAATTAACTCTAACAGAGAATACAGGCAAAAATATTCTAAACAAAGTAAGTAATTAAAAAGATTATGGAGAACTCCAGTGCAGTTTACCGTGCGTTTCACTACAACGAAAGGTTTTCTGAGAATTGCATTAATCGTTTAGAGATGTAAGTTGGTTGAATGTACTGTAACTGGCCCACAACGATATTTTTATTGTTCCGAAAATCAGCGACGGATTACGTAGTCGTAGGTTTTAGTTGTCAGAAAAATTCTATACCGTCAAAAACGAAAATTTTATATATTAAAAATATAAGTTGAATATCCCTAAAATTAGTTTCAGTGAATGAAAAAGATAAAAAAGATAAACTTTCTCCATATGCAAAATATAAAAAAAATGTAATGTTTTCTGGAATTTTTCTACTGCCAAGACCTATAAACTTTTTTACTGCGTTCAACTGTATTATTGGTTTACTCAACATTTTTTCTGAAAACCCAAATGTCTTATTGTTAAGACTTAAATTCAGTGGACCTTAAAAGTAATATTTGTTTTATATTCATATAATTAGTTCTTCTTTTTATTAATATTGTTTTTTTAATTATCTTATTTTTAATATTTCTTCTCTTGTATAAAACAAATAATACCGGCGCCAAATCTTAACAAATAGCTTTTAAAACTTCTCGCTCTTCGCTATTTAGAGACTCTTAATTAGTAAAACATTTGAAAAAATCTATTACAAAGCTATTTACTGGCAACATTAAAGAGGTACTTAGTCTATTTTCAAATCAATGCAATTAATTTTAAGAGATCTAACCTTTCACGATGTCGACTACTAATCGGTTATTTTTGCACACCAACTACATTGTTTTTCACTTCTTTGGTATGACAATGAGATGCACTGAATTTGCTTTAAATAATTGAACATTCGTTACCTTAAGATTTACTGGTAGATTATGTAGACAACTAACGGCTAAATCATTTAGTGAACGTACTTTCCCCTTAGAAGAATTTGGACCTTCACCGGTATTTCAAACAAATGCTATTTTGTTTTGAATTACATACGTGTTTTAATGTGTATCTAGAAAAGTCTCAAAGAACAAAAACGAATCAACGGGTAAATTTATCTTTAAAAAGCGAATATGAAGAAAGCAGCCCCTTTAAGTTACACAGTTAAATGATTTAACGAAAGTAGACCTCACAATATAATGCCACGCCTGAACCTGAACCGCCTGAATGTTTGTTAGAATAGAAAAGAACAAATTAAGTGCTAATCGTGTTCTCGTGCTAAAAGTCCAAAAAACCTCGTGAATTCAAAAATGTTAAAATTGAGAAGCTACCAATTACGTATCATTATAAATATGTTGTTTGCTATACAGAATAGCTGTGTTGAGGTGTTTCTATACCATGCACTTAGGTTAGCATCCAGGATATTCTTCTTCGTCTTTTTTCTTCAATTTGATCTTGCAATGGAGTAGCTCATATCTGCCTTGATTTCTCATTATATGTCCCAAGTACTGCAGCTTACGGCCTTTCACGATGTTAATCAAATTCGCATCTTCATTGGTGACTTTGTCTGTCCACGGTATCTTCAGGATCCTTCTTTATAACCATAGCTCAAAAGCCTGAAGTCTTGATAGAGTTCAAGGTCCACGTTTTTACTCCGTACAGAAGCACTGAGTACAAGTAACATTTAAGGAGCCCTATTTTTGTTTCTAGGGTGAAGTCATAGCTCTTTAACACAGAGCTCATAGTAAAGAATGCACTTTTTGCCTTTCCGATTCGACATTTGATCTCTTGGGTATTCTCCCACGCATCATTGATTATAGTTCCCAAGTAGTTGTACTGTGAGACATGTTCAATTCTCATTTGGTTCACATACAAATTTGCTTCAGTTGTCCTTGCTCATGATGATTAGCTTGATTTGGCTGGTGTTTATATCCAGTCCATATATTCTCCTTGTTTCCGTTATTTTGTTCATTAAGTTTTGCAGTCCTTCTATGGTATTGGAAAACACTATTGTATTGTCTGCATACTGCAGGTTATTGAGCTTGACTCCATTCATTGAGATGCCTTCATCAATATCTTTTAGCACCTCTTCAAAAATGTGCTCCGAGTACAGATTGAATATCAGTGATAAAATTATGCACCCCTGTCTCACTCCCCTTAAGATTTTGACCTGATCTGTATATTCTCCATCCATTCGGAGTATCGCTGATTGATCCTAATACAGGTTAGCTATTATTTCTAGGTCTTTTCCGTCAATCCCTGTCCTCTTAAAATAATAGATGATAATAAAGAAAGAGACTATAATGATGTGTATTATATTTAAGATAATGAAAGAGTTTAGAAATGTTGCAGAGTAGAAGTTCTCAAGCAACAGATCATGATGATGAGGATTTTAATTGCAATCTGTTCTATGATGCCACAGATAATAACATTAATGACAGAAAGCTACGCAATAGAAATAAACCTAATTATCATGGTGTAATAAAATACTGTAAAATACTTGAGCCTAAAACTTATGAAAGGACACATTGTGAGGACTCCAACAAGTCGCAACAAGCAATGGAGGAAGAAATAGATGCCCTTAAGTATAATAACATTGGACTTGGTAAAATTGCCCGATGGACAATGATGATAGACAATAAATGGGTTTGTCGTATTAAGACTGACTTAAGCGGTAATCCTGTTGGCTATAAAATACGTCTGATTTCACGCGATTTTATGAAAGAACGTGGAATAGACTATGAAGATACTTTTGCGCCAGTTATGCGGTATGACTCAGTGCGAATTTTGTTAATATTAGCAGTGGAAAAGGACCTTAGACTTGTTAACATGGATGTACAGACTGCATTTCTATGTGGCGTGTGTATATAAGGCAGCCAATAGCTTTTAAAAGTAATAAGTTACAGAACTGATTTCTTTAGAATGTGTGAGTTGAATAAAAGCTTATATGGACTTAAGCATTCAGATGTTGGAACCTTAAGTTTGTATCTGTTCTTAATAAATTTGACTTAATAAAAAGTGACCAATGTGTTTTTGTTGATAATTCTGCAAATGCTGAAAGTTATTTGGCAATTTATCTTGATGATGGACTTGCCAGGTCAAAATTAGACAGTGCTATTAATAAACTTTTGCAAATTTAAAGCATTTAATAACTGTGAATTTAAATAATAAATTACATTTTGTTGCACTTGGGATTGAACAAGATCTTAGTGCTGGTACAACTGCTATTCATCAACATAATTATATAGAACAATTACTTAGTAAAAATATGACTAATGCTAATCCATGTAAATTGTAACAAATCTTTTTCGTATAGTGAGGTTGTTGGTTCGGTAATCATCTAGGAATCACCAATTGCCCAGATATTATTACATTTGCAGTTAATCAGGTAAGCAGATTCTCATTGGAACGTTGAGCAGTATATCTGAAATACACTGCTCATTATAAAAATATGTATTTGTTAATTTGTATCAAGGGTTTGTTTTTATATTTGTTGTCAAATCTTGAATAAGTGTGAACGTACTTCTGAACTAATGTGGTATGGACATTTGACATTTACGCGGGAGCGTAGAAGAGAAGAAAAATTGTTTATTTTTAGATTATGTTACATCTCGTCAAACTGTTTTAGAGGCGCATGTTTTGTTAATATTTCCACGCTTATTGTTTAATAAACTGTTTACTAATCGACCGTCGTGTGCTTTTATTTAACAGTTTGTTTTACACTAATAATTTTGTAAAGTTTTATATAAAATTTGGAAATGGAATGACTTCTGCGCACTACAAAAGTCATCACTTTGGAAAATTTAAAAGTTTTTCTTAAATGAGACAACTCTCCCAGAATTACCCTAGTAGTTATTTCATAAGGAAATTTATTTAACATATAAACAGTCCTTACTAATTAACATATTTTTAATAATCGAGTATAAAAACCTTTTTATTAATTTAACTGATCTTCTATCCCTCAACATTTAAAAAAAAATCTTGTAAACTTGAATAAAACACTGTGCTGTACAGTTTAACATAAATGGAATATTTGTATATAACACAGGAGGTCATTAAGCTTTTTAAAACCAAAACAGTAAGCGAAGTCACATATGAGATATTTCAATTATTTTTTGTCCTCGAAAGGACGAAAATATTCGTATATAACTCCACAAAGGCAGGTCTGTGTAAAATACAAGGAAAATTATATCGAAATTTTTAATTGCGTTGGCGTGTTTACTACTGTGTTTAGAGAATAATTCAAAAATCGACAAATAAAAATTAATTAGTTTGAAATAGCTTAAGATCCCACTGCAGGATTACTACGTTCATAATGTAATTAATCAAACTCACATTTTTACATACATTTGAAATTAGGGATCATATTGATAATAGGTTTAATAAAATACGCTGCTTATGAGGTATATGCATGTTTTTCATATCAAATGAAAGCTAATTTTTTTCTTAATATGATAATATAAGTTTGCCTGAGAAAAAATAATCGAAAATTAGGGTTGCCAGCTGTTGAAAAAGCGAGGTATTAAAGATAAAATAAAAGACAGTTAGTGCGCAACGCTACTGATTTGAAATGTCAGTTGTGTGAGTTTTTAAAGCATGTGTCAATAGATATATAATAATATACATATTATCACTTGTCAAACCAATGTCGTTGCGCCTTAACTCTATTTTACTTTGTCTTTGTACCTCGCGTTTTTAACAGATGGCAACCCTAATTTTCGACCATTTTTTCTTAAACAACCTTATATCATCATATTAAGAAAAAAATTAGTTTTAAATTGATATAGAAAACATGCATATACGTCATGAGCAGCGTATTTTATGTAAAAAATAAATAAAAGAAATAAAATATTTGTCAAAAACTAATTACTATTAACGAAATAAACGAAGCTGGAGACCAAAACAATGAAATAAAAAGACGTATCGAAATTGCCAGGGCCACTTTCATAAAGATGAGGAAATTCTTCTGCAACAGAGATATAAGCATCCCTCTCCGATTAAGAATTCTAAGGGGCTATGTATTTAACACGCTATTATACGGTGTAGAGGCCTGAACTCTCTCGCAGAACAAAACAAAAAATATTGAAAGTTTCGAGATGTGGTGCTACCGTCGAATGCTGAAGATAAGTTGGGTTGATAGAGTTACAAATTTTGAAGTAATGCGAAGGATAGGAAAAGACCCAGAAATTTTGTCAACGATCAAACGAAGAAAACTCGAATATTTGGGTCACGTGATGAGAGGACATAAATACGCACTACTTCAAAATATAATGCAAGGAAAAATAGAAGGAAAACGGAATCCAGGGCGTAAAAGAATGTCATGGCTGCGTAATTTGAGAGAGTGGTTTGGCTGTACTGCTAATGAACTCTTTAGGTCAGCTGTAAATAAGGTCAGGATAGTCTTGATGATTTCCAATCTCCGATAGGAGTGGCACAAGAAGAAGAAGAAGAATTACTATTAATTGAATTAAAAATATTTGCGGTCACTTTTTGACTGGCAACCTCTCATCAATTTATTCTCAATGTAATTTTAAATTAATGTAAAATGTGAGTTTGATGAACTACGTTATGAGCGAAGGGATCCTGCAGTGGAATTTTGTACTAAAGATTTTCTCTAACTGGAATTTACAATATATGAATATATACTGGTATATTGTAAAGATTTACCGGCGGAACTACAAAAAGGCTAATTTTGTTGTTTTTTGCAAGTAAATTGAAAGTTCTTCATTTTACTTCCAATTGAATACGTTTTGCTAAATCATCAAACAAATTTTTCAAGTTTATTTATTGGTTTTTCCTTAAAATTAACCACCAGCAGCAAGAAAATCGAAATTTGTCAGAATCTGACTGCTTTAGAATCGTTACTCTTTGAGTAACGGAATTAATGTCAACACTAATAGATACGTAGACGGCACTGATTGCTTCCAATTAAAAAGATTTGCAACGACTAATAAAAAACAGTGAGATGAATATGGGCTAAAATTTAATACTTTTTAGACAACACTTATGAATTTCAGTCAAACGGAATTACAACCAATGAACATTAGAGCATATAAAATAAATTAGAAAGAGTTAACAGTATCACCTATTTGATCGCCAATATTAACGATAACTGGGATTTAGGGAAAGAAACAAAAATATTCATTGAAAAAGTCAGAGCAGCCTTCTATAAACTATGCTGCTGAGATTAATATGCTGCTATATATTGTTCACATGGCTGTATGGCATGAAGAGCTATACTATTTTTACAGAGATACTAATAAAAAATTGGAGTGGATGCAGTGAAATGTGGATCTGCAGACGAATATTACGGATAAGTTGGGTTGATCAAATAAGAAATGAAATAGTTTTACACCGAATGAAGGAGCACAGAATAAAACAAAACAAAAACAATAAATATTTGAAAGTTGCAATATTTCGGCCATGTAATGAGACATCGAGAGAGGTATGATCTTCTACGACTCATAATATGGGGCAAGATTGCGGAAAGAAGCGGCTCAGGCCGAAGAAGATCATGGCTCCGAAATCTCCGAGAATGGTATCAAGAGATATCAGCTAATCAGTTCCGAGCTGCCGTAAACAAAGTTATTATGCATTTTCATTTTATTTTGTATTGTATTCTGTAAGTTTTTCGGGGCGTTCATTAATAAATTCTTGTACAAAACTGAAACAACAAGATACTGGTATATATATATATATATATATATATATATATATATATATTGTGACGATTAGGGTTTATAGAAAATAATTTATAAGTTATATACTACATAATATTAGATATTTGGTTGTTTTAAATAAGTTATATACTAGAGAATTTAATAAAAATATATTTATGTGAGGGCATTTTTAATAAATTAGCATATAATAATTGTAAAAAAGTTGTATTTAGTAATTTTAATATTGTAAATATATATAAGTGAGCCATGTGCTTAGGCAACCAAAAATACTCTCGGAGATTGACAGATATTTATACTCTGAAGTGACGTTTAAGAATATCTACGAATATAAAGTGGGTTATAATAATATATTGTTTGAAATGTGTATTTTATTAAATTAGAATGTTAAGTTACTAATTTAATTATATATTCTGATCTGAAAAGCCTAAATGTAAACAAAATTATTAATAAAAAAGAATGGAATTCTCTGGATCTCCGGAGATGGCCATGTTTGCGAAATGGTTTGTTCCAGAAAATTCATACAAGTATGAAATAGAACAAATTGGAACATGATCTCTTACGAGATGGTTCTAGAATGTCCAAAAGATATAAATACCCGTGATTTGGATTCAAGATGGCAGTTTTGGAAGTTTTTAGTCAGAAGTCAAGCAGTTTATTATGAAAGTTAGTTGGAGTCAGTGAATCAAGTACAAATAGTCAAAATGTTTAATATAGTGAGTTGAATGAAGATTAAAAATTATGCATATAATTTAATGCACATTTATAATTATACACAAATAATTATTGAAGATAAAAAAAGGTATATTGGAAGAAATTAAATTATATTATGGTTGGAGATTAGTATAAATCAACTTATAATAATTGGATATTGGTATATTGAAAAGAAGAATAAATATAAATGCTGTTTGCTGGTTTGGTTGGTGGTGTATAGATGCTGGTGAAGAAAAATATATCTTAAATTGGTAGAAGCTGATAATTGAAAAAAGTAATTTCACAAAAAAAACAAGGATAACTGAAGTACGAAGACATTCAGTGGTGATTAGAATCTATATACTTAGTGGAAAATAGTTCATTTAGGCATTCAGTGAAAGAAAGGTACAAAATTTTGTTAATATAATTTAGTTAGTGTCATAACAATTTCAATTTTGAAGATAGTTTGTTTAAATTTTAGATTGTCTATAGAATTTAATTAGTTTTATAAGAATATCAGTTTAAAGATAGTTTATTTTAAATTTACATTGACTAGGTTAGATATATATGTGTGTTTCATAATAGTTATAATAAAGATAATTTAAAAAAGTACTTACAAGCTAATTCTTTGAGAACCGCGATAAAAACCCTATATATTATATTATTAAAAATACTCATTGCTCATCATTCAAACAAAAAACACATCATAACAATATATATATATATATATATATATATATATATTACTTGAACAGTTCTATATAAAGATCGTAGTAATCTTCTTTCATAAAAACTGTGCTTTTAGTCATTTAACAATGGATTACATACATTTATACTTATAAATCAAGTATAGGATTTTTCTCAATAGTTTTTTTTATGAGAGCTAACCTTACGTCCAAGCCCATATCAGAAGGTATGGAGTTTTCCTGTTGGGGTTTATTTCATTGGCTAAATTGTTTCTGTTTTAATCTTTAAAAACTCGTATTTTGTCCTCTGCTATATAACATATATATATATATATATATATATATATATATATATATATATATATATATATATATATATATATATATATATATATCCATTGCATGCTACGCATTGGTCAGTGGTCACGCGACAAAAAATTTTGTCTTTGTCTTGTGGTAGCAAGAAATTAGTAAGCTTTATCTGAGCTTTGGTGCCAACGAAGTCTGTGGAGAATTTGACTCTGATACTCGTTACCAATCTTTGACGACAGTTTGTACAAACTTGCAATCAATAAATTTTGAATAACTTGGAAAGTTTTAAAATGAGTACCCGCTATTTAAATTTATAAGCAACATAAAAAATTACCTGAAACTCAACATAGTAAATGGAAAAATTAAACTACCAATATTACTGTCACTTTTTACAAATACATAGATACTAATCCGAGATATTTGTTCATCACTTTGTATAATTTACATATGAAGTTATACAAGCATGTATTAAAATGTTTATTCAACACTAAATAGCTAAGATATTTTTGTGCCCTTACGTCATATTTCGGATTTTAATAAAACCGTGCCTCCTACCCCCTTAAATTTTTACTACTCTCACCGTATGTTTTAACGGTTTGTTAGATATCCTTAATCGCAAAAGACTTTAACAGTGAAAAATTGATCGGAGTTATCGAGTGTCGATAAATTCGTGAGTATACGGTTGCCTAATCGGCAAATAAATTTCAGCGTTATTGAGCATATCGGTGCTCACTAAGAACCTCACAGATTTTCCGATAAATTGTCACATCGCTCCACTAACGCACAGATTTGTTTGCTTAAACTTGTCTAATGGCAACTAAATGGGGAAGTGTGCATTAAAAATGCATTAACGCGAAGAAATGAGTTCCCTGGACTTATAGTTTATTCAAGGCTAGACTGAATTAATTGCTGAATTAGTTATTTTATTATTTATTAATGTGTGTCAGGAGTCATATGCATAATACATAGTACTAAATAAAAATAAAACAATATTTCTTCTTATTCCATATTCATGTTAATATATCTTAAGAAATCATGTCTGTATATCTTCAATATTTTAAGAAAGTGGCAGCACGCAAGGTAACATTGATATGAGTCCAGGTGATAAAAGAATCACAAAAAATAATGAAGATGACAAGATGATCAAAACAACGTTTTTATATGATGAGAATCTTTTTGTGGATTAGGTACTAAAAAGTAACGTAAATAAGAAAGTTGTACATATTTATCTGTATATATTTATAATATATGTTTATAATATACTATATATACTTAATACATTTTACTACAATAGATTACCAACAAAACTTTTGAATTTGATCAATAAGAGACAAAGAAGAAAAGAAAGAGCAACGATTCCATGGTACATACCTTAACAAACAATCTTTAAAACCCAACGTTTAGGTAGGATTTTTTCGGCTCAGAACTTTCGTAAATTCCAAAATTTATGCTTGACTTCTGGGTGGCACTTTCTCTCTGTGGACGTGGACTATAATTTCAGTGATTTTTTAAATAGGCTTGTCTGTATTTTCAATAAAGCATTTTCTTTAATTACAATTCAGTCAAAAAATTACAAACCCTGGACTACCAAAGGTATCCGCATATCACCCAGGAATATGCGTTCACTACGATACATCAAGAAAATGACTACCAACGTCTTTATCACTGAATATATCTCCAAGTACAGAGGAACCTATATAAAACTTATCAAAACAGCTAAAAAAAGTGTACTATTAGAATCGTCTGGGAAGCTCTAAAAATGTTGCAAGAGAAACTCGGTCCATAATAAACGATCTTCGAAATAAAACTAACACAGCTCAAACATTTTCTCTTCCAAACCCTGAAAATCTAAATGAATACTTCGTTGATGTGAGTAAAAATATAACATCAACTATTTTGTCACTTCTTCTTCTTCTTTGAGTGCCCCTCCTATCGGAGATTGGATATCATTAGGGCGATTCTAATTTTATTTACTGCTGTTTTGAATAGTTCGTTAGTGGTACAGTCAAACCACTCTCTTAAATTTCTCATCCAGGACATTCTTCTACGACCTGGATTTCTGTGTCCTTGGATTTTTCCTTCCATTATGTAGTCCTGCTGCGAGAAGGTTTTTATTTATGTTTTTATTAATCTCGTCAATTTGATTTTGATTATGTGAAGGATCAGATTCGAACTTATACGCTAAAACCTCACGGAATTGCTCTTCATTTGTTCTTAGTTTAAAGACATCTATCCTCGTTGTTTTTTTTTAAATTCTTTTTCTCTCTTCTTTCATAATAATATTTATTTTTGCTCTAACTATACGATGGTCACTACCCGTTGTTACGTTGTTTATTGTTGTGACGTCTTCAAATATTCCTTTGTTGTTTGAGAGAAAATAGTCTATTTCATTTTTGGTAGTTCCGTTAGGTGCGACCCATATCCACTTTATGTTAGGTTTCTTTTTGTAGAAGGTATTCATAACATACATATTTTCTTGTTCTAGCAATTCCATGAGTTTTGCTTCTCTTGTGTTTCTTGTGCCAAATCCAAAATTTCCAATCTTGCTTTCAGAATCTTACTTCCAATTTTGGCGTTAAAGTCTCCCATTATTATTATTTTGGATTCTTTGTTGTTGTCTATAGCTTTTCTAACGTCTTCGTAAAAAGAATTTATTTCCTCATCGGTTGCTTTTTCAGTTGGAGCATAAACTTGCACGATTTTTATTTTAGTTTTTGGACTTAGTTTTAAGACCATGTATGTTACCCTATCTAATATGCTGTCAATTATTTGAATTTGAAATTTTCTCTTCTTGTTGATTAAGAAACCTACTCCACCGTATTTGTAGTCTTCCCTGCCTTTATAATAGAGTCTGTTGCCTGAATGGAAGTCCACATATCCTTCGCCTCTTCTTTTAACTTCTGACAGTCCCATTATGTCCCAATTCAAGTTCCCCAATTCCTCTTCTAGTTCGTAGAGTTTTTCATCTTTTGCCATGGAGCGGATGTTGTATGTTGCTATATGGGAGTTGTTTGTTCTTCTACTTTTTCAATGTCGACTTGACCCCCCCCCCCCCCAGAATCCTCGGAGCAGACCATTGTTACGGTCCGTGTTTCTGTTGCAATCGACATGTTTGGTTTTGGAGGTTTTTGCCATAACCCACCACGCTGGCCAGACGGGTTGGTGGGGTATAAGAATGTATCGTACCAACTATTGTAACCGAGGTTAGCGGCCTACTCAGTTCAGCCAACACCCTTCGGAAAAGATGGGTCGGCACCACTCATTCTTATTGGAATTACATTTCCTTAATTCCGGGTGCTACAGTTATACCGCTGATACTCGGTCGTCAGAGCCTCGTTTGTGATAATAAGGTTTACCAACGTGAAGGTGAGGTTGACATTTGAGTAGGAGAGGCTGTTTAAGACGCATCACTACTCCCCAAAACCCCACTACCCACTTTAGTGGTATAAGTGGTATTATATAAGATACTGTAAGCGTGCTAGGTCAAAAATTTAATAGTTAAGGAATATTTTTTTAATAAATCAATTAAAGTATTTGATTTATTAAGCCCCTGTAGCAAGGGCTTTAAAACGATATCTTATTTGACCTGCATTGCCATTAAAAAGTGTTGGAATGATTTGTACCCTGGTTTAAGCCCCAAAGTAAAATAATCGAAAATACCGGAAAAATGTGTCATCTTTTAATCAAAAATAGACGTGTCGCTGGTTTTTCAAAAATGTTGTCACAGTTCCTGATAATACCTCTGTTTTGTTTTTGTCTGGCCACCCTGTATATATAATTATATATTTAATAATAAAATACAGATTGTTTTACTCAA
The DNA here is from genome assembly GCF_040954645.1 of Diabrotica undecimpunctata. NCBI lineage: Eukaryota > Metazoa > Arthropoda > Insecta > Coleoptera > Chrysomelidae > Diabrotica > Diabrotica undecimpunctata. The sequence continues at coordinate 145,544,061 of NC_092808.1, forward strand.
AAAAACGTTTATGTGGTACAGTGTTATGGAAGACCCTGTATATTTGTAACTAATTTTAAAATGTAAAGCTTACAACTACCGTATTTTTGTAAATAACTTTTTTGGCGTATCCTATAATAACAGATCTTTGTCACAAAATTTGATCACCCTTTATAATTACTAAAATTAATAATTTAAGAATATTTTATTATTCTCTTCATACTTTCTATATCTATCTTATTTTCGGTGTACTTGTTTGGCAATAGAATTTCATATAATGAAGACCTTTAGATATTTGACTGTTTCTCAGAAACTTTTTAATAAACATCTACAATGCTAAATTAATAAATATCAAACTGAAATACCAATCATAAGTGCTTGATAGCGACGCATCGGCCCGTGAAGCTGATTTAAAAAGGCATTGCACATGTTAGCGTGGCATCTATAGCCGTTCAACTACCTTAGTTCCCCTATACTTTAACATTTCACCCGAAATGTCAACCACTCCTTCTGCTTTACTTTTATTAAGTTTCCTGATTACATTTTCTAGTTCGATCTAATTTGTAATTTCACTGACCCCACCTTTACAGACACACGACGGCCGTACAGCCACCCCCTAGTCGCTGGAAGTGCTGCTACGTCTGTCATGTATTAGTAGGAGTAAATGTTAAGTATTTATTAACACGTGCACTCACGAACATAAATTTGTAAATTTTAACAAGAGCCTAAAGGTATTTGTGAAATTACGGATTTACACGTCGATTCGTATTGTTTGTAACAAAAACTTTTTTACAAGGTCTATCATAAACAGTGTAACATATTAACATTCTTATTTTAAATAGAACATCTTGTATATTATCAAATTTTTGCATTATTCAGAACAGTCCAGACACATTTCATGTATAATGTCCTTTAATTACTTCGGAAATATGTGATTTCAGATTTATTGTAAAAATTAAGATTAAATAAAGAAAATTATTTCATTAAAGAAATTTCAGAAAGGAAGAGATGTGTGTTCTGGAGAACATGGAACAGAAATGATAAAGTGGTCTTCATAAGACCGTCAGGAGAGACCTAGTATCTCGCTTCTTCTTCTTCTTCTTCTTCTTCTTCTTCTTCCTATTGCGCCGTCTCCTTTCGAAGGTTACCGATTCAAATGGCAATTGTAGCTTTAGAAACTGCTACACGAAAGATTTCTGGGGATGAGCAGTCAAACCATCTCCTTAGGTCTTTCAACCACGAGTTCTCGCTACTTGTATTTTTAACATTAAGTTCATAATTTAGCGGAGAGTGGTTTGTATATTTTGATGAAAGATCTTAAGAGTTTAAGACCCATTTGTGGAGAAGAATTCTATGATGGTTTAAGATAATTATCATCTACATATTGATTATAGAAAGTATCAACACTGACTGGGTATTTCCCTTTACATAAAATTGCAATTTCGTTTAACCCTTTCAATCCCAGAAGTCTAGCCTTGAACAACGCGATTTCATTGGTTGTAGTTACTGTCATGCGATGTGCAGTTCGAATTCTTCATTTGTTTGTATCATTGTTATAATAGTCAGGGCTGTCTATAAGTACTTCCTTCAAAGTGTATTTTTTATTGTTGAAATAACGTCCACAGTGTTTTGTTTATAAAAATAGCAGGGTAAGTAAGTTTTTTGTTTAACTAGTTAATGTTTTTAAATGTTTAGTCACTAAAAATGACATTTGTTTCATTGGTACTTGAGAGTAACGTTTTCCCTCTATTAAATAATGCAGAAGATACTGATGTTATCGATGATGAGCTGGATATTTCTACTGCTGGAATATATTTACAAATAAATCAAGAAGAAGAGGCAAATAATGAAGACCCTAAATTAGTTCGTGATGACCAATCTAACGAACGACAAATTCAGAAACCTAATGAACATCAAGATCAAGAGCCTGATAACTACATGGAACCTGAATGTCCAGAAACAAAATGGAGTAAATTGGAAAAAACCACAGAAATTCCCCGATATACAGAAGCTGCCTGTATATGGGAAGAAGTTCATTTTAGAGAATCTGAGAGCGCTTTAGATACTTTTGTTAAGCTTTTAGATAAAAGCATAGAAGATATAACTTATCAGAGTAACCTTTATGCCACACAAAAGGGAAAACAACTGAATATGTCCAAGGAAGAACTCTTAGCATTTATCGGGATAAACTTTTTAATGGGCTACCATATAGTTCCTGGAGTCCGAAATTATTGGTCAAGTCAAGAATATCTATCTGTTTCATTTGTTGCAGAAACTAAGCAAAGGAATAGGTTTCAGACCATTTTTAAGATTTTTTCATGTAAACGACAACTCGCTAATAGCAAAAATAATAACGATCGGTTATATAAAATTAAATCTTTGCTGGATTGTCTAAATTCTCAATTTGGTAATTATTGTGGTGGACACAAAATGTGTGTGGACGAGTCAATTCTAAAATTGACTTCTAAAAGCCGATCATATATTAAATAATATACGATGAAACCCAGAAAAAGAAGGTATAAGCTCTGGTGTTACTCTGACGCGAATGACATTGTAAAAAAATTTCAAGTATATCAAGGCAAGAACGAAAAAATTCAAGAGAAATACTCCAAATATAATTTAGCTGAACGAGTTGTTTTATCTTTGACAGAAGCAGACTGAGGAAAAATAAAATTATATTTTTTGATAACTTTTACACCACTATAAAACTACTGAGAAACTGAAAGCTGAAACTACTTAAGCCTGTGGTATGATCCGAGTTAATAAAAAGGATATTCATAAAAACTTGTTCGAAAATAAAAAACTTGCTAGAGGTGAGTTTGACTACCGTATTTCTAATACAGAGATTTCCTTTTTAAGTGGAAGGATAGTCGCATAGTCATCACTGCTTCCAACTTTCACGGGAATGAATCAACCACATTGAAACGAAAACAACGTGAAGGCAAAAATATTAACATCCCAGCACCTCAAATAATAAATGATTATAACGAATCTATGAGCGGTGTAGAGCATCACGACCAACTAAGGCAATGTTACGATTTGGACAGAACATCTAATAAATGGTGGCAACTTTGTAAATAGCTTCGTTATTAGCCAAAAAAGTATTAGAGCCACCTCCAAAAAATTTGTTCGATTTTCGTAGAGACTTTACTAGTAGCCTCTGTTTTGCTTCCTCCAACAGAACAAACAAGACTCCAAGAGGAAAAAAAACGAAGGCATAATTGTAGCGTTTCTTCGGAAATAAGATTGTCCAATAGAGGAAATCACTGGCCAAAATGTGTTGATCGAAAGGGAAGATGTGAAGTTTGTAATATGAACAAAATACAATCTAAACCGATGTCAATTTGCTTTTTATGTTTTTAAGTTTTTTCTATGTATATATCAAAATAAGAACTATTTCATAGAAAGTCATGAGATAAATAATTGAAATATATAGTTACTATAATATGCCTTATTATTTTTTTCCACTCTGAATTTATCCCAGCGGTACTTTTCAATGCCATATTGTTTTAGTAACAACGCAACATCAATTATGAAAATTAAATTTATTACAAAATTTTAATAGGATCTTCTATTCGTTAAAAAAGTATTATCTCTATGATACAATTATACAATTCTATCAATATGGAATATAAGGATGGTTCCTTCTAAGTACCTTTGAAGAAAGGTTTGTTTGTGGTTAACATTAATTTCTCGGTACATTTTCTCAATTCTGCGATAAAAACTAATTTAAATTGTCAAAAACGACATATAATATTAAACAAATATATATTCTAATAATCTATTGTAAATAATACCATAAAGAATTTTGTATGCTACATTTAGCGATGTAATTGGCCTTTAGTTCTGGTATTGTGTCATAAATTGAAGTAATCTAATAGTATTCGATATTTTCTCTTATGCTTCATCATTCCGAAGTGATGCAGATAAGAACGAGATATATGTAGTATTAAAAAAAAACCTGTGTAATTTAAAAATCCAAGTGCACTCACGACACTAATGGAAAGTCTAATACGTATGGCAAAACCCCCATTTTTTAATCAGTTGTATCAGTAATTTTAATTTGTTTTATGCAAATACCGTATAATTACATACGACGGAACCTGGAAAAGTCGTTAGGGAGGGGAATTAGCCAAAAGCCAATTTTCCGAGCTTTAATTGTCCAGAAACAAATCATGCAGAGACTATCTGCTTAGAGACAAATTGCGCGAGATTCTTTTAATTCCTGTTTTTTTATACATATGTGTACAAGCCACATAAAAGTTAAAACATGTCTCTCTTATCCTCTACATAAATGTATTCATATGTATATAAATTCTGTTTTAATTGAAAGTTTAATAAGCATGACTAAAGTGCCCAATTTTTTTTACTTGGTTTAAAACAGTATTGGTTTTCGTGCATATAAAGCTTCTTTCTATAAGACAGCAAGATAAAAAGGTCAAAATATTACATATACCCCAGATTAGAAAGTCTAAACGTTTAAGGATATCAGGATAAGGAAATGATATCAAGACGAAGAGAGTATTTCGGAGAAAGACATAATCGATGGATATGAAATACAAAAACTAAATGTAAATATGAGAGAAATAAAAAAATATGAAATAAAGATTTTTTTCAACTAAAAGATGGAAAGATCGAGACAAGAAAAATACCAAAAAATATTTAAGCAAAATCCACAAAGACTAAATTCCTGTAGTTAGCTGTATACCGTGTATCACAAAAAATTGTATTAAAAAAATATCCTTTATAAAAGGTAGGTATAACAATAAAAACCCTATCGGGTTACATCACAGAACGTTTTTATAATAAGTATTTCATCATCAGTGCTATCCTAAAATAAGTATAACCACTTTAATTAAATCAAACGTGCAAGTTAAAATTTTGACCAAGATTATTACAAAAGTGTGGTTAATACTTACTGAATGTACATGTTTGAAGCGGGTAAAAACCTTTTAAATGTAGTTTGATTAACTAGGATGATGTAGTTTGATTACAATAGAAATTGATCACATGGCAACATAAGACTCCACTGGGGTTGCTAGTTCTTAGACGAAGTGTCTGTGAGGACTTGTTGATAGCAACTGATTAAAATGACATATTAGGACGGAAGTCTGAACAAAGCAGTCAATGTAACCGGAGGTATGTGTCTAAATGTGACAGTAGCCAGCAATATGTATAATTAAATATGTTAAAATTTGATTGATTATAACAGTAGCAACCATCAATATGTTGGAATTTAGAGTATGATTTATCCTGAAAGTTTGTTGGAAAAGTTGTAAATTGGGTATTATTGTAGATGGATAAAAGTTATGGATGTAGGTAGGCAACCAACTATACAGATATCTTAATTCAATGGTGGAGAACTAAAGATTTTTATAAAAGGCCCTATATGTTTTTTCAACATTTGGTACCTGGAATATGGAAAGCAGATATGTGTAGGAAGTTGGGTCTTTTTATTTAATTTTATTATTACAGAGTAAAATATTAAATGATGTATTTGAGTGTGTTATTGATATAAAAGAATAGAATAATTAACTTAAAGTATATTTAACTCTTTGAATTAATTAAAAAACGCAAGATGGGTTACCTTGGGCACATATTGAGAGGAGCAAAATATGAAATACCACAGTTAATCCTACAAGGGAAGATCGAAGGTAGGAGGGGAGCCGGCCGCAAACAATTATCCTGGTTAAGGAATATTAAAGAATGGACAGGAATACACAATACAGGCGAGCTGTGTCACGCCGCCAAGAACAGAATTCTAGTAATGAGATAGTCGCCTACGCACTTTGGTGTATGGCATGTTAAGAAGAAGATATTACTTAACATATAACTTAAGTAGAAAAAGGCCCTACATATTAAAAACATCATTTGGTACCTGAGAAATATAAGGTGTGTAAGTTATAAGTTCATAAACATAAGGTGGATTCTTCTTCTTCTTGTAATTTCTTCTCCTATCGGGGGTTTGCTGTCATCACAGCTATCCGTACCTTATTGGCGGCTGGTCTGAAAAGATCTACTGAGCTGCAACTAAACCACTATCTTAGGTTTCTTAGCAGGAAATTCTTCACCTTCCTATGGATCTTTTACCCTTGATTTTACCTTGCATTATGAGCCTTAATATCTTATATTTTGCACCTCTGGTAATGTGGCCTAAATATTCCAGCTTTCTTGTTTTGATGTGCTTTATGACCTCGCAATTCTTTTGTAGTCGTCTTAACACTTCTTTGTTTGTAACTCGTTTGGTCCATGGTATTTTCAAAATCCTTTTATAGCACCACATCTCAAATGATTCCAACTTCTTTATATCATTCACTTTTAGTGTCCAGCTTTCCATTCCATACAACAAAGTCGAGAACACGTAGCATCTTAAGACTCTTATCCTCAGCTCCAGAGGAAGGTCTCGATTAACAAACATTGTTTTCATTTTTATAAATGCTTGTCTTACAATTTCAATGCGTGTCCTTACCCAGGTTCCCAGATATTTATAGTTATTCACTCTTTCTTCTTGTTTTCTCTCGATATCTAGCCTTTCTATTGTATATTGCTTAGAAATAATCATACACTTGGTTTTCTTAAGGTTCATTTGTAGTCCATATTTTATACTGACTTAATGTAATCTATTTACTAAGCGTTGCAGTGATTTTTTTTACCATTGCCAAATTAAGAGCAATGAAACTACAAAGAATAAGATAGTATGGGTTTATAATGAGGAAAGAAAATACAACTTCATTAAGTAAGAAAAAGAAATGGATATCGATGAACCTAAAGTAAGACGAAGAGAGTGCAGTTACGAAATGTGTAGAAAAGGAACAATCCAGTAAAATATTCACCAAGCGTATAAAATTACGAGTCAAAAAAAGGTATCAAGAATAACCCTGCATTCCTGCATATGCAACTGTTTTCAAAAGACCACCTAAACAAAATAAAATGGAAGTTAACTTCCAAGTAAGAAAGCCAAACAGGAAAAACTTAGACGTTTTAGGAGGCAGAAGCCGTCAATCTGTTGTTGAATTTTGGCGATAAAATAAATTTTAAACAGTAATTTAAGATGTTGTTTAGAAGTGTTAAAACTTAATTACCAAACAACGATTTTCGTTAGAGCAGTTTCTGTACAAAATCGTTGAAATACAAACAGATAACTAAAAAACGCACAAACCCTTATCTATAATGCCGAAATTCGAAAGAGCGCGCCACTGTTTTTACCCTATCAGCGGATATCTTAAATGATGCAAACATTTTACGTGCTATCACGTATTTGAAAAGTAAATTGCGACTTTTTAATCCCCGATAACAACAACAATGAATTCAAAGAATGGAAGAAAATTAAAGTCATTGTGTCCGGAGAAATATATGGAACCGAATTGAATGGTCAATCTGAAAAATAATAGAAAATGGCCGGTCAGGGGTTTTATGAGAGAAATCTATAGCGGAGTAAAGGTAGCATTAGTGAACGTAATAAGTGACGGTGTGGTCCGTATCGTTTCAGAATTCGACTAACTTTCTCGTCGAAAAAGGTCCAGACGAATAAAGTGTTATAGATCGTTTTTGTTTTTCACAACTACTTGTACCTTAGGTCTTACACCTTATTTTGATATAAATATATTTATCTATTTGTGAAAAGTATATTATGAAATAAATATGTAATCTCCTTTGTGATTAATTCTACATGGCTCATAATCACTGACAGAACTATGTGTATACATATTCTTCAAAATTATGTTTATATGGAGCCACAATTCGTCGTAATTTTCACAATTGGAAATGGGAATAATAGGAGGCACTTGCGAACGGAGTATTTGCGGAGAAGACAAATTTGGAGGCACTTGCGGAAGATTAAAGTTTAGATTAACAGGTAAATGAATTGTTAAGAAATTGAGGCATTTTGGGACAATGTTTTTAACTGCAATAGTCAGTAAATAACAATAAAAGAAGTAAAAAAATCGTGAGAATGAACTTCTCTTCGTGAGTTATCTAACAAACATTGTCGATCCAATTGCAACATCCAATTCCATTATGGTATAGAATATTCTCCATGCTTGGAAAATATGTGGAATTCTACAGAGTGATTAATAACTACTTGGTATAGCAAACATACAATTTTTTAAATGAGACACCCTATATATTTTTTCAAATTTATATTTTTCTCATAATTCTTGTTCTTATAGTATTAGGTTTTGCATTACTATACACAGTATTTAACAAGTTATGACCATTTTTATTTCGAAATCCCTATGAAATCATCACCATGTATATAAAGAAGTAATGCATAAACAATTATTTATTTTATATAATAAAGTAAACAATTTATTGTAGTTTTTAAATTAAATTTAATTGAAATCATTGACAAAAATTTGTATACAGGGTGAACTACAAAACAAAATTACGATTTTCTCAATTTTTTTAAATGGATTACCGTATATTTTATGATACTCTCTCATTTTTATATAGCATTCTCTATACCTAAACTCATTGTTTTCTGAGATATTTTTAGTTTTCTTCAAATTTCGGAAGTACATTCAATTTTTGTAAGTAGAAATAAGTATTGAATATTGAATGATAATATAACAAAATTATTTTTATTCAGTAAGAAAATCTCATGCAAAGCCCATTATAAGAACAAGAATTATGAGAGGAATATATATATATATATATATATATATATATATATATATATATATATATATATATATATATATATATATATATATATATATATATATTGATATGATTGGTGTTTATAGAAATTAATTTATAAGTTACACATTAGATAATATTAGATATAAAAAGTATTTGGTTATTTTAATAAGTTATATACTAGAAAATTTTATAAAAATATATTTATGTGAGGGCATTTTTAAGAAATTAGCATATAATAATTGTAAAAAGTTGTATTTTAATAATTATAATGTTGTAAATATATTTAAGTGAGCCATGTGATTAGGCAACCAGATATACATACTCTCCAAGTGACATTTTAAATAATAATTAGGAATATAAAGTGGGGTTATAATAATATGTTAGTTTAAAATGTTTAATTTATATATAGTTACTGATTTAAGTGTATATTCTGATCTGAAAAGCCTAAATGTCAACAAAATTCTCAATAGAAAAGTAAGGAATTCTCTAGATCACCGGAGATGGCTTTGTTTGTGAAATGGACTGTTCCAGAAAATTCAGACATGTAGGAGATGGAACAAAATCGAACATGATTTCTTGCTAGATGATTCTGGAACATGGAAAAAGATATAAATACTCGGTGATTTGGATTCAACGCATCAGTTATGAGTTACAGTTACTATGAGGCCAGTTTTAGTATGAAAGTTAGTTAGAGTCAGTCAATCAGTAAGTCAGAAGGTCCAATTGTTCAATATAGTGAGTTAAATGAAGATTAAGAAACAGTATAAAGAAAATATTATTGAAGATTAAAAATTATGTTATGTATAAATGGTGTTTGTATAATGGAAGAAGTATTAATTGAATATTAAAATATATTTGGTGATTGGATATTGGTATATTGAAAAGAAGAATAAATATAAATGCTGTTTGCTGGTTTGCTTGGTGGTTTATAAATGCTTAAAAAGAAATATATTTTAAATTGGTGGAAGCTGATAATTGGAAAAAGTAATTTCACAAAAACAAGGATAACCGAAGCACGAAGACATTGAGTGGTGATTAGAATCTATACAGTGGAAAACAGTTCATTTAGGCATTCAGTGACAGAAAGGTACAAAATTTTGTTAATATAATTTAGTTAGTGTCATAACAATTTCAATTTTGAAGATAGTTTGTTTAAATTTTACATTGTCTATAGAATTTAATTAGTTTCATAAGAATTTCAATTTAAAGATAGTTTATTTTAAATTTACATTGGCTAGGTTAGATATATATGTGTGTTTCATAATAGATATAATAAAGATAATTTAAAAAAGTACTTACAAACTAATTCTTTGAGAACCGCGATAAAAACCCTATATATTATATTATTAAAAATACTCATTGCTCATCATTCACAAACAATACATCATAACAATATATATATATATATATATATATATATATATATATATATATATATATATATATACATATAAAGATTAAATCTTTTAGCGAAAGCTGCTATCGCTTTATTGAATTTTAATGGCCAAATATATGGCCTAGGAGGACAAATTCGATAAACTTCCCATGCTCGAATCAGTATCAATAAAGTGTTATGATCATTTCGGCCTATCCCAGCCTCATCAGACACTTGGGCTGATACAAATTCAAACTCGGAAAGTCCAACGAATGTCTCCCAAAACTTCACTACAACAGTAGTTAGCTTACAAAGGCGCCACCTGCTTTGGCGGCTAATCTTTTACACATTTCACATAGCGCAGAGGATACAGAAAACGATATTGTCATATCGTTTTCGTTCACCAAAGCAGGTGGCGCCTTTGTAAGCTAACTACTGTTGTAGTGAAGTTTTGGGAGACATTCGTTGGACTTTCGGAGTTTGAATTTGTATCAGCCCAAGTGTCTGATGAGGCTGGGATAGGCCGAAATGATCATAACACTTTATTGATACCGATTCGAGCACGGGAAGTTTATCGAATTTGTCCTCCTAGGCCATATATTTGGCCTTTTAATTCATATATATATATATATATATATATATATATATATATATATATATATATATATATATATATATATATATATATATAGGTATACGTTATACGTATATATATACGTATATATATATATATATATATATATATATATATATGTTTGTTTTACACCTTAACTTTCTTCACTCACCATTCGTAAGTTATTTTTCCATGTTTTTTTATATTGTTACCTACCACCTTTGTATTCTTTTAGATTGATGAAGCTTGTAAATTAAATAAGCGAAACGTCTTCAAATATAGGAATGGAACTGTGATTTCCTTTTATTATTTCTCCTTAACCGATATCCTCGTGACCAAAAGATTTATTTTTTTTGGAACTTACTTATTGATATATATATATATATATATATATATATATATATATATATATATATATATAGTAGTGAAAGTAGTGAACTAGAAGTGACTAGTGAGTGTAGTAATGCCTGGGAGCTCGGGAGACTGAGATCTCGGAAGCCCTGAAGAAGACATCAGAGAGGATATCGAAAGCTCGGCCCAATGGATATCGACGCGGTTCAATTCGGAAGACTGGTGAGTTTAATATTAATTTTTATAATAGTATTAATCTTAGCTCTAGGTTTAATTGTACTAACCGAGGAAATCTTTCCGAACTTTTATTATCTCTCTCTCTCCCTCTATATATATATATATATATATATATATATATATATATATATATATATATATATATATATATATATATATAGAGGGAGAGAGAGAGAGAGAATAAAAGTATGGTAAACTTGTATTATAATTTCAAAATCATGTAGGTATATGTAATTGCAGAAAAAAATGATAAGAAGTCATTCATTTGTAATATAGATATATCTGAAAAAGAAACAACTAAAATCAAATGTATTTCCAGTAATCTTAATCTAACCTTTTGGTTTTTTACGTATTTAAAGAGAGAAACAAAAAGAGTTAGAACGGGTACAACGATAACAATGGATGGGTAATGTTATCTTTTTTCTGTTTATTGAAAACCGTTAATATAAGTTATTTTTTTATCTCTGGAAGCGCTGAAATTGATTGATCATCAAATTGTCACGATCCCCAAACAAGATAATTAAAAAGTCAAGCGTAAACGACAACATTCTAAATTAATTTTGTTTTTCTTATCATTGAATTTAACGTCAATCAAAGAACGGCCATTCTTCCGCCCAGTCATTTTTATTTTCATTGTTTTGTCAACGTAATGAAATTAAATTAATTTAATAAGTACGAGTATAGGCTTTTCGTCCATCGCACTAAAAATAATTAATTGGGTGTAAATAGTTGATAAAAATTTCTCGGTAGCTAGTTTCCGATAGAGTACAGTAGCGGCTCGCTCACAAAAATCTCATTCTAGAATATTATTTTATGATATGAAGTGGTAATAGTTAAAGCTAACGTAGAAACCTTGTTGAAACCTGTAAGTTCTAAAAAAAATGCATATTAGTAAAACGCGAGGAGGGTAGCTCCGGCTAAACCCTCATCTGGAAAAAGTATCGTTGTGAAATGAGATTAGGATAAAGGTCGCGACATATTATCATGCACGTATAGTTTCCGGCACGTAGCGTTTCCAGTCCAGCAATCGGACTGCACGTTCACATTTTCATACATAAAACGTTTCAGTTTGGTTCGGTGAAGATATGATCTCGCTTTTCTCGACAAAAATTATGTGCAATTGCTCTTCTACTTAACGATGAAGAAAGAAAAACTGTAGTAAAAAGAAGGTTTGAAGTACATCCAATGCTAAGAGAAAGAAAAAAGGAAGGTGAATACTGGACTTTATACAAAGAATTAATTGATGACGATGAAAAATATTATAGATATTTTGAATGAATAGGATTCAGTTTGAATATATTTTAAATTTAATTACACCTTTAGTTAAAAAGCAAAATACTACCTACATTTATCGAAGCCATACATATCAAACCAAAGAGTATTTTTAAAAAAGAACAGGTATCAATTCCGTGCGTAAGTCCTAATTGTTTATCACTTTCGTGATTAATTGTCACAAAGCAATAAAAACACATGCATAAATGACAAAATAGCCTCGAAAATTATTTTTTTAAATATTCTGTATCAAAATCAAACAAATACCTATATAAACAACGAGGAGAAAACGATACGGACCCCTAATGCATATTATTCGTACCAACACGTTGGGTGTCTGATACGTTACGTTCCGGACAGTGTGAGTTGTTTATATTTAAAACCATTTCAATTATATTTTTCGGAAACTAAACGCAACGTGTATGATAATATGCCACCTTAACACAGAAGGCTTTTACTCTTCAGTGTGTAGCGTGAAGAATAGATGAATTTTGCAAGGTGGGGACCTAAAGGACCTACAGGGCCCTTTGAGGTCCGGGAAAGTCCTGTGGCCTCTTCAAAATATCTTGCTAGAGATGGATGTAACAAGATTTAGTAGCAGATTTGGGTAAATGTTCGATATGGGCAAATTATAGACAGTGTTATTGTAGGTTGACGTAAAAATTGCGTGACCAAGTCAATTAATGAATCTATGAACATTCCACTTTAGTTTTAACTCTAGGCCAACATTATCTCAAACAATTCAACAAATTGGTTTTTAAAATTCCAGAACTGTAACCCCCATCGGTTTATATAAACAAGGAATTGTCCGAGAATTGATTGAGATGAAAAAACGACTTAATTGCTTCGAAAAAAGACATGGTGGTACCAAGTTGCCTTCAACATGGATATTTCTTCTCACTCGTAATAAAGCATCCTCGTCAAGAATCTTCGCACCTATTCCCACCGAAACTCCACTACAGTGAACTATTTAACACTCGATAACATAAGTGTATCGCCACCAACTGTAAGATAGAGTAGTGCAGTGAACAATATACTAGTAAAGTGATCTAAAGGATCAGAAGACTAAGACTGGAAGACTAAAAAGGCCTTAAAATCATGATGAAAACAGTGTCAACTCACTCGACACTGAGGAGTAGGCAGATTGAGACCTTAGTACTGAGACTAATGTACTAATACTTGAGACTTCATATCATTAAAGTAAAGCTAGCAGCAACCTCTATGGGCTAGATTCTGTGGCGTAAAGCCACAAGAAGTCAGGAGACTTCTCTTCGATAGCGACTTAGGTAAACCGCAAGCTCACTGGAAGCTATTGGACGACATATCATATATATATATATATATATATATATATATATATATATATATATATATATATATATATATATATATATATACATATATATATCACCCTTGAAAAACACTATCTTCTTCGCTCTTTACGTAGAAAAAAGATGTTAAAATGAAATTCGAATTCCACCATTGTCCTACACGTGTTTCGAGTTATTCAACTCCAAAATCTCAAATCAGGAATACTTGTGGAAATTCAAACTGAAGTGAAATGCAGTCTAGTATCTGGCCATTATAATTAAAATAACTAATGCTATGCTAATAAAAGATTGATGACATCGAAATTATTAGACAAAAAAACCAAAATGACTATCTACAGAACTTTGATTAGACCCGTAGTAACCTATGGTTGTGAAACCTGGGTAATGATGAAAAGAGAGGAAGCCCAACTCAGAACATTCGAGAGAAACACTGAGAAAAGTATATGGCCCGGTGCAAGAGGAAGACGGCACATAGAGAATCGACGAGGTTAATGAACAGAATGAAGGTTATGACATTGTAAGATTTGTGAAAAGTCAAAGACTGTCATGGCTGGGATATGTTAAGCGACAAGAAAACATGAAAACGACAAAGAAGATGTTACAGTGGAAGCTGGTAGGAAGGCGGAAAAAAGGAAAGCCCATGATGAGATGGTTGGATGACGTGGAAGACGACCTGAAAACCATGAATATAAGACAATGGAGGAGAAGGGCCCAAGAGAGATCTGAATGGAAAGACATAGCCAGACAGGCAAAGACCCATCTAGGGCTATGATGCCAAAAGAAGAAGAAGAAGAAGAAGAATTAAAATAACAGCCTGGTACGCTAACAGCGGCATCTATATAAAGTAACAAGAAGTCCGAAGACTTTAATTTTCCCTCAAGCTGCTATAGTTGCATCGCTATCTTCTCCTTTTTCTCTACCTCTTTCTATCTCTTTCTCCTCCTAATGTTTATGCATTTCTTACTCAATTTATAGATAAATAGGTAGATGAAAATCTATAAATAATCAATACCTTTTCTACTTACTGTAAGCTAAGCACTAATTAGTTCTCTATCTATGTTAATTGTATTAAAATTTTTTTGTGAGATATTTTATGTAAGAAAACTGAAGGAATAAAATTAACCTTAATGGTATATTAAGCTTATTTATTCTTTTCTTTGGCAAATAATAAGCTTTTTGTTTTGAACATAGTTTGTTTTATATAAAAGCTTATTTTTTTCTAAATTTTAAGTATCTGTTTCTTTGATTTCCGTTTCTCATTGAGCTTCAAAGTCAATCACTTGTGATGACCCAAGTACTTAGTCAAAACCTATTGTTCTAAACTGATAACTATAATAATTATTTAGTATACTGTACTGACTCAGACTTTCTGAAAATATTCCTCAAGTATTTTGAATATTCATAATTATTATATTACCTTCATCGGCTTCATTATTCCCCTGATTAATTGCTACAATATTTCTTCATATCAATTCCCCTTTGTACATTCACGAGCCACCTCTGTTCTGGCGATAAAATATAGAGAAGAGCATTTCTTTTATTAAGAGACTTTCATTATGATTAACATTTTAATTTAATATAATGTATCTAAATATTTTTCCATTAAAGGAATTAAAGTCCATTTAAAGCGCAATATTTCAAAGAGCCTTTTGTTTATTAAGAAAAACATTTCTTATTTTTAATACAATTAATTCATTAATGTAAAGCTGTAAAAAAATATTATCATTTTAAGACAAAGGAAATGCCGTGTAAATAATATATAGCAGGACAAAAGTTTCGAACACTTGAATTTTTTATGAATAATATCGTTGAAGTTGCATTTAGTTCTTCTTCTTCTTCAGGTACCATCTCCGCTACGGAGGTTGGCAATCATCATAGCTATTTTAATTTTTGAGGCAGTAGCTCTAAAAAGTTGTTTTGAGCTGCATCCAAACCATTCTCTCAGGTTCTTGAGCCATGAAATTCGTCTTCTTCCGATGCTTCTTCTGCCATCTATCTTTCCTTGCATTATGAGTCGCAGGATGCCATACTTCTCGCCCCGCATCACATGTCAGAGATACTGTAGCTTTCTTTCTTTAATAGTTAGTTCAACTTCCTTCTCTTTACCTATTCTTCTCAGTACTTCATTGTTCGTAACTATATCTACCCAGGAAACCAGTTAAGTCGTCTCATTGTGTCTAGATTTAACGTCCATGATTCCACTCCATAGTACACTGTATACGTAACATTTTGTTAGGCGTACTTTCAGAGCTAATGTTAAATCTTTGCCACATAGGACCTTTTTCATTTTCATAAAATTAGAACGTGCTTTTTCGATTCTGACTTTGATTTCTGCAGTGTAGTCATTATTTTCTGTTATAAGTGTTCCTAGGTAAGTGTACTTTTTTACTCTTTCGATCTGCTGGCCTTCTACTGTCAAGATTTCGTTAGTATTATGGTTGTTTTTACAAATTTTCATAAACTTCGTCTTTTTGATATTGAGCGAGAGTCCGTACTCCCTACTA